>NC_058121.1:7354891-7664021 GCF_914725855.1 Thunnus albacares | reverse complement strand
AGTACTCAACACTACAGCATCTGTGTGTGGAGACAGATCAGTCTCGTCTGTCTTAGGCTGTGAGGAGTTTGTCTCAAGGGTGCACTTGGTGTGTCGGTTCTTGTAGAGAAGAGGGGAGATGACAGACTAATCACTGCCTCTTCACCTCCTGACCTTCTAAAGGTCTTAGAAGCTCTGCTGATAGCTCTGTGTGTCAAGATGCTTGTACTTGTGCTGAAGAGTGTGAAGATAAGGTAAATCCCAAAAATCCAAATGCCAACTATAAGATAGTAGAGGTGCAACACTGACCTAAAATCAAGTGTCTGTGTAGTGCAGGTGTGTGTGGGAGGGAATCCAGCTGAGTTTAGTTTTTGGTTTCATATTAAGGCCTAATCCTACCTAAAAGGTAAAAAACACAAACCAGTGTTTTAGTTATATTTAGCCAAGACAAAACATCTTGTAGTCATACTTCAGTGCCTTTTGAAAGTATTTAATAACTTGACTTCTCCATATTTTTTGGTGTTACAGCCTGAATCCAAGATAGGTCAAACTGAACCTTCCTGTCAACAGATTATAGTATCTGCAGGCTTCCTCACATGTAGCATATAGCCCCAACAACTTCCACAAAGAAGACAGGGCAGCATGTGTCTTGTCTGGGAGGCAAAACTCAGGGCAAAATGCAGCAGGAATGACAAAAATCTCATCTTGAGGCAACCCTGTCATCTATGAATTATGGTTATATACTGTACAACTAATCTGCAATAGCCACCCTCAGCCATCCTTCCATAAATGACTCTGAATATTTACATTTCCTCATTAAGTTGTCAGCCCTGACAGCAGCAGATCACACTGGACACCCACAGTAGGTCCAGTGTAAGATGTATTTCCTCTGGACATGACATAACAAACTCCATCCACTTATCCTTACCTTGCTCAGGTTTCATGGACGGCCCAATTAAAGCAAAAACAGCAACAATGGCAACTCATCTTACTGACTGCATACTAATGGACTGCATCATAGTAAGAGGTGTTTTCTAACAGTCTATCTGCCCTTATGTAAGTAGGGGCAGCCAAACATTAGCATATGCAGTCCAACACAACACCACCACTAACTATGACAGCTGTTTTTAACTCATTTTAATCAAGTCCATGTTAAGTCTTCAAGGTCTATTTTATATTCTGGGGCTCTACTGGAATATCTTTGCATGATTTACAGTACAAAAAGCTCCTTATTTAACTCTGCAGCCCCTCAGTTCTGCAGCCCCTCAGTTCAGCCTCTGACTGAAACAGGATGTTTTAGCTCCTGTCTCTTTAAGGCCCCCCTCCTGAAGAGCCCACTCTGTTCTGATTGGTTAGCTTCTGGAGGCTGCGTAAACAAACAGTAGTAGTTGGATTATGGCTCTTTTTCTCGTTCTTTCACTTGAAAAATAAACTTCTCAAATACATCCGAACATGTTCACGCTCGAATCTGATCCTAGATAAAAGTCGAAGTTAATGAATAAACCTGTTAATTTCATAATATCATAATATTCAAGATGTGTTGCTATGCAAGGCCTGCCAGGTGCTGTCTTAATTGTTTTTGCATGATTCTGAGATTTTACCAGGTCAAAACTTGAGGCTTGTGGACTTGAATGTTTTTGCTTTCAAGTCTTAAGTAACTGTCAAGTCAAGTATAACTCGCAAATTTTGATGTGTCATACTACATTAGATTGCATTTTTTAATGTAAATTGTACATACAGTGCTCCTGAACCACTCTGGTTTCCATGTGTTAGTCATAATATAACTCATGTTCTCTAGTTGCTGATAATACATTGGAAAAATCCTTAATATGTTTGTTTTCAGTGTCTTATGGAGTTAAAGTCACAGTAACAGAAGCCCTGGAATAAGATCAGAGCTTTGATAATACATTTATTTTTACTCCCACGCTTTTGATCCTGCTAAGAGTTTTATGTAAGAACACAGTTTACCTTTGATTCAACTTTAATATTGTCATCAGAGGGATTCTAATACTTTAAACCTGTGATTAAACACATTCACAAGTCGCAAAGGTGACATTGCTTCTCTTTGAAATCATTCACGCCTCTGTGCTTCATTAAAGCACTTAATGGCCTGTCCAAGCATTGAACTGGGAGAGGGACAGGGTGGAGAATGGACCTGTTGTGCCGCTGACCTGCATGGGAGAGAGAACAGACAGAAATAAAAGAAGGCAAAAAGAAGCGAGAAGAGTGATGGCTGGTGAGAAGATCCACGGAGCTCTCTTTCTCTCAAATATGAGAATAGGGATTAGAAAGTGAATAGCGATTACCTCCATGTTGACCTGCCAGCCACTGTAATCAAGGACAGTGTGAGTGATGCCATGATTAGCCAAAAGGAAGAGGCCAGTGACAGTAATCCTTGGGAAAATGTGGATCACAATGACAGGTTGTGCTTAGAGACGACAGCAGAGGCTCCATTGCTTTTCAGAGGAGAGGAAAAAACAGAGGAGATGTTTGAGAGGAGAGGAGATAGAGAGAACTTCCTTTTTCTTTCAACACCCTAAAACTTTTTTTGGGATCTTCAAAAGAAATCATGAGGTCCTGTCAGCCAATTGAGAGTAAAAAGAGAGAGAGAAGGAAAAAAAACTCAAGTAACAAAACTCACAAAGGTCACTTCGTTAGAAATTGCATAATGAAATACCTCCGTATAATATTATCTAAATGGGATCAGGCAATGCAGCTGCTAATTCCTCTGACCACCCACATAATACAATAAATTACTATTGTCGTAATGCCAAGCCAACCACCTGCCCCTACTGCTCTGCTCTGTCTCCATCACAGCCTTTCTGTACACAAGATGGAGATGAATACTTCCAAAACATAATCTGTTACACATCTGAACTGCTCATATTATACAGTATAATGTCAAAATCATTCACTTTCGGACTCAAGCACAACATATTCCTGTCAGCACCATGATTTTAAAGCTGCAATAATCAACACGTTTATACTAACAATGGGTCTAATGACTATTTGTAATATGAAAGGGCTCACTTATAGTGAGAATTATCTCAAAAGTGTAATACCCGTCAGCATTACAGCCCATTGTTTTGGTTTTACAGCCTGAGCTTTACTGTTTTGGTTCACTGATTACCACTCAAATCAACTTTGTTTCCAGCAAGTAGCTCTTTATCAGAAGTTAGCAAATAGCTGGTGAACATAGTGGAGCATTTAGCAGCTAAACAGTTAGATACTTGCCTCAGGAGCTGGTGGAGACAAAACAGAGCTAAAAGGAGAGTCAATATTGGATTTATATCTGCAGGATCGCCAGAAACATGACTCCAAATGAACGCTAATGATGATCTGTGTCTGCTCAGTGAGTAAATAGGTGATAATATGTCAACTGTTTTGCTCACTTTCAGGAAGAACCATAAAACTAGCTGAAAAATGCACCTTACCTTTCAAAGCCAGGTCCTCTGAGTGGTAAGCATAAATGTGCACCACTGTATCCCTGCTGGTACAACTGTATTTTCTTTTATAGGCTATAGCAACATATTAAAATATGTCTTTTAGAAATATTGAAAGAAAGATTCTTTAACTAAATAACATAACCACTAACTTTCAAATTAGTTCAGTTAGTAAATTTACTAGTGAGTTGAGAGTTTAGCTTAATTAGTTGAGTTGAATACGCTAGCTAGTTCTCTGTGAGTAGACCTAGTGTTTAGTTTAGCCATGGACTGGCATCGATGAGTGCTGCTCCAGCTGTGTCAAGTCATTAGATTATTTTTAATAAACAACAAAAAGCAGCAGAGATCATCGTCTGTACATCCTATCCTGACTATGTCCTGATAACTGTTTAGAAAACAGTTATATATCTCTGGAAACTCACAAATGGCAAGGATCAGTCTCTCGTCCATTGATTTGCACTGCAATTAAACTCTGGCAGCAAGCGGGTGTGTGTGTGAGATGAGCCCGCGCCTCCCTACTTGCCTGCTTGCTTCTCGCTGAAAATTAATCACTTAAGCACGTCAATCACTCCCTGTCTGAAAAGACCATTACTCTTCCATAAAGGTGGAAAGTAGCGAGTGTTCGGTTGAGAGAGAAGGAGAGAGAGTGTGTGTGTACAGTTTTGACTATTTGTCAGTGAATAAATGCTACAACTCCTCAAGACCAAGCCAAGTTCCCATGTCTTGCTTGCCACCTGCTGACTAAAGGAGGTGAGCCCCAAAATTAGCAACAATGGTTTAGCCTAACCTGACCATGCTCATTTAGGGTGGACTGATCTTTAAGCTGGACCAGCTATTCTCAACGGAGAACTATCTGGCTGCTGAGTCTCTGGCTGCTGAGTTTTACAACCCCCCCCCACCCCCCAGCAGATGTCTAGCTATTGATAGTCTTATGATTTACCGAACAACCTACCCAACTGGATTCACTGTAGTGGCTCCAACAAAGCTGATTCGTCAAAAGCTGAAGACCCCGCCCCTCCTTCTTACAAAGCAATTTACAAAATACAAAGAATTGTAACATGTGCAATACACAGTAAATATGTCAAAAGTATGCATGCGTGCGCACTCACTCCCACGCGAGTGTTTTTGCTTTACAGGACATGAATACAGGCTTGCAGGTCTGTAATTGTTGCACAAACTTGCAAAGCAGATTTTGCAGGCAGACACTGAAATGTTCAGCCTGCAAGTATGCAAGCTTGCAGCACAGAATTCACAGTTTCAAACATAAATGTACAAGTTTACAAAACTAAGGTTACAGAAACAAAACCCTGTTTTCAAGTACACCTTTTTGAGTGATATAATATTCCATACTTTTAGTAGTAAACAGGGTCAAACAGAGTGGAATTTGCAGGCCATATACCCAAAACAAAGAGCTAAATCAGGCTAAAACCTTGACAGAGCTTAAGAGGTGGGTGATAATTCCCTGTGGAGTTTTCATGTCAAATACTGAGCAGAAAAACAGTCCATAGGCAGGGATCCTTGGCTTGAAAAGAAACCTTGACAGGCAGTGAACTTTGTCACAAAATGCTGTGGCAGCAGGGGCACTGTTGCATAACCGTTAGTGTTTAAAGAATTAGAGTCTTTGTGGGGGGTCAAGTTATCAATTAACAAACCCACATTGATACCCACCCACACACTCATTCAAAATCCCTCTACACCTCTCACTCTGGTGGCAGTACAGGTCTGCTGGCTCCCCTGTTGTTCAGGGACTTTGACAGGAAGATTATAAGGGACCAGCTTTTATGCTTGATGTCCACTGGGTTACACAAAGAACACGGCTTTATCCATTTAAACTGACTAAAGAGGGTCATTGTTCTCCTGTAATCCACCTTCAAGATAAAATCATAAGCAAGTAGAGAGAAAGAGATATTTTGTGTTTTCTCAAAATCCCCAGACATGTAATAATTCTGCAAATTTACTGTCTCAGATCCATCATATTATTTTTTATTTTTCAGACGTTATGCAGCTGGAAAGACATTTCAAACCAAACTAAATGTCTTCAGCATCCTGGAAGTCTGTGGCAATACAGCTATAATCATATATCATGAAGCTGGAAGGGATGAGATTGGACCAGACGTCCAGATTCCTGCGATGAATGAAGAAGAAAGAAAAAGAGTAACAGAGCTACAGAGAGATGGAGTGATGTGTTTTATGTGTGTGCGTGTGTCCATGTTTTCTGTGGTTGCTCAGCCATTTCCTTCTCTGTTATTACGGCCATTAGCCCACCACAGAAGCCACATATTGAAAGGAAGACCCCTCAGTTTACAGAAGAGTTTGACAGAATACAAACATTTGTTGTTTAATTGTTGTTTTGTGACATCATGGTGTGTGGTGGTGAGATTTAGTCTGGAGAGGCCATTAAATTTTGAGCCAAAGAAAGAATGTAACCATTTAGACATTTGTCAACAATGGGATTCTTGTATGTGCTTACAAAGAACTTGAATTCTCTACATTTTCCCAGATGGCTAAGTTATCTGTGAGCTTCATCACCACCTCAAAGGCAAAAAAAACAAGAAACAGCTTCACTCTCATACATGATTGTGTGGCCCTGGATAACTGAAAGAGAAATAGCAATGATACTGTATAAAAAGGCCAAAAAGGATCCTGAGCAGATCAGTTTGGGTCTTTTTTTAGGTGCAGTAAAGCAATGTCTAGATTGCATGAATTTTTCAAAGTAGAAAACACTAAATTTCTGATAATAAGATGAAACAATATCTGCACACACAGCTCCCAGTAATTAATACACAGATCATTTCAGATAGACCTCATCAACTCCTTTAAGCCTTTACTTAGTAACACTGCCTCTGGTTTTCCTCTCTATATTTAGAAACTAATATAATCTCATGCTTTTTCTAATATTTATTAAATTACTAATACTAGTTTGTTCATCTTAAGATATAAGAGCATCAATGCCTGTAAAGCATTTATTTCCTGTATCAACTCTACACTACTTTAGATGTTGAAAATACAATTTCCTAAGGCCCACTCTTATTAATAGCCTTTTTTATAGTTATTGTTTTATTTCCACTATTTTTATTGATTCTTATTCTTTTGAGTTCGGTGATTAGATTTACTGCACTGTTACGCCGCCCTGAGTTTCATTTTATTGGGTATAAAACACTGGAGCTCCGCATGTGTTGATGTATTACGTGATTGGCTTGTGAACCTCTTTTATATAAATGCACTCTAGATTTAGTTAGAGTAGATAACCCAGAGAGAGCCTGACTAAGTTCAACTTTGTCATACAGGCCCCAGTGTTTTAACAACTCGGATGAGGCGGTGCCCTCGCAGCACCTGATCGTGTACCACATTGCTTGCATGCTTCAAGGATCCCAGGTGCTAGCTTACATAAGACAAAGCCACTGACACAACCCTCTCACCAAACCCAGTTATGCCTGGAATGGACTTTTAATTAACTTGTACTCTGTTTTTATCTCAGTTCCTCTGCCTCTCCGTATCTGTCACTGTCTCAAATGTATGACACATGGAGGGTCGTCAGGTGAAGAACTTTTTTTTCCTTTGAGGTTTTCCTCGTCAGCCTAATGCACTGAATGAGTTAATGGACCGCACAGACGTTTTTAGAGTTCACTGGTTACTCAGCACACTGAACGCTAAAATATGCACTGGATGCAGTTATCTGCTGGATATGGACAAATGGTCTAAAAGTTGCAAGGACTTTAAAGGCCTTGATTTTCATACTAGGAGTGATGGGATCCTACATGAAGACACAATTTTCTGCCAAAGTTAGAACAGTTTTGGTAATTTGATGTTGAGGTTTCTGTTTATGTTTTTGTCTGTGCTATACTCATTGGGATGAAGTGGGTGGAGCTCAGTCATAAGGTGTTAAGGTGCACCAATCAAGATTTAGTGTTTGGTCACTGTCAATCAAATGTGATCAAACTAACTTTTGGGGGTGTTACATTCTTAAAAAATAATACTAAGGATTGTATTAACTTTAATTCTTGCTTATTTAGTCATGACTATTTAATGTTACAGAGAAATACTTAATTTACTGGAGATTTCAAGACAGGTTTTCAGGAGCTTTAAACATCCATAAAGCTACATTTTGATACAGTGAAGCACACGTGTATGTATTGAATGGTGTAAGGGTTGATAAAATTGCTGAGAAGTAACCATTAATTCAGCTTTTAGCTACTTGAGTCTAATGGTTTCGTGTGGATGTTCATGTTGCTCTGTGTTGGTGTTGTTGGTGTTATCAGTGCTGTTTCTGTGAGTTTGTTTTGTAGTCTTGGTGTGTAGTTTTAATGTGTGCAGTTACTAGCTACTCAATCCTGCTGTTTTACTGCAAAACATTATGAAGGTCATCTTCTAGTCCACATATGAAAGCTGAGAAATGCTTCACCTGCACTCATGAAAACAAACTGAGCGCACTGAAGTAACCATAAACTTTAACATCTTCTCATTCCAAAGCAACATAAATAGCCTAAGTAGGTAAGAGTAGTTAAGTATAACAGTTTTTCTCCTTCTCCTTCTCTCTGTCAGGCTACAGGCTGTGTTTTGAAGACACAGGTCATGCAAATCAGTGTTTTTGTGAGACAGTTTTATCTCTGAGAGTGTCCTCTGGGCATCTTTACCTCTACCTCCTGCCTGAGTGCGCCTCTCTCCACAGTTTCTTTGTTTTCAAGCACACATAACATTAACTTTGTTCACTGTGGTGGGTCCCAAAGCAGAGGAAAGCTTTCTTTACTCTCAAATGTATACATTCACAGTCGCTGGGGAATGGTGCTGATTAAATGCAACTTCAAAGCCATGTTTGGCTAGGCTAGCTAGCAGTGGCTAGTTTAGCAAGTCGTTTGCTTGCTGTTTTGAATATAACTGATGTTGTGAAACTCAGAACAGAAGCCCATACTGGCCAGCTGTGTGTTTATTTTTCTAGTTCCACTTAGAGGAAGTGTCAGTGGTGGGTTACAGTGCTGGATTTAAACACATGTTATCTCACTTTTGTCTGATTTATTACATTTGAAGATATTCCTCCCATCTATTTTCCCCCACCTGACAGGCCAAATTACATAATATACAAAACAGCAGAAGAACTGTGACCCCTTGCATGAAGAGTTGTTTCGTTTCCCTGAATCGCGTCAATTCCAGTGGAAATATCCACACATCAGAAGAATTTCTTAGCAAAAAAATGTGGATTGACTCTTCCAGAAAGGGACTGCGGTGGACAAAGGTGGGTTTTGTGTGATGAAAATGGTCCATAAAGGCCCATTGAGGAGCAGAGGAGGGAAATAAATGTGAGCTGATTGAAGAAGGCATGTTGTGACGGGACGGAGGATGTGTTTGGAACAGGCGCTCAGCTGTGAGATGGCCGTATGAACGTGTTTGCCATCCCAAGAGACCTGTGACAGGAGACGTAGTTATGCGAAAAATCTGTGGATAAATATGTGAGGGTGTGTCTGTGTCTGCACCATGGGTGTTCGTGTGTATCGCTCCAACAAAACAACTCATTAAATAGACTGATCAATAATGTGACGTGTCTAGAGGGAGTTTTATCTGAGTCAGAAATAAAATTACTGGTTTGAACGCAAGCTGACTTCTTGCCTCTGAGCGAGCCACTCAACAGTTCACAGTTAAGTATTTTTAAATGAATGAAGTTCAGTTTCTTCAAAACCTGCCACAGAAAGATCTTAACGACGCAATCCATATTTTTATGTAAGCACAGAAATGTAAAGAATGTTAATACACATAACTGAAGAGTTAATTTACAGATCAAAAAATCAATATTTTGTCATTTCTCAGTTGATTAAATATTGCTCAAAGCCTGTTTTTCTGATATTTTTTATAAATATTACAGATGTAGTCAAGTGGTTAACCATCAGCATCTTTTATAATTGTCTTAAGACCTGTCAATCAATTTGAGAACGACACCAAGTTTGGTAGTGATGGTGAAGAGTTTTTTTCCCATGATTTTGAATACTTAAGTAAATATAACTACTACAAATAGTGTATATAGTATGTAGTAGTATATAACTACCAATATCTAATGGTGATAATACTACAATATTATTTTTGTCTTAATCGCTCACCCAGATTTCTACTATAACATTATTATCTAGATTGCTATCAGCTCTTATCTTTGTCCTTATCCTTCAAAAATGTGTGAGTGAGAAGGAGTAAAATCCTCTCTGCCGCAGGAAGTGGTTATGAGATCTAGTTTAAAGAAGCAGTGTTGCATGTTTTCCATCAGAAAGTGTCTACATATACTATTAACTACATACACACACACACACTGCAGACACTCAAACAGACATAAAAATATGTTCTCTGATTGCAGACTGATAGAAGTATATATCCTGTCAGCCTGAGGCACGGTTCACCACAGACCAAACAGTTCAACGCCTCAGCAGGATCCCTCCATTCAGAAGAATCAGTAGCAGGAAATCAAGCGCTTTCCAGCTGTTTTATTAGCCATGTGAGAGTATCTGTCATCCCCCTGCTCCTGCTCTCTGATGAGAAATAAGAGACGTTGAGGCGAGCGGCTGCCCTCCATCATCTCAGAGGGCTTCAGCCAAACTATACACTCCAGAACAGAAATCTGACCGAGTCCAACAACACTGGCAGGAAATTAATGACATTCCCAAGAGTAAGTGGCTGCCTTTTACTCAGATTGAAATGTATTCAGTTAGCCTCCTCCCTCGTTCAGTCCTTGAATGAGAAATATTGTTTTACATTTATTTCACAATTTAATTCAACGTTCTATGATGTCTCCTGATAAAGACGAATGGCTGCAAAAATCGTTTTTGAATGTGTGCTCATATGTCAGTATTAATGATATGGCAAGAGGTGATAATGCATCCACCAACCAGCTAACCAGCACTCTACAATGCACTAATGATGAATGGTGGTTATAATGTTCTAAATCTGATGCAGCTCAGCCGTCAGAGGAGAGGAGAAAACCATGACCACGGTTGAGGTCAAGGGGGCCGAGGCATGCAGAGAGCCAGCAGACAGAGCATGACCTTCTTGGCGGGAAGGGAAAACTTTTGACAAGAGACACAACTTGAAGATGAAGATGGATCGCACCAGGAATAGCACAGACATTGTTCCAAAAGGTCAATACATGATATGCGTTCAAAAGGCTATTTGTCTTCATCTGCAAAACAGTTTAGTGTTACATTTTTGTAGTTGCTCAAGTTTCCCAGTGTGAACCTATAAGCAGCTAGATGCATGTCTTCTAATCACAACTTACTTAAAGGGGACATGTCATGCTTTTTGTGATTTTCTGTTATTCTTATACTGTTGTGATGTCGGATGTCAATGTTAAACACGGTCAAAGTTCCAAAACCCTGGTGTGAACGTATGTACATATGCACCCTGCAGGTCAAATGCCAGGGCTTCAGCTTTGTTTGATACCTCTACTTTCAAATGACGTCAGATTGTTTGCACATGCCCACAAAGGCCGTCCATTCCCTAGCCTTTGTCGCTAAGGTTGTTCCATGGGTTGTTCATGTTTTCCACTCATGTCTTGGCTAAAATAAAAATTTGTGGCTCTATTACTACACCACACTGTTTCCTCCTTTCCCAACAGACAGTGTAATTTCAACTGTTACTATAAGACTTTTTCATGAAAACTGATGACTGAAACAACTGATGCTAATTCTGCAGATTTTCTGACAACTCTAAAGCACTGGCTATATATATCTATTTATATTTTGTCATTATATTTTATATGTCTTTTTATATATATTTATTTACTCTTTTTCTGTAATGGAGCCTCCCAGCCAAACGATTTCACATGACTGAAGTTGTATAACCGTGGTGACAATAACATCTTGAAACTTGAATCTTGAATCTTAATTCATTTAATGGGTGGTTCTCCTTGTACTTATTCCATTTGTCCCAAAGGAGTAATGTGGCAGAAAACATGCTAGACTGACTGGCAATACAAAGAACCTCAACCAAACCAGAAGTACTTAATTTGAAAATCTCTGCTTAGTTTTATTGAAACAAACATAGACAAGTACAGATTCTGTAAAGTCCTGCAAGGTGTGCAGTTACAGTCCTATTATAAGTATGACCACGTTATTCAAAACACATTGTCAAGTAGAACATAGATCATTTATCGCTATGCTACAGTAGGTTTGCTGTCTTTCAGTATCATATCGAGGCTGCCCGTTAGCCAAAATGTTTCGCTATCATTGCCCAAACTTAATAAACTCCACAACTGCTAAGCAAAGGCTCTTTTGTTTTCAGCATTGTTCTAACTAAAATATTCACCGTTCAAATCGTTTCTGTCTTGCATAGATTAGACAGTGCAGTATATGACTCATGATCTTTGCAGCAGTAATGAAAAACATTCTATTCCACTCAGCAAAGTCGTTAGATATGAAGTTTTCCCTGTGGCTGCCTTAATGTGGTAATAATCTGTTGAATTTAATGTTACGTGTTTCATCTGTGCAGATTACTGTAAGAAAACCTACCTGGACTGTTCAGGTGCATACTGGAAATTTAATTTCATGCAAACTAAACACCCCTAAACACCATGAAAGACCGCACAGACTTTCTTGCTCACGCTATCTGCTTTGCCTCACATTTACTGTAATTGAAAGCACTTAGCTGTTATAACCTCCTGTGATTCTCCGGCGGGTTGCACCAACACAGAGTGCAAATATTTCTAGCCACATTAGAATTCTTTCCCCCACCATACTTGTAACTCTTTCATCCTCCTTTTAACAATGGCTTTTTTAAACACAGCAAGAGAACATACTGTTTGGCTGAGGTTTTGAGGTTTTGCATGCAACACACATCGTGATTCATGGTGTCAAAAACAAAAAGATGATTAAAACATTTTCCCCAAAATAAACATCTGTTGACCAGACAAGTGTTGCAAGTTTCACTTATCACTTATCTGGATTGTGAGGTTAAAGTGCTGCAGCTTCAGGAAAGGTAGAGGTATATTGTGCAACAGTGTCTTTGGCCTAAATGGCAGTTCTGGTGGCTTAATAAAGTTTAAGGCCTCTAGGGTTGGTGTTTGTGTGTGTCGGAGTAAATAGACCAGAGAGGAAAGCAGTCCAGCAAGCTATCCAGCTGTTGGAGCATTTAAATAAACCACCTGTAACTTTACTGCACTATAAATGTATTCATAGTCCTTCATTTCACACCATAATGCACTTTACTGAAGCACTCACCTCTGCTGCTACTGTAGAAGAAATCCATGGCATCTTATAAAAGCCTTTATTACAGCCAGTTTGCTCTTACGTAATAGTCCAGCAGTGAAAATGACCCTGTTCACAGCTAGCCACGCATTAGCCTCAGATGCCCTGGCTTATTGGTACGATGTTCAGGCCATAGGAGCAGGGTTAAGTTAGTCTAGATCATATCTGTGAATGAGGTCTCGGAAGCACTGAGGAGCAGCATATTTCAGTGGCAGGCCCAGTGTAGATAAAGATAATAACACCAGGCGAAGAACAAATCACAGCAGCCCCCAGTTAGGCTGCAGACGAGGAAATGTGATGGAATGTGTGCTTTTCAACACTCCCAGTGTGATTCCATCAAAACCATAACAGCTACCAGTGTTAGAGCCGTTATGAGCAGTGTTTGCTCTCTCTTTCCAAGTACAGGGCATCATTTAAAAAAAAAAATCTGATGGTTAATTTAGGTTAGAGGATAATGGACACTGTAAAAGAAAGACGAAGGAATGAAAAGACTTTCAAGAATCCTCATGAACACTATGAGATAGGTGCTGGAGTGAATACTGGCAGCTGCTAAAACACATTTTTAATCAAATGTGCAGTTAAAAATAGAAGAAATCTGTTAAGCTTCAAATCTGTCAGCTTTCACTTTTCTATCTGCTGTACTGCAGCTGGTCTTGCTTTCACTTCTGAGGGATTTACACTCAGTAGCAGAAGAATTTTTACAATCGTGCCAAGTTGAAGTTAGTGATTTTATTATATGTTTGAGCAAAATGGAATGCAACAGAAAACTACAGAATGACAGAAATGACAAAATTTATGAAGTATTTGGTGAAATCATAAAACATGTAATGGCAGTCACTGAGCAGCTCCAATTTCAGGTGTGTGAAAGTATTCAGACAGTTCAATAGCTTTCCTGTGAATCCATCTTTTAGCACTAAATTTGGTTTAGTTGTGGATCTAGAGAGAGAGCGAGAGAGAGAATGAAGTATCACACATTTGATAATCCACTTTAATCCTTAAATTTCAATAAAACAATAATCAGGTGAACATGTGAACATTGAAACAGGTTTTGCTCACTGTAATCGTTCCTACTGTTATACATGACTGACCATTAGAAGATCTCCTCCAAATGTGCTTACAATGTAACTGATGGGGACAAAATCTATAATCCTCGTTTTGAGCAAAAATGTGTTTAAAAAGTTTATCTGAAGATAATATGAGGTTGTCTGAGTCAGTCAAATAAACATTATATCTTCCACAGTTACTGTCTGGTAAAAAAAAATTGTGTTTCGATGGACAGTGTTTTCCTGTTCAGCTGCAGTGGAAGTGTAGTAACCAAAAGAGGGAATAAGGCACTAAAAAGACTAATTTGGATTGCTTAAGCTTGGCTTCAAATAAACTTTTAAAATATATTTTCGCATAGAAGGAGGGCTGCAGATTTCGACCCCCATCACTTACATTGAAAGTTCACCATGAAGGGTTCTCTTAATGGCCAGTATGAACAGGAGGAATGATTACTGCAAGAGAAACTTGTGTCAATGTTTGTTTGGGCACCTGACTGTTGTTTTGAGACAGACTTGAAAAATTGTGAACCTCTTTTTTAACATTAATGTTCCATTGCCACGCCACATTTGTACCAAAGCAGTGTTGGATCAGGGTGTCTCGCAAGACATCATTATTTAAATGCAAAACAAAGAAAGTTTAATCTGGTCAGAACTTGGTGTATTTACAGCAGGTTGTAATTTAGATGTGTGACCAAAATGAAGAATGACTGACAAAAATGAAATGTCAGCATCAATAGTATGGTATGATCATTTGTCTTTTACAAATAAAGCAAAAACATCATAAGTGTCCAGTGTAGCAAGGTATGAGCCAGTACTGCTTGTACAGACTGAGTCTCCAAAAGGTTAGCTTTAACTTTCAGTGACCTGATGAGTTTTCCAACGCTCTACTTTCATGGGCATTAAAGTTAGAGTGGCCTCTTGTGTTTTCCAAGTATGTTTGGGTTGTACCGTGTGTACCCACTTAAACTTTGTTACGTAAACTCTGTTTCATAAACTGGCAGAAGGTTCCTTGTAGGAAGCCTTTTTTCTGTAAATTAATCATCACATTTATTTTTCACTCTCAGAGTTTCCATAGGAGTTGCAGCTATATATTAGTCATATAATAATTGTTATCATTACACCATGAAGCAACACAATTAGTAGGGAGGTGCTGTTTGCCCTTCATACTATTCTGTAGATAACTGTCACAAATCAAACGATAACTTTCTATAGCTGCAGAATGCCAGCTTTTGTGAGAATAGATTAAAAACAACTTAAAACAACTTAAAAAACAACTTGTGTAACTGTTTATATTATATCATCCTCCTGATGTAACCATGATCCCTGAGTTGCTGTGTTTCAACTTGTGTAAATTCTGGCTTGTTTTGATCCTACAGTGGTTGATGTGCCATCTTATAACATCATTAAATCCCTTCTTTCATATCTGTTGACATGCTACAAGTTATTTCTAAACTGAGCTGCTAACTGCCTGAATCCTGATGTTGAAGAATCGACTTATGTTTTCGTTCATAACGTAAACAGGGCCCCATTGTCTAAAACCCTCTCCAGAAGAAAGATTGATTTGTCCAACATCTATAAGGAATGATCCAATGCCAGGTGAAACAACTCAGCCAACTCATCCATTAAATGCAGTGTATTTCATTTAATCCTCTGCCAGTAATTCAAAGGGTTTGCAGTGTTGCATAAATCAAATGATTTAAACAAAGGTATAAAGTGTCCACACGCTACCGTATGCACATATATGCACATTGGTGATAATCTCACACAAAAAACAAACTGTTTAGCTAAAAACATCTTCATTCATTTGTGGTAAGGAGGTGATTGTTATGGAATCTGTTGCAGTGTGCAGATATTACATAACGAGGAACGGGTTGAGGTTTGGTGGACACACTTCTGAAATGAACCAGATGCCGGCTCATTTAGTTCAGGAACACACTGGATTCATTTAGTACCAAGGAGGTTCCACATATCCTGTCTACAGGCACTGTATTTGTGTGGTTTACATCTCTGCAGAGCGCCAAAGAGATTTTGCAAATCTACCAACTGAGTGCACTTTGTAGTGTGGCTTTCTGTGATTATCTAGCTATGAAGTGTTTTGGAATCAATAAAAATGTTTCCAGCCTTGATGATAATTTCCCTCTCCTGCAATAAATCAAGCACAAACAACATACAGTATGTATAGATAAATAGTGTAAAGACTCTCCTTCTGTTGTATCATAAACCCCAAATAATAATTAATAGATAAAAGCATCACATTTTCTGGTGTGATGGTGTAAAAGGCTACAATGTGGTAGGTTGTGTCTTGTTTATCTGAAAAGGAAAGGTAGAAAATCACTGCAGGTTGTTTCCTAGCAGCCTGTGGTGCACATGCAGGACAGGCAGCCCATGAGGAGAGTTTAATTGCAGGTATAAACAGAAGTCAGCTGATGGTGATGGCTAACACATGGAGAAACTCTCTGAGTAATGTGGATGAAGGCCTCTGTAATGGCCTCTGGTGTATTTTTAAATGATATACTGTTTGACAAATGGTGTCTAACTTTACTGTCACAATATTAGCTCCCAGATCCGATTGTCAGGTTGAACTTTAAATGCAGTACATACAGTAGATACAGTTAGTGCATCACAGTATTATAATGAGACATACCAAAGCTAACCGCAAGGGTAATACTACAATCTAATTCTCTGTAAATCCCGCTCCTCCTTCACGATCCATGCCTAGTCTGGCAAAAATCCAGTTTCAGACTCAAAGCTTTCAAATCTTTTCCCTTTGGGCAGAATGTCATCTGTTTCAATCTGCTGCAGGACCAACATCAATGATGACCATAAATCTACCAAGCTTCCCTTAGTTCTGTTCTCTTCCCTTTTTTAAAGTCATATCTCTGTAAAGCTTCTTGCTCCGAGACAGGCTCACATATAATGTGACTTTCCCTCCCACTGAGAGGCCCTGTGCTTTGGGCTCTTGGGAATGGGGAGCAGATGCTGGAGGGAACATCAGGTACTGGACAACCTGAGGGCGGGGGGAGAGGATGTCTCTCCACAGCCCTCAGACAGACAACACTTCCTCAAGTCCGCAGCCTGTCTACTTCCTTCTGTTGAGTGACATACATTTGTGTCCGTCATTATTGTGTAAACAGCATATTAACAACAATGGAAATGACTGTGAAATTTAAAGTGGTCATTACAGTGACGATCCCACAGAGAGTTATAATCCAACTATGGGACATTTTTTGTTACATCTTCTCCTGCTGTTTCCTCTAACACTCCCTCCACATCCAATTCTGTATCTTAATTGTTGTTACTCCCTCAGTGGCTCAGTCCCTCTTCTCCCTGTGTGTTTGAGTGTGTATCTGTGATTGTCTGAGTGGAGACAGGTGCGCCGGAGTCAGAGCAGAGCCTCACCAGCTGCACCTAATCCTGCAATCAACCCCGCCTATATATTTTCAGCTCTGCTACATCAGCTCTGCCAGATTGTAGCCTCTGTTCAGTCAGTACTATGCTTTTTGAGCATTGTGCTAGTTGACTGTTGCCTTGCACCCAGTCTGAACCTGTTTCTATCCCTGAAGTTCCGTCTGCTCTGCCCTCCGGCCTCTGTCTCCTGGACCTCGTCTTGTCTGCTCTGTTCTCCTAACCTGGACCCACCTAGCTCCACGCTTCATATTCTGGATCTCCACCTGGCTCCGCTGTGATACTCCCTGGACCTCACTTGGCAAACTTACAGTCCTGAAAATAAAACTGTTTTACCTCAGTCCTGTCTCCAGCCCATCTGTGTTCACACTTGGATTCACCTGTTTAGTTTCCACATGACAATTTTAGCTACTTTTAGCTCACTTTTTGGTTTTACCGGCCACAGATTTACTATAGGTGGTAAAAACTCATTGGTCTCATCAGCCCCGTTTCACGCCACAGCAGGCTGACAGGAAATGTGGGGAGAGGAACACGCAACAAGGTTATGTAACCTGAGACATTGCAGTCACACGGTATGACCACCTGGACACCCAGCTCAGTCACTAATAAAGCCGCCAAGATGCTACATTGCATTGCACAAATTTTCCAAAAAGAGTTTCTGTATCGCTGTAGGTAGAATATCCTCTCTTGTTAAGTAGGCTAAAAGAAGAATGCTTATGTTATTTGAAGTTGCTGAACTTTGACGAGTCATGGTTATCATTTTTTAAAATAATTTTCACCGCCTAGTCTTCAAAAATGATACTCTACAAACAACATGTAGCAGTGGGAGAGTCCTCGTAAGTTACTTCAGGTAACATCATCCATGTTTGTACTGTACACGAACCCAGTCTGATATGAGGCAGCTCACCTCCTGTGCATGAGTTGTATTTGGATGCAGCACAGGTGGATGAAGAGTTTGCGTTTTAGGTGTTGGAGCTTTCTGTAATTAAGTGAGCTGGTCAGACCTTTTTTTGTGTTGTTGCCAGACGGAGTTTGCAGAGTTTCTTCTGCTCAAAGCAGCTATCCAAATATTTGTATGGCAAAGTGTTTTTCAAACATTTGAGATTAGATACACTTAAATCTGTTGCTCGTCTGCAGTTTTTCCTGCCTTGAACGCCAAGATGTTACACAATTGCTTTCCCGCTGAAACTGACACACTTGAAAGGTTCACTAAAATATTCCATTAAAACAGCAAGGTATCTGCATCACCACACACACACACGGTATGACTACATGCAGTGCAATGAGTCCATTTAAACACTGATTGGAAGAAAAACAGATAAATCTTGTTTTATTTTTCAGTGTTTTCCATGGCTTGCTGTTTGCTGAGGCACTATGATAAGCCACTGGGGTTTCAGTGACTGTGTGATCTGAACCCAGAGAAAAGAGAGAAGCGAGGTCATTATCAAACCCGCCAAACTGCCAAAAGGCAAATTCATTCACCATCCAGCCTCTGTGGCTTAGTCAAACCAAAAAAACATGTCTAAAGCAAACCAAAGGACAGTGTGAGGTCTCATCCTTTATATATTTAAAGTAGGTAATCTTATCTTTCAGTATGTGTTATACAAGGATGTGATCTGGTATTACACTTCCTCAAAGGGCAGCTGTTTTACTAGCAGGGAGATGAGAGGTGAATTACATCACTCTGATTCTTATACAATTTAAGAGTTGGCACCAATTTACAAGCTAGTAAATTAGCAGATTAGATAAACTGAAGGAACATGTGCAATATCACTCAAGATAAACCTGGACAAGAGCAAATTGACCTTTTGTTAATCAGAATAGAAGAGTAAGAATAGAAGAAAAATAGTTGCGTATTATATAATCAATTCCAAGAACTATTGAAGAGAAGAGAAGATAGGCTTTATTGATCCCATGTGGAAAAAAATAAGTGTAACAGCAGGAGGAAGTACAAGTTCAGATGCATAGTGTAGATAAGTAACTTTAAACAAGATTAAAAGTCAGCAGCCATACTAGCAGCTGTTTAAGACTGTACTAAACACTCTAAAAGCTAACATGCTGATGTTCAGCCAGTATAATAATTGCCATGTTCACCATCTTACTTTAGGGCGTTAGTATGCTAACATTTGTTAATAAGCACCAAACAGAAATTACAGCTGAGACTGGTGGTATTATTGATTTTGCAGGTATTTGATCCTAAACCAAAGTGCTGGACAAAGTGAAATTTTGACCTTATGGTGTCACCAGATGAGAAGTCAGGGGATCACCATCCTCTTGGTATCATGAAAATCGAAATTCCAGCATGGATAAAAACTAAAATACAAATTATGAGCATCTACTATTCAGAAAATGAAACATAAAACACTCTGCACTCTGGGTAAAGTGTCTTGTGTCTGCAATAGCACTAGTGTTAGCAGCATAAAATATAGTTATTAGACTTTTTCCTATTTCAAGCTCTGTTTTGTCATGATATTCTTAGCAAATGGGGAATTGTGACAACTTGGATTATCCCAATATGTCCCACATTCAAAGTACAGCTGAGGTAACCAGTTTGAAGGAGCCAATAGGAGCCATTGAAAATAATTGATTAAACAGCTGCAGCCGTGTTTAAAAAACATCTTGTCATTGCCTAAGTGTGATATTCTTTGGAAATGTTGTGAAGATGTACAAACTTGGAAATGTTCAAATTTTTTACTCATTTACTTCAGCACTTGAGCCCCATCCTGTTTTTCTAATCTGGTTAGACAGCTGAATGGAGACATTCAAGCCCAAACTGTTTGAGAGTATGTGACTGACTGCTCAGACCTTCCCCTTCATAGCTTGAACTTTAAGAGGCCAAGGGTCAGTATTCGTTGGGTTGAAGCTGAAATCCAATTATCATAAATTCTACAATAATACCTCATTTTTGTGTGTTTTCTGACATAAATCATAAGACTTCCTCCAGGCAGGCACAGAAGCTAAAACTAAATCATGCATTATAATAGGGTGTCATTTTCTTAGTTACTTTTGTATTTCAGTAGTATAAAGCAGTTTTTGACAGCATGATGATGGCTGTAGTGTGCCAAGGTAATATGATGCTGGGTGGCCCACACCCTCTGCTGTCCCATGGTAGCTCATTAGTGATCATTTTCCAATGACTGTCTGCACATTTGATAATGTCACTACACTGGCTGTTTTAATGAAACAAAGCAGTGAGCCAAAGAGTGACATGATACAAGGAAAAGCCAGAGTGACTTTCTCCTTAGGGGGCTGTAAAACCTGGCAGTTTGCCCTCTGTGCACACACATACACACAGAAAACATGCATATTTTTTAATGTGAGGAAATTTTGACAATTTTCTCTTCTAACTAGACTTGAAAGACTATAACTATAACTCCTATTCCATCTTCTCTTTCAGTCCTAACTATTTTTCTCTGGGAAAATACTGAAGCTCAGCTAAGGCGGTCAAGGCAGATGGCCGCCCACCTAGAGCCCGGTTCTGCTCGAGGCTTCTTCCCATTAAAGGGGAGTTTTTCCTTGTTGCTGTCGCCAAGTGCTTGCTCGTGTGGGAATGTTGGGTCTCTGTAAATTAAAGAGTACAATCTAGACCTGCTCTATGTGAAAAGTGCCCTGAGATAACTTCTGCGTTATATAAATAAAATTTATGTGACTAGTTTTAGTTTACATTGGGAAGTGAGGGTGTCCAATGACTCACAAGTTTCGTAATAAAATGTGTGTTTTTGTGTCTGTATGCAAGTATAGTGTGTTTATGTGTGTGATAGGATCTCCTCAAACTGAGCACTGTAGGGGCAGCCAGACATGGCCATTGACAGAAGAAGAGTTTGCCTCCAAATATTAATGAAGTGTTACGTCAGAATTCCCATGCAGGTTGAGACCTCACAAAACCCTGGTGCTCCTTTAGAAACTCAAAATAACCATTGACTGCATTCCTGTCTCCCTCCTGAGACCCACAAGCTAGACATAACAGCGTTGTGACTGTGTATTGAAAGTAAAACACCTTATCAGCACTGTGTGTGTGTGTGTGTGTGTGTGTGTGTGTGTGTGTGTGTGTGTGTGTGTGTGTGTGTGTGTTTGTGTGTGTGACCTTGGACATGCATGCTTTGTATGCCTGTGGCATAAATATTAACATTGCTGAGTACTCATTTTGAAAGAAAAGTTCTTAGGCCTAATTATTACTCAGTCAATGTTTGGTTGAAATAAACATACAGAAAAGATTGTGCATCTGATGACATTTAAGCTTCATTTTTTGTGTTTAGATGTGATTGAATTTTTGCTGCAACACCGGACATTTTATGTAACAAGAAGACCACTAAAGCATATTTTTGCTGTCATCTCAAGTTATGTAAGTATAATATCCCAAAGGGGAAATCCCATTCTGATTATGTGGGAATTTTTATAGGCTTTAAAATCTCCTGCCTAGTTTCACAACTTGCAGAACTCTGTCAACAAAATGTGTAAACACAGCAGCAAATCCACCAGTGTCAGCAGTCCAAGGTATCAAAGATACACTCCCTGGTTTTGTTTTAGGGCTACAGTAATTGCACTCCAAAATCCCCAAATTCTTTGGAAGGCATCAAAGTTCAGGCAGTGAGTTTATTCACACTCTGACCAAATGCACCTATAAAATGAGAAATAACAACTATAGTTCTTGTAAATTCATAAACTACTAAAGATCTTGGATGTGGTTCTAATGTGCATTGAATATTGAGCATTGCCTGTATGAGCAGCGCTAATTCAAAATTGGCTAATAAGTAGTTATAATAAATAAAATGTGCTAATTGATTAGAGCTGTTTAAGGTGAAAGCAGCATTCCAGGAAGAGTTGCAAAACAGTAAAGTAAGTGGCAAAGTGAATACAATTTATCTTTTCTTTCTTTTTTTTCTTTTTTTTTTTACCCTCATTTGGGTTATGTATCACAAGGAAAACAGACATTTCAAGTCAAATTGCCAGGACTGAGTACAGTAAATGAAATACAGATTTTCTAACATCAACATAAACTGTATTGCTCAAATATTTTCAAAACACTGTAAAAATATCAGCACTTCAATTGCCGATGTTTTTACTGCAAGCAGACATGTTAATATGAGATCATTATAATTACTGTACGGTTGAGTGTGGACATCAAGTCACATGACTGCAATACTTGAGACAATCTTTCAATCAGTTTTTTCTACTGACACTCAAATGCCTATTTAGATGTTTAGTTTAGGTACTGTAAGCAGTTATTTTGGTGTCCACCCAAATTTAGTGCAATTTTTATCTGAATTTCCAGAATATTCACTAAATCTGTGTTCGTTGTACTTTGTCACATTTTGCTTTTATCGATACACCACCAGTTTTCCACCTCAGCTAGGCGTAAAAACTTTTTCTGATATTTCCAAATTTTTTCAAATTTTTGCCGTTTCCTCTCAGGATTTTTTTTATGCTTAAATTGAAAATGCAAAGAAAAACAAGTGGGTGGAAACAAACCTTGTAACTGGGTGGTGTGACCTTAAACTGACACAATACAAAAATGCTTGGAAAAAAGTCGGACCAAAATCAAAACAACTGTAGGTGGGATGCATGTTTAAATTCCTCAAGACCTTGTCACTGTGGTAGGTTGGTATCCAAAATACAGCAAAACAGATCTTTTTATTTCATACTTTATAGAGTCATCTTGGCTGTCAGCATATCATTATGTGTTACTGCTCTGAACTAATCAAAACATTGCATTGACAAAATGAGCAAAAAAATATATCATTAGTCAGGAAGATAAAACAGCTACAAAGCGTCTGAAATTCCATGTGTGTGCTCAGTTAGTCACAGAGTAGAAATTACGGCTTGTCTGATCATGTCCATTCACAGCTTTGCTGTCTCTAAGATGATGTACAACATAACAAACATGTCCTTAGAATCGTTTTCCCAAAAATCATTAGCAGACTTTCTCTGTCTTTGCTTGTCTCGGGTTTCCTCCTGATTTAGGCATTTCTGAAGCGTGTCAAACTATGATGTTCGCTTTTGGAGACTAGAGAAGCATCTGCGCCTCCGGGGTTAGCATATTTCTCACGTTTAATATCTTCCCCAGCATCTGCAAGATAAAAGGCCATAATGAGGGGTGAAGCAGCTGGGAGATAATCTCTTACACCATCTCTTCGCACGCTGTTTATCGCTCAAGGCATCAAAACTTGCCTGTCAAAGAACATACTGTACAAATTAGCATGCAAACACTCACCTAGTCAGGCATTTTGTGTAATTACTACCGTTACTTAGCAACTTTGTTCATTACATTAGTGCCTCCGAAGGGCATCAAAAGACTTTTATTCCCTCTGTATTAAGCCTAGGGATGTTTTATCAGGTTTTCTCACATGAAATTGCTTATGGTGTCAGGTCTGCTTCTATGTCTGTGCTTTTCCCAATGTGTAAAAAATGAAAAGCTTTTCTTTTCTCTTGGCATAATGATTGCTACTTTGATTATAGTAGTAGTAGTATCATTTTCACAATTTCTTGGCCACTTGGGGGCAGTGGACAAAGCTGTAAACACAATATTAACATTGTTGATGGCAAACACGTTGCCTATTTATACATGCAGCAGACACGGAACAACATTAGCATTCATTTGGAGTCTTGTGTCTGCCCACCTAGTGCATGTAAGTCCAATATTCACTCTCCTTTTAGCTCTGTTTCCCAGGAAAAATATCTGGCTCTTTAGCTGCTAAATGCTAACTTTGTTTGTGCTGGGCACGTAGCATACAGAGGGTTTATTAGAGCTTTTTTACTGAAAAAACTACCTGCCCATGCAGTGGTAAAAGTAAAGTTGCTGGCCATAAAACCAAAAACAGTGAGCTTTAAATGTCAAAAAACTTATTTATCCTATACTGGCCCTTTTTGCAGACCCTCAGTTCAACCTCTGTCTGAAACAGGCCATTTTAGCTCCTGTCTCCTTAAGGCCCCCCTCCCAAGGAGCCCACTCAGTTATGATTGGTTAGCTTCCAGACGCTATGCAAACAAACAGTAGTAGCAGGATTTCACTTTTCTTCTCTTTTCTGTTTTCTTTACTGAAAATGGAAATTTCTCAAATACATCCGTACATGTTCAACCCAAAATCTGATCTGAAATATGCAAGTGGACAACGTGAACAACCCATGGAACAACCTTAGCAACAAAGATTAAGGAACAGATGGCCATTTGTGGGCATGCGCAAACAGTGTGATGTCATCCCAAGGCACTGGTCGGCTTCTAAGTCAAGTCACCATTTACCGCTCTGTGTGACAGTTGAGTCAGACTGCATTATGGTTACAGGCCACCTTTGCTCAAGCAGTCAGCTAATCACATAGAAGGTGCTGTTCCATCTTGTGCTTACATCCTGAACAAGCTTGTGCTCAGGTGGGCCCATTTGTTGCTGTTTTTGTCTCAGCTTGTTTCAGGCTATCTCATTTTTTTTTAAATGTTCCACAAGACATCTTGCAGCCCCAACAGCTTTTTCAGTACTTGAGCGCTTCAATGCAGAATTGATCGCCAGTTGCGAGGTGTGGCCAGTGCAACTACCCATGCTTTTTCTTCAGAGTTTTTGCCCCGGCCACAATATTGGCACCATTGTCATGCACAATGGCGATAATTTTGCTAGGAGGAATTTCAACCTGGCTGCTACCTCCTCCAACCTCTCTGCAATGTTGGATGCCGTAGTCTGTTCTCCAGTGGCATGGTGGTAAGGCAGATTGACTTCATCTTCCAATCGTCTCCAATATAATTAGAGTAATTTTGCTGTTAGTGGCTTTTATGGCACTCCTCCCTCCGTGGAATGTCTCCTTGTACTTCCCCTCCATCACTTTGGTGAAATGGTTCTAGGATGTGAATCATTTTTCTGAATCCTTCATCTTCCACTATTTATAGTGGCCTAATGTTGGTTACCAGCATATTCAGGATACCATCAGTCACAACAGCTGCTTGCTGTGGTGCATGGGGCATTTTTCCTCAGAACATAGTGGCTCATGTTGAGTTATTTCTTTCTGAAGTGAGAGAAACAGTATAATGGGTATGCATAGTAGCACAATTTTGCATGTAATTTAATACATGTTTTGTTGTATTAGTTAATAATTGCTGATGTAAAAGGCAAGTACAGACAAGGCTACTACAATAAAAAAAATGAAAATAAATGGACATCGGGGATGCAGCCATGCACTGAGAATAAAAGGGAAATGTAACTAATACATAGTTGATCAGATAGTGATCTATCTGATCAACAATGTTTCTGTCGTGAAGAAATAAAGGTACACTTTAGACTGTTTCTGACTAACTGCATGAAATATTCCAAAAACTCCATAAACTCCAGTGTCTCTCTGACCTAATTCCAGCTAATTAGCTAACACTTTAAAATAGCTTCATCAGGGGCCAGCCCCCAGTAGCCAGTGCGAGCTGACCCAGCCTAGATCTGTTAGTTACTTAGCTTAGCAGTTAGTGATGACTTCTCTCTCTCTCCCTCTCAGTTTAATTATATTGAACATTTGTTACATTTTGAAGAAAATTATATGGAGATAATTATTGTTATTATTACTGTAACATTTTACATCCCAGCCCTAAAATCCAGTAAATATTTCCAGTAAATTCAACCTGCAAACACCTACGCCATGGGTGTCCAGTTATACTATCCAGTTAAAAAAACAATCCACACCTTCCAGCTAATTAGATTTGAGTATTTTCAGTAGCTATGGTATAGTCTAGAATTCTTGGGAAGAAAATGTAAACAACTTGAAGAACATTTTCCTCACCTGCTGTTACTAAAATAATCAAAAAAATAAAAAAAATCAACCCTATCTCTGCTGTGATACTAAGTTGTAAAAACTAAAATCTGTCTGCATCTGTCTAAAGTCTGTCTGGCTACAATAGTTGCACTTCACAGATGATAAAAAGTCTAAGACAAGTTTTTCCCATAAGTCATGCTGATGGTTATAGTTGTGTCATCTGAAGATTGATTGATTCTACGTCAAGAGTACGATTCTTAGAAGTTAAAGAAGCTGTTCTGCCTTGGATCACTTTTATCATTAGAATGTCCTTGGCATTCTTCAGACGTTTCCAGCATCTCATGGCGAGGTCCGTGAATGAGCAGTTTTGAAAGCATGCCAACCGAAGATGGAAAATACTCTTGCACAATGTCTTGTTTTTACTTGACCCTTAAAAAAATTTTAAAAAAAGAATGTTCTGGTAACAAACAAATGAGCCAAAACACAGATGTCATGATCCTCCTCCGTGTTTTGAGTTATTGTTTTGAGCCTAAACTACACGTGCACACATCATGTAGCTTTATTTTATGATTAGCAGTAAAAAAAGACAACAGCGGAGACAGAACAGCTGTTCCTCTCAGCAGACTTTTTTTGCTGCCCACTGTCTAGAAAGCCTGATATAATGCCTGATACAATGTGGTTCACGTGTGGATCTTTTACATTACATTTGGATTTTTTAGAGTTCTCATATTCTGATCTGTTTCACAGTTTGAATAGTTTCAGGGATTATCCGCCTTTGTGACTGTTTCTCTGAGAATGCTTGAGTTTATGCCTCAACGCCTGTGAGACTGATACTCATGGGAATAGCAGAGGATCTTCAGCAGATGAAAAGCGTCATGCCCCTGAGGCGATGCTCAGACTGTCTGGCTCTGTCTTTGTCCCTCTGACTCACTGTCAACACTGTCATCACTGTCATCAAGCCTTTCCTGATCTACTGTACCACTCCAACCTTCTGTCTGGTGCCGTGCACAGCTAAGCCTTACTTGGGTCCAACTACATCAGGGTTGTCACCACTGACCAAAGTGAAATACATTGGAATCTAGCCGATGTCTTCCAGTTAACAGTCCTCCAGTCTTCCAGTTAACAGTCCTTGAACCAATAAACAAACAATATGATTGAGAGTTTTGCAGATGTAGCCAGAACTTTACTCTTAAACTGAAACATGATACAGAATATTCTGAAGTTTATATTCTTTGATGCATCAGTTTTCAAACCCGTGCCTGGATAATCCACAGGAAACATGAAGTTTAGACAGTGTAAAATCTTGGATGTCACAGTTCATGGAAACCTAAGTGAAATCTTGACTTTTCCCTAAAGTTTTCCATGAAGATGCAGTCCTTATCCATCATCTCATTGTAATGTTCTGAAGTGGAACTAACTGCTGACGGCTGAAGCAGCAGTGGAAAAGCAGTGATGCTGCTGCAGAAGTACTGTCTCATTTCTGGTTACAATTAAGTGATTTATAATCTGGCTGCTGCTTTGCTGGGTGTCTGGGTTTCTTCTTCCTTTCCTCTCACTCTGTCCTTTGCCGACCACTATGAAGTGGATGAGAGTAGATCTGTGTTGCCAGTTCACACGGACTTGTTTGTCAAGTGTTTATTAAAGTGTGTCTTCCAAATGGATACGCTGGTGCACTGTACTCTGAAAAATGCATATCCTGGTCGGCACAAGAAATGAAGTCAGTCTGGGCATGGAAGAGAAGAGCGTGTGACAACAGAAGAAGATGGAGGATGAAGAAAACACAGTCTCTTTCCTCCTCCAGTTGAAGAGGATCAATTTCAAGTGTACCGTTTCCTCTGACTTTTAATGTCAGAACTTTTTTCAGTTCAGTTATTTGCAAATGCAAATCTAATAACAGTGAAGAAAAAATCCACTCGCCACTTTTTGTTTTCCCATTCCTGCATTTGAATTATTCTAAAGTCTTGGTGGTATTTGTTGATTAGACAGATCAAATGTGAAAGACTTTGTGTTTCAGATGCTCAGTCACAAACTTCCAACATTCATCTACTGTTTGGAAGAGAGACAAGAGAGAGACCTCTTCATAAAAATGCAGGAATGTTGGTTGGATGTAGACAAGCCAAGATGGATTCATGGTAGAGGCAAGCAGTGCTGCTCGCAACAGTGTCTTTTTGATAGTGCCACACGGTTGGCACCAAAATTGGAAATTTTCTAATTCTACACATAGTGGCTTTAAGAAGATCTAAATTTGGATTTCTGGGTATTTTTTGTTATAAGTGAATTGAAGACCATTTACAGTGTAGGACACACAAGTTTAGTTTTACCTAATTTTGATAATGACAAATAAACATCCACAAGTTTGTTGGGTAAAAAAGCTTTTGGAAAACAAGGCTGATTTTTACCAGCAAATACATGACACAGTTGTTTCATTTCTGCACAAGGTACAACCTGTCAATCACCGTCTTACACCAAAAGTGTTTGAGGTCAGCACAAGAAAAGGGGGGCACATAGGTGATCTGTTATCTCAGATGCACATGGCTTCCATGCATTTTTATCCATAGGCCACAGTTCAGCTGTTTAGTTGAGACGGAAGCACTCTTCCTTGATCATGGCCAGAGTTCAAAGTACTTAGAGAGTGATAAGATGTACTTGTTCACTATCAGATGCAGCCTAATTGCTCTGAGGTTATTATTGTGTCTGAAGGGTAACAGCTTGGTCAAGGCATACCAATGCTGATTTACCCAAGCAGCTTTGCCCCTGATATTTGGTCAGTAGATTTTGTCCCAGGACTGTGATGACGTTAAACAGCATGATGATGGGATATAAATTTAGCCTAAGGTCCTCAAAGTACAATTTTAATAACTGTGTGTCATAAAAAAATGGCTAAATCTCACGCTCTTTTACCATATTTTTGTTTCTATCAGTGCTCAAACTTATGGATGTTCTGTCATCCCTGGGAAAGTAAAAATAGCTCCCAGGACAAAACGATACGGTCTGGGACAATTCTGGGACAGTAGAGAAAATGTCGTAGCAAATTTCAAAATAAGTGTTATTTGGATAAACTGACCACATATGGGAATCTTAATGGTTAATTTCTCACCTGAAAAAATGTCAAAACTTAATAAAGTGACATATTAACAGCAAAAATACAACAGCTTTTAGCATGGCGCAATTTAATCTCCACAATTGATGTCATCACTGCAGGTGTTACATCATATTTGGTGACCCATCACATTCTGTGACCTGCCCTGATATTCATCTCAGTCTTCATGCCTAAACCAACCTAACCAACACCGTAGGTCACACAATCTAATGGGTCACCAAATATAGTGTATCATGTGTTGGTGCAAATGCATTCTGGGATATGCAGTTAGCTCCCGATGTAGTAAAAAGCCTGGAATTAAAAAAATGCTGAAATGGCTGAAAAACACTGGCGGTAAAGCAAGAAAGCCCCCCCCAAAGAAAGCCACAGAGACAGTCCAAACCGTGAAGACGTGATGGTATCATCCTCCCACATCTCCCAGTCGCATCTGCATTGTCTATCCAACTCTCCAGCTTAGCTAGAGTGCTGGCATTAAATGCTAGCTAGCTATTGAAATGTGGTTTTGATGCCTTCCTTAGCTATATAAAATGCAGCCCACCCAAAGTGTCATATTGTTATAATAATTCTTATTATTATGTTTAATAATGACATACAATATAGGGAACAGGAGAATGTCAAAGAAGAAGTGCAATTGATTTCAGCGATTCTCTCCAACAGCTTTAGAACAGCTGTTACGCGTGACCATTACGCACAGCTGCACATTTAAAAAAGTGCAATAACCTAATTTAAAGATTAAGTAAACTGTCATTGGGGTGACAAAGTTAGAACTTCAAATTTGGGACAATGGTTTTTAAGTCTGGGACAGTTGAAAGTAGAATTCAGGACAGTTGCAGGACACTGGGGAAAAAAAGCTCATTTTGAGCCCTGGTTTCCATGATTGTAATATTTTTCTTTCGGATGTCTAAATCCACGTTGGCCTGGTTCTGTCAATTGAGATTAAAATCTGATGGAAAACGATTCCCAAGGAAGTGAAGATGCTGTTCCTCAAAACTGGGTGAAATTCCCTTTAGCAGTCTAAAGTGTTGTTACATAATGGGTCTAATGTATCACAGGAGCTGGAGAAAATCACTGTATTACTGCCCAGATTGGACAAGTATGCCTTTGATCCAGGGAGGCTGCCTCTGAGAAAAATAGAGGCTTCAGGCATAGTCAGCACTTTAACCGATCCGCCTACTATTATAAAACACTTGAGACTTCCTCAGCAGAGATATCTACTTACCTTTTCATTATTGTCTCTAAGTTATTCATTTTATAATACGGTATTTGACGGTAGTTTCAAAATCAAAATACTATTGAATATTTTATTACATAACAAGATTAAAACTGTGAGGTGACTCAGCAAGAGCTGTGTAATATTAATCCAAAGCAGTCTACTTTTGTTCTAAAGGGATTTAGCCTTTGTGATGTATGGAACCATAAATTATTTCTTGACCTGAAAATCTACAGGATGTGGACCATATGAGACCCTTTTTATACCTTGATTGAGGCTGTTGTTTGTGGTGTGACAGTTTGTGCTGGTGGTCTGTTTGATCCTTAAAGATCATTAAAACCACTTTGGCATCATTCAAACAGACATTATGCTTTATTTTCAATCATATATGTAACATTACAATCTCAGATGGGTCAAATAATGAGGTTAACGTATGTATTTTTTCTGTTTTCAGCCCAATCTGATATTGGCTCTTGATGGATTTCTTTATATGGTCATCTGCTCCACACACAGCATGCAAGTCCACTGCTCTGTTCCGTTAACCTTATGGCATTTTTTCATTGTTTTGGGGGTAGTCATGCCAAGCCATGACTTGAGTCAGGCTGGCACACTGTGAGTGTTTTTCCATTACACAGCAGGGCAAAGTAACATAAGTTCACCTGTTGGAGGTGTGCTGGTCGTCTTTAGCTCTTCATCACACATCATCATCACTGTGGCTGTTTCTGTTTGTACTATTCCTTCCTGCATTATTTCTAACTGATCCGCTGAAGGAAGAGCTCCAAATATCCTCATGTTGATGTGTCGACCAGTTTTTAGCAACACTAGTGAAGCTCTGCTAATTCAGTGAGGAACACGTTTCATTTCCTCTAAATTCTTCACAATAAATGTCTCCCATTATATACACTATAATTTAAAAGCTTTTGATATGATGCTTTAAAGCAGGAAATTTCATGTTTTCATCAGCAGTAACTTAACATGACTGATACAGCTGCCCCTCACTAGGCTTTCTGAAGCTGGCTGATCAGAACAGAATGGGCTCATCGGGAGGGGGGTCTTAAAGAGACAGGAGCTAAAACTGCCTGTTAGAGACAGAGGTCAAACTGAGGGGCTGCATAAAGAGCCAGTATAAGACAAATAAGGAGTTTTTTAAACTGTGAATCATGCAAAGCTACTCCAGTGGAGTCCCAGAATAAAAATATAAAGCTGGAAATGAGCATAATAGGTCCCCTTTAAAATCTTAGCATTAACTTGCTCAGAGAGCCTGTACCACAACTGCACACAAGATTATCAACAGTGAATCTTCACACCATCCCAGTTTGAGAATGGGGCATATTTAACAAGCATTTCTACATTTCTGCCCAAGAAATATGCATGACAAACATAGGAATAAAGCCTACATGCACTTATTGTGCACTTGGTTTAGTTTCATCCACCTGAATTTGCATCCATCCGCATGTGGTGGCATTGGCTCCAGAGCTGAATCACATAACAGCATGAAGGCTCAGTGTTGTTTATCTGACCCTATCACCAGACAAGAACATTGATTTTGGACAATTCTGCAAAACCCTGGATTGCGTTGTTTCACAATATTTTCTTCAATGCCAATGTTTTTCATATTCTTTCTACTATATCTGTGAATGGCAACTACAGCAAGGTTAACGTTAGAGAAATATTGTAGTCATGGCGAATAAACTAGGGTTAGGGTTAAACAACTAAAACACAGATTTTTCAGCCACTTGAGGGCAGCAGAAACAAGTTGTGAACGCAACACTGACAAAACCTCACCATTTAAGTTTATTATGGCGACCATGTTAGCAAACAGTTACTTATTTACACATCCTGCAGGTATGAAACAACATTATCATTAATTTGGAGTCATGTTTCTGTCCACCTGAAGAATGTTAGTCCAATATTCACTCTCCTTTAGCTCTTTAGCTGCTAAATGCTACACTATATTCACCAGCTAGTCCCTAACTGTGTCTGTTTGCCATTTGATTCTCGGCAGGTGGTGTACAGTGGGTTTTTTAGAGCTTTTTCACTGAAACAGTTGCCTGCTATGGCCGAAAGCAACACTATGAGAGCACTGATAGTGAACCAAAACAGTAAAGGTGAAGAAGCCAGACAACTAAACAATTAGCTGAAACTCACTATAAAGCTCTGTAAAGCCAAGGGTAGCTGCAGACTCAGGTAATAACTAATTTGATGCATCATTATTATAAAAACATTGATTGTAGTTGCTTTATAGAAACATCATTACAAACTCTTGTCTCCTGCATGAAAGTAAAATATGCTACACACCCATCCACAACCCTTATTTTCCACCTCACTACAGGAAAGGTATAGTACTTTGTACATTGGCACTGAATGTTGGCATTGGACGTAGCTTGTGAGGGGATGTTTGTCACTGGTGGGCGACTGGAACACAAAAATACCAGTTGGTTCCCAGTCGCTTAGTTTCCCAGCAAACTCACCTGCGTACTAAACTTCTGCCTCTTTAGTTTTGGATTTCCCCACCAGCTGACTCAAACATGGCTCATGTTATAAAAGGGAAGTAATCCATAGATCTCTCTGCTTATACATGCTGGGAAGTCAGTTTTAATGATGAAAAGCCAGTCTCTACTTTAATAACAGGCTGAGCTGTTGTGGTACTCCTTAGCCTTCCCTAACCGAAGGAAGGAAGAAGTAAACTTGATGCAGCTGTTCTGGACAGGTCTCCCTCGTAAATGAGATTTGGAATCTCAATGAAATCTTACTGGGTTATGTAAAGATAATTTAAACAAGAATGATATATCTGGGTATAGATATACAAAGAAATTTATGCATCAATTAAAAAAAAAATCCATCTTGGTTGTGTTTCATACTATTTATATTCCATTTTTCTATTTTAATTTTGTCTTTGCATTTAGATAACCTATGCTTTGTTTAATCTTTGTTTTGATAATCTTTATTTTTTGTAATGTGTAATATGTTTTTGCAAGCTGCATGTTATGTTGCCTGTTATTGTTTAATGATAGTATGAAACCAAACCAAACAATAGTCACTACATATGTTTTCTTACTGCCCCGTGGCATAAACTGATCATAGCCCTGGATGGTCTGTGTGTGTGAACTTCAAATTGGCTCAAATTGCCATCATTCTTTCCACAACCACATGACTCCAAAATGTCAGGGTCACCACACTCTAAGATGGGAGCCAGGGCAAACCAAAGCGTCCATCTCCCAAAGCGTGCTATGCAAGTGGAAACATGACCATCATTTTGTGTTCAGTTATTGTCAGGACAGCCAGAGCCAACAGCTAACATCTGTGAAAACCATGACACAGAGGGTCAGGACTGCCAGCCAGTAGATAGTGGGCTTCTTTTATACATTATTAATCCCCCTTTGGCAGGAAGGTCAGAGGTCACAATCTGATACTGTAGAGGGAGCCAGCAACCCTGGAGCTGCTGTTTTGCTTAAGGTTGCTTAATCAGAACAGATACAATTGCTTGAATGTAATTTATTTTTACACAGACCAGGAAAGCTATTCTTTTACAGAGGTGACTCCTAATTATATCTCTTAATCAGATGGATTAAAAAATGGTCTGTTCTGATTATATTTACAGCTGTGTTTATTAATTTCTCAAAATGTCAAGAATATTGCAGAAACTGTTTTTAGACAGTTTCATAAGCAATAGTTTATATATATATATGTATAATAAGCTGGGTCTTATTTTGTATTTTGGTAGTTTTAGCCATCAATCCTATCAGTAAAAATATTGCCGTGTTTCCAGATCTCAGCCATTAACTTGGTGAGTGCAATCGTATCAAAACAAAGGCCATACCTACCAAGAGCAAGACCCAAATTTTAACTGTACTATTTTTTAATAATGCTTGTAAGAGCGCCCTGGTAGCCGAATGGTCGCATAATAATAATGCTGGTATCACTTTTTGTGTTCAGTCAAATAGTTTTTAAGTACTGTACTTGTAGCGCTGAATTTATGATTATAATGCATACATACTTTGTACAATTTGATCACCTGTATGATTGTATTCTCCTGCTAGACTCAGGTATAGACAGGCATATTTAGCACTGGAGCATATTCACTTGGGGAAGGTTATTAAATCTTTTGTTAATTTTCACCCTGAACAGTCACAATTAGTCATAATTCTATTTGTCTCAAGAAAGAGTTTCTCCTTAGTTCTGTCCAGTTTTAATCATGTTGTCTAAAGCTAATATTTGAGGCTGAAGAAGTAACCAATGTCTTTCTCTAAAGAGGAAACCAAAGGGACAGATTTGCAACTTTTTGATGGATTTGTCCTTCTTGGAAGCCTTTTTTTCAGCACTCGCACTCCAAATCACCCACTTATATTACTCACTCCTGTCTCTGACCAGACAAGGGCATATGTAGCAATGCAGGGCAGCACACTGGCCCCCTCTTATTTTCATTTTGCTTTACAGAAAAAGCATATGGTGGACATGTTACATAATTTTTTCCATACGGAAACTTATTTCTGGCAAATTTGCAGATCATCAGGTTTTCAAAGAAAATCCACTTCCCACTGTGTTGAAAGGTTGAACAGCTTTAATGTGATTTTCCTCTCTAAAGTTCTGGTCCATTTGCTCCTAATTCAATGGTTTCTAGCACCTCCTGTTCCCACTCTATGCACTGCTCATACTGTTTATGATATATGATAAAAGTCACTTTTCTCTGGACTCTGGATAAACCCCAGCAGAACAGAGCCTGGAATTATTGTTTAAAGAATAAAATTGCTTGTTTAACTCTTAGAATGCGAAAACAAATTGCCAAAGTTGTACCTGGGTTGAATTTTTAAGATGTTTTGTCAAATGGAATTAAGCTGTACTAAAATAGATTTATATGTTTATTGTTACAATGCCAATGCTGTAAATACCCCAAGGATGACATGACTGTCTGTTGAAAGTACTTCATTGCGTCCATTATTAGGTACCAAGAAGTTAGTTGTATTCATTGGGGATTTATTTACATTTTATTGAACAAAAGTACAGCTGTTGTGTACAGATGTTCTTTCACGGATGTCATAAACGTTCTTAGGAAAAAGGAACAATCTTATTTTAGTTTGAGACTCACATACCATGTGTTATTTAGCCTTTGTTTTCCAAAAGTGTTTGTTGTTTGAGCAGATCCCACGCAATGTGCTTGCACATCTGGCTCTTGTGTGTGCCACTGTTCTGCTGCCTGTTGGCGATGGTTGCATGACTGGAGCTTTTGCTCTTTGGGTTTGTGCTTTATGACCAAACCAGTATGCTTTGTAGCTCTGCCATTATAGTGTTATGACGTGATAATGACATGGTTAAATATTTTGAGTTTGGGGTTAATGACTGTAATTATGTCCTGATTTCATAAATCTGACACGCAACTTGATGCTAAGCTTGTTGAGTAATCAGTTTACTGTACATTATATTATACACAAATATTATATAAGTTGGGGATGATGACAAAAAATACCTTAAAAGCAAAGATATAAATATATGCTGCTCCAGGGTGTCATCCCAACATGAATTACCAATTTAAGACAACAACCAATTAAACAAAGGAACATTCAAATTACCATTTCACTTCATGAAATATTGATGGATGACTGGGCCCTTGGTACCACTGCAGGGCTCGAGACTTACGGTGTCCCATCGTCCCTGGGACAGTAGAAAATGTATTCGGGACGAACAGAGATCCTCCCCAGGATGCCTCTGGGACGAAAGGCATTTTATATATTTATTTATTTATTTATTTTAAACTATCCCTTTAGCAAATAACAAACTGAACCAAGTGCTGACTACAACGGAGCACATCCTCTCATGATGTCACTCTAGCTACTATCACTGGTTGGCTACTCAGAGCGAGACCTGAAATGTTCCCACAGTACTGGTCCATCTACTGTTTCCCCTCAGTCACAAACGGCTTGCTGGCAGGACCTCACAAATATATTGCCCTGGATAAACAAAACACAGTGCTTTCCTGGCTGTGTGTGAGTATATTGGCTAAAGCATAGACGATTTCAATATATTATTGTGATATTTTTTTGTTATAATCTAAGCCTTAAACACTTATCAAACATAGCTTGTACATGGACAGTAGTGATGCGTGCTGTTGGGCAGATTGCAGTTAATCCGCGGATCAGTCAGGTCATAAAAATTAACATTCTGTTTAATAGGGGATGGGTCAGTGGTGAAATAATACATCATTAATAAGGAAAATATTAATTACATTCTCTAAAATTTGAACATAGTAGAGCTTTATTTTTCGTAAGGCACGAATTACTGACACAACTAAGCAAACTAACAGCAGGGAATACCAAGAAATATACAGACACTAATAACAATTTTATCTGTAATCATACAAGAGAGATTGCTGGAAAAATCGGTGCACTCAACATGCTACAATCTTTCCAGACTGCATGGGTAAGCGGGAGCAGAAATGGGACCAAAGCAGGCAGCATACATTGTAGGCTACATAAATACAAAACTCTATTGCAAAGGCAGTTAGTTCACCATGGAAACATTTACAATTACTGAAAGCAGCATCTATAATCTTTAAAGTAAATCGTTAAAGAAAACACTTATACATCAACAGGGGTGGATTTAGTGATTTGGAGCCTCAGACAAACTCTGTCTTGCTTTACAAAGTAAAGAAACAAGAAATGGTTTACATTCACTTTGGGATGGTCAAAATTGTTTTTCAGGACGGTTCCGGGACAGTGGTGAAAAAAGTTCGTCTGGAGCCCTGCGTAACAGTGCTTCCTCTCTTCCGCAGCCATTTCTTTGTGTCATCATTCTCCATCTGGTAGATTCCCTCTTCCGAAAAACAGCCTCAGGTAAAATGGCTCCCAGCTTATGTGCCAGACAAGGATGCCTTGGATTACAGACAGCTGCTGCGTGAATGTCTGATCTGGACCGAGCAGAGGTAGGAGGAGGAGGAACACAAAGGACATATAAAGTAACAGCATAAATCCCCTTTTGTAAGAGACATATTTGGCTCAAGATCAAATGTGAATGAAACGCTTTTTTAAAAGCTTTCAGATTTATAGCATAGAAATTTTGCAGCGGTCAAATGTTAATGTTAGGCATAATCTGATCATTTATCTTATTATGTGAACATACTGTACAGTATGTTTTTAACTGTTATAAACAATGGATCAAATGATAAAAGGGGTCTTTTGTAACAATACGTGAGAGAATTACCACCTGGAGTCCTGCACAGCTCTTTGGAGCTTTTGAGCCTCTTTTAGCTCATTGTTTTGGTTTTACAGACAGCAAATTCTGCATTCATTGACCTTGATTCCAACAGCAGCAAGCAATTTTTTGTAGCAAAAAAAGATCTAATAAACTCACTGTACACTAGCTGCCCAGCCCAAACAGCAAAGTTAGTGACTAGCTAGCACAGATAGCAAGCTAAAGAGTCATATTGTCCTCAGCTACTGGTGGAGACCAGTGGAGTTAAAAGAAAGAGAGAATAATGGACCTAGAATTATCAAGTGGACAAATACAACTCAAGATGGAGGCTAATGACAATGCTTGTTAATAACACTTTCGCCATATTAATGTTATAAATCTGTTACTAACTGTATTTTTTAGGTTGTTGCTGCATTTTTCTGCTCCAAAGTGGCCAAAAAATATCAATAATGCACCTTAATGCACTGTACTTCATTATATGGCCAATTTGACACAACTTTAAGATGACTTTTGTACAAATGCTCCAGTCACATTTGATCAAACTTCCAAAATTTCATTGCAGTTCTTCAGTTGGCTTCCCTTCCTTTTCTACCAAGAATAAACTAATACATTTTTCTTTACCTCAGTGAGAACACAGTCTTCATTACTGTTTTTATAAACCAGGCGAACACATTTATTTCCCCATGCTGAGATAATTGGCTGTGGGTTTGCTGTACAGAGCTCAAAGCAGGAAACAGCCACTCTGCTGCCTACAGCTGACAGAGTTGGGTTTGTTTGGCGGTGAAGTGGGTGGCCTGAGCAGGTCGCCATGGAGCTGTGCGGATGAGAGCACAGCCAAGCAATACGGGCAGGAGATAAGAGTGTATGTCCAGACAAACAGTGTGCATGAGGTCACACAGAGTTGTTAAATGTGCTATGCACAACATTTTTGAGCACATTATAGGTTATCAATGTGTGGCTGTGTATGTCAACCAGGTGAGCAGAGCAGGAAGAGTAGAGTACTTTAAACTACACTTCCTCATGCAACATTGGCTTGAAAGGACTGCAAGTTACAGCAGTTACAATGGATTCCAATGGCAACTCAAGATAATAAAAACTATACATAGATAAATAAATCAAATCCATAGAAACCCCTCAAACCACTGCTGCCTCATAGTCCACTTCTCTGCTGTTTATCCAGTGGAGGTGTGGAAATTCCTCAATTCTAAGATGTATCGTGATGCAGACATGGATAACTCTGAATCAATTCACAAATGTCAAAAACCAATTTTCTAAATGTTAGTTAATAACGTGGTGTTGACAGAAGGACAAAAGCAGAACTGAACTGCGGGGGCAGTGCAGCACCTGGACAGTTTACAGCACGCACATGTTACACACTAGAGTTATCTTGCAGTTCATCTTCAAAAAAGGCAGTGGTTGCAAGCATTATTTGATTTAATGACTAAATAATTACCTTTGTGAGATGAACCTGAAGTATATTGTGAACTTTCTACGCAGAGACTAATGTTAGTGGAGTGGAGAAGCAAACTCCAGCAGTAACAAACAAGACCAGCTGACCAACACACACCGCAGCACTTTAACAACTAAAATCAACTCCGGGGCGAAGAAAACAACTTGGTGTGCACTCTACAGTAAAACCAAAGCCCAAGTAATGGAGTCACTAGTCACTAGTTAGTTGAGTAGCCATTACATGTGTGTTTTTGTAATGTTTATGTACTGAGGTGGGTCACACAGATATTGGTATTGAAAAGATTGAGAGATTTCAGAACGAGCATGTTTGAAAGAGAGACAATTTAGACTGAGCTGAACAGCTACTTACGTGTCCACCAGCAGACAGTGGGAGTGATCCCGTCAACTTTCCTCAGGTCCGCTGTTTAGCAAAAAAATACATTTGCATCCCAGCCACCAGTGCAGCCTCTGAAAGGCTGTTTAGCATAGAAGACAATATTGTGACCTGCCAACCTGCCAAAGGTCAGCACTGAAGCCTGCTTCAGTGAATATGCTTGTGTTCCTGACAAACAAACTGAGACTGTGATGTTTGTATGTGCAAAGCCAGCTGGATAGCTACTTTCTGCCTCTAAATGGCAGCATTTTCAGGCAACATTAGGTTTTGCATATTCTACCTCATTTGAAGTCAATCTGTTTTGTATCACTGTTGATATTTACAATTTACATGTTTTTTTGTACCCACTTACTTATATTTATGCACTGAAGATTAAAGGGGGATTTTTTTGTATTTGGCAACTGTTAAGATGTTTACCTCAGATTTGTGGTTGATTTTATTTTATTGTACTATTTATATTTTATACAGAATCTCAATCTCAGTCTGATTGTTGTTTACAAACTAAAGAACTGAGAGATCATTTTTGTTTAGTTTTTACTGAATATTTGAAGGCAAACTGTTATGTTTATGCTGACATATAAAGTTACAACACTTCTTTTGTTGCAAATTTATGTTCTTGAAATTAATAATAAAATATTTTTCAGTATTTTGTCATATCTTCATAATATCATTATCACAGAAATACCCTGAAATTTTGTGGTATTATTTATCACCTACCCCTATCAGCAACTGTCGAAAAGAAATGAAACAAGTGCTGTTTCATGCGTCTCCGGCCCAAAACGTGGCTCCACTTACTGTCAGAAGAATTTCCTCTCTTCACAAGGGGGACCGGTCGTTTCACTCACAGGGGATGGAGGAGGCCGCCTGACTGCTGCTACCAAAACAGTTTTCCTCAGCCAGAGAAGAGACAGATCAAAGACACAAGAGCAGACTTCCCTCCTGCTTTCTGAGTAAATGCAGGGAGCTCTATCTTTATGAAGGGATGATTAGATTGTGCAGGACTCTGTCATCTGAGTAAACACAAGTTACTATAGTGACCTATAGGGAATCTTCACCACCACAGACCAAGTATTTTTGTAAGACTGGAGCTGTTTTTCAGATGGTTTGAGAATAGGAGTCAAGCAGGTGTTTATACTCAACAGTTAACCTTTTGTTGATGACAAGACAATCTTACTGGTGAGCAGGGCTTTAGCTATCTCTGCTTGAAGAAAAGCAGGATCGAGCTTTGGCAAGTTTCAACCACCTTGACATTGTCTGGCCACAACATCAAGCACATTCACTGCATTAACTTCACACTCTGGGGATGTTTCCTTTATTTGTGTGTGTGTTTATGTGAATCAGAAGTCTATCTCAGTCAGTTTCCTTCATGGTTGAATTGTTTGGTCCGGTTTCTATGACTTAGTTTAATGTGTGTGAATCATTTGTATGTGTATGTTTTTGTGTGGGTGTGTGAATTTCTCATGAGATCTGAGAACATGATTCATTCATTAATAGGAAAAGCCGTTAACCAGATAGAATCTTATCATTTTTGTCAAGGTCGCTTTTGTTTTTCTTCCTGACACTTTATTACAACAATCAATATTTCACTGCTGCCACAATGTAATTAACACAAAATACAGTTGCACTTAAAAGTCAAAACCATCAAAGGCAGGCAAAACATTCAGACCCATGTGTGGAATCCTCAGTCATTGTCCACCCTTTATCTTCTGACAGTATGAGTAGACACTTGACATGTGTGCATGTGCTTGTGCATGTTTCAGTGTAACACAACATAAACAGGAAATGTTGGTTTCCTGCCATATGGAGATGATTGGTTATCCCTCACAAGCTGACAAGGACGGGCGCTGATCTCATTACAACTTGGGAGGGGCGAGGCGGGGCGAGGGGGGCAAAACTAGGAGGAGCGGCTGAGATTGTCACTAACATGAGAATAGTTGGTGAATCTTAAACATCAGTCCACCTTAAGTGAGCCTGGTCAGGTTGTCACTATCTTCAAGGCTACATAATGTGTTGCTGTCTTTTTTGTCATTAATAGTAGCTTAAAATATATGTTAATTAATCACTTTTAGGCCATCACTTTACATATTTACCTATTTTACAGAGCCGTTGGTGCAGTATTTGCTGTTTACTCTCCAGCAGCAGCTCAGTCCATTTGTGTTAGGGTTTAGCAGTCACCAGCCACTAGACTCACTCACTGAAAGACACAACTCACATGCTACAGAGATGGAATCTGGGAAATATAGTCCATTAGCAAGCAAAGGTATCAGGATGAAGTAAACCCAATTTCTCAAATTCCCACTTAGTTTAGTTTATGCAACAGTTCAGACTACTGAGCAGGATACATAGAGGGGACATAAGCAAAACCTTCAAAAACTGTTGTGTTCATGTGTGAATTATTCAAAAAGTGGAGTCGGCTTCTATTAAATATATATTTTCAATCACATAATTTATTTGGAAATAATTTATTGGGGGGACGACTTAATGTTTTTCAGAGGTTAAAGGGGACTCGCCCCATTAAACACGGATAGCTCCCATGGCTGAACAAAGAAAAAAGTTTAAATCTAGAAAAAGTCAAACATCATCAACAGAAACTCCAAGGAAAGAAGCAACAGTTCCAAACACACTGTTTGGTTGAAGCGATGCAGCTGAAGTACAGAAACACAACAGCAGTGAACACTTGAGATTTCTATCTAACTTGAAACCGCAGCGCTGAAGATTACCACTTTAAAGTTGCTGTAATCAGTGTTTCTATATTACCAGTGCGTCAAAATACTACAAGTAATGTGAAAGCAGTTGTAGAGTAAAGAATAAAAACACAACTCAGCAGTTCCCCTCAGCTCTACTGAGTGTTTCAATATCTTTTAGCTCTTTGGTTTGGTATATGACTGCAACTTTACTGTTCTGGTTCACTGACAGCTCTCATCAACCTTGTTCCCAGTCACAGCTGGGAGCTGTTTTCAGCAAAAAAAACAACGAAAAAAAACAAGCTCTAATAAATTGTCGGTACGCCACCTGTCCAACACCAAACAACAAATTTAGTGAATAGCTGGTGAACATAGTGGAACATTTAGCAGCTAATGGGACAAAAACAAAACTAAAAGGAGAGTGACGATTGGAATTGAGTGAATGCTAATGTTGCTCTTTATCTGCTGGATGAGTAAATAAACAATGGTTTGCGAACACTCACCATAACAACTTATAAGGTGATAATATGTCAGTGTTGTGTTTAAAGCATGTTACGTTGTCGAGTTTGAACAGCATGCTCCTAAAACTTTCCTACAGCATCATCAATTAAGTAGTAGTGATTGTGCATGTATACAAAAGACTATTTGGGCAATAGTAATCCAAAGTATTAAGGTATCAATAGTCTAATACTATGTGTGAGTAATAATAAACTTTATTTATTCATATATAGCACATTTCATACAAAAATGCAGCTCAAAGTGCAGTCTTTATTAAAAAGAGTAGTTTGTAATTAGGATGAATTTAGAAAGACTCATGTTTTGTTGAAGGTTTTTCCTCCTTAAACTGTAAAAACACACCAATTGACGTCACTTCTTTCTCTGAACTTGTTGGTGTTGGAGCTTTCCAGTTATTGTAATCATTTCATTAATTTGATAACCATTAACACCTCTGCCAACTGTAAAATTAGTTTTCCCTGCTTTTATCAGAACAAGCTCATCTGTAGCTTCCTTGTAGGATGACATTGGCATTTATTTCAGCTGTATGTGCAGATTTTGTGTGGAAATGGGCTGTAATAGCTCTGTAGTAGTAATTATAGGATCTGGAGAAAACATGGCATTTTTTAATTTTCTATGTGGTTCTGAATACTAATACAATTGTGTTTTTTAAACTGTGGCTAAGTAATTTAAATTGTAGTTATTCAAAAGTATAAGCCAATAAGATCTTTTTCCAATAATTCTCATCTTATTGCATGACATTTAAATGTCATTTTATTTGAGTCGTGCTGAAATGGAAATTAATTCCTCTTTCATTATGTGTGTTTTCCTTCCATTTGCTTTATCCAAAAGATATTAGGAGACGCAGTCTGTGAAGCCAAGATTTTTCATTAGGTCTCCAACTTTGTGGACGCCATTATCACGCACGGATGCTGTGAAATTCCACTTGAAGATTGTTATTAACCCAGATGTGATACATGTGAGGTCAATCAGGTATAAGACAGAGACAGAGATTGAATGAGGTTCGCCTTTTGGCCCTCATCTTACTTTCTGAACACAATTTGTGTTTGTGTATCTGTGTGTCGGAACGAGCACAGTAGCTCCAAACACAGAAGTTGTTTCTTCTACTGAGTCCTCTGTGTATTTCCTGGAATGTTTGGCTGGCTCAGCTCAAGACAGACAACATCCCCTGGACAGAATGATGTCACTGATTAGTCTGTTAATCAGTGTTCAGCCTATCTGATCCTCCTGTGTGGTTTTCTAAGGCCAAAGCGTTCATATCCACTGGTGGAAGAAGTATTCAGATCCTTTACTTAAGTAAAAGTACCAATACAGATATGTAAAAATACGCCATTAGAAGTAAAAGTCCTGCATGAAAAATCCTACTTAATTAAAAGTACAGATATGTAAAAATACGCCATTAGAAGTAAAAGTCCTGCATGAAAAATCCTACTTAATTAAAAGTACATAAGTATTAGCAGCAAAATGTATTTAAAGTTTTAATGTAAAAGTAGTGGTTTGTAGCTGTTGCAGCTGCTGGAGTTGGAACTAGTTTGAACTACTTTATATACATTTAGTTAATTTAGTCCAGTGGTTCCCAACCTAGGGGTCAGGCCCCTCCAAAGGGTCACCAGATAAATCATGAGATGATTAATGGGAGAGAAAAGAAGAAAAAACATAGTTCTGATACACAAATCTATTTTCAGTTTTTGGACTTTTGCTCTAATCTTTGATTTTTGGTGAAATATTGGATCATTTGAACATTTATTGAAATGAAACTTGTTCATATCACAGATTGGAGAGTTTTTGTTATTGAGACTTTTATTGGAGTCGGAGCTGTTCTGATGTGGAAGCCCACAGCTAAAACAGAAGTGCTGAAAGAAGTTTAGGTTTGAGTGTAAATATCAGTTGGAGAATAAAAACCTGTTCAAGTGTCAATTGAGATTTAATAGGTGAAAGCAGTTAAAGACTTCTGAATTTTCATTTTAACAGTATGTAAGTTAATGGGACACAACTATGTTAAAATCAGAGAAGGCCTTAGAAGAGCATAAAACTGAAACTGCAATTACAGGAAAAACTCTGGAAGGTATGAAAAAGATGAAGTAATGCGATAATGAACAAAGGGCTGATTAGAATTCAAATAGTTTTCATTGAAATTAAATAACAAAAAACAAATCACGTGTGAAGTCACCCACAGGAAAGTGTCATTAATATGTTAAATTACTGTATTTTTGACCTCTTGTTAATGGCCATTGTCAAGTGCAGGGAAGAGGACTCAACACAGGGAGACATCTGGGTGTGTGCAGAAAACATTAACGGGAACATCGTCAAAGGATGAAGAGAATATGAGGCCCAAGGAACCGTAGAGTCTAAATGAGGGTTTTTTGGACCAACCTGTAAAATGTGCCTAGTGTGTTGAATGCATTGGAGCAGACTGTAAGTCAATTGCATTTATTATATGCTCATTTGCAGAATCAGCAAATCTGAGCTCCTCTATTACACTAAAGCGTACTGACATTGTTCCACTTACATTACATATAAAATGTTGTGATGTATATAACAGCCAGACATCTGGTTTACATAGACCCACATCTTTTCGTGAACGGACAATTCAACTGCAGGTAGAGGGATCATTATGCAGACATTAAACTTTATGATTTTATATATGAAATACTTTGAATAGTGGTTCATTGTATGGATGACCTATACCCTACTAATAGTGTAAGTGAAAGGATTTAGGTTAAGTATTACAGTGGTTCCCAACCTTTTTGGCTTGTGACCCCTGAAAATAAAGCTGCGTCTACTTGCATCCCCTCCTCACAAGTTGCACATGTCATGGTTGTGACATGTGTATTTCTTTAGTGGACTTAATGGGTACAGCTAAAAAAAAAAAAAAAACATTAGAAGTCAGAAGAACGAAAGGAATTTATGTAACAGATACGATTAAGAATCCCACAGCCCCTCAAATTTATCTTGTGACCCCCTCAGGGTGTCTCAACCCCCAGTTTGACAACTGCATTTTTCGACTTGTCAGGAAGCTCTCTATCTTGTGGGAATCCCCCCCCGATAGTCTACACTTGTTGACACAAGCACTGGCAAAAAGAAAAACTTCCAAGACTTTACTTCATTCTGTTTACCAGAAAAAGCAACAAAACTACAGTTAGTTTAAAATCCAGGGGAAGAAAATGTTCTTGCCACTTCTTGGCCTTTGGAACATGAATCACTATGTCATACTAAAACCACATGCAGACTACGTGACTTTTGCCCGTCCCAAACACATTTATGAGATCAAATCAGCACAAGATCCTGTCTAGACCTTGCTGTTCCAAGACACGTGTCGACCTTGTCCCGAGCTGTTGCTACAACACTTTTCAAACATGTTTGACTTAATCATAGCCCAAAACAAGATGGAGGATGGTTGGATGGTTGGAGAACCCATTCCTGGCATACTGCAAGTCTGCGGTTGGCATGACAGAAGATTGGAATTACACAAAAGTTTAGATGATACATTTTTTTTGTAATTAACATTGAATCAAATGTCCTCCTGTAATGTGAAAGTATTGCTAGCACCGCTGATCCAACTGAGAATCAACACCGCACTCTGGTGTATAACCATGGGCAACGGCTGATGTCCAGATTAAAATGGCATCGTAATGAGTCTGAGATGAGAGGTAACCAAAGATATCCAATGAAAATGCAACAGGAATCTTCGGGGAAGGAGGCAGCCACATGAACTCAGTGACTTTTCACGTTAAATTCACAATTATTTGCACCAAGGGCCGGTTTGCAAAAACTCCTTTCATGTAGTTTGCAAATAGTGGCAGCCATGACTGTCACTCACAAATTGTAGATACATTTGCATGTCCAGCTGCTCTGGCATGTTCACGCATGGATCCCAAGTATGGTGTTTGGTGTGATTACTGAAACATATCAAAAAGGGGAATGATCTCTCTTGCAAATCTCAGCTTGCATGTTGCAAAGTTGGTGAAATGGGCCTTTGGATCTTTCCAACAGGAATATTGATGATCTTGTTATTATTACACTTCATCTGAGATTAAAAAAAAACACGCTTGGGGAAAGTCTAATTCTTTGTAGTAGTAAACAAAATTTAGGACCATACTTTACCTTGGCAGTCAGAGTCCAGTCTCACTGACCTGTGAGTACCCACAGCCAGCCGCTAATCAGCCGCTGCCAACCCAGCTCTCAGCAGCTACCACTGCCAGTACATCAGCAGCGATGGGAAGCGAGCTTTCCACCACGTTCTGTCTAAACACTTTCAGATGAGAAAGTCCCTGATGTAGGCAAGCTCTAGTAAACACCAATTAGGCTGCATTCATGAGCGTTTTCCGTCTGCCCGAGCACACCACTCTGATGAGTTTAATTCCTTTATTTTTTTGGCTTTTTTATGTTTTATTTTTTCCCACCAACAGTGAGTTTACTGAGTTTCTCTGTTGACCCCATGTGAAATAAAGCTTTTTTTTTTTGGCATGAATTTGTACTCTGTCAGGATAGGAATGATAAAAGAATAAATATTCTTTTTGAGTCTTGAGAAAGTACATCTTGTGTCTCTTGAGTTTTTTTTTTAACAAAGTCAATAAATATAAACTGTGATAGATTATAAGGGAGGAAGCATGGTAAGACGCTTTGACAGATGATTTGTGTGTGTTGTGACTCAGCATGACACTCAGAGCCTAACAATGTATACAAATTGTTGGTTTTGTAAGATAATTTTGTATGTCAGACATTAGTGCCGACATAATAATTAATAATTATACCAATCATCACTGAGGGGAGATTGGGGTAGTCTCACGTCAAAACAAAAACAGTTTGTTCCAAAACAACATGGGGAGTGTGGAAAGCAGCAGCTAGGATTGCTGCCAGAGGGAACAATGGTCCCATTGTGTTTCTGGTTTAGCTTGCTATCCTCAATGTTCCTTTGGTCACCTCCTGTAGCTCCTGTTTGTGAGCATTCCTGACATACTGCTAGTCTGCACTTGTCATGACAGAAGATTGGGATTACACAAGATTTTTTTGCAGGTCTCAATTGCTTTAATTCACTTTTATGGCATGGTTTTGATCCACGTGGTTGACTGCTGTCGGCTCTAACCAAGCCCACCATATCTAACCATAGCACAGCAATAGTGAAGTTAAGAAGTGGCTTGGTGAAGAAGTCAAAGATCTTGAAAGCTGAAACTGTGATACTGAGTTTGAGGATCAGTCAGGACTTGAGGCTGGAAAGTACTGGAAAAGGTGACTGACTGAGATTCTCATGTTGCTCTGTTTGTGCTGAATGTGTAAGTGGTTTTAGTTGACAGGCCATAACCATACCATATATATTTTTTTAAGTGTATCCATATGCCATATGTGTGTTGGATGAGTTAAAGGTAATCAGAAGGTATCAGTGAGGTGATGCCTTCATAGAGCAAGTACACTGTAAGAGACTTGGACTCATTGGATGTGAGTCTGAAGAAAACAGCCTGTGCCTTCTGCATCTGACGGCTCTGCAAAAAAAAAAGTAGTGCCCCATGCCTTTAAATATTTGTGGTCAGGAAGGAAGCTCATCATATCTGAAGGGGACAATATTAAAAGACTGATATCCATATGTAATTCATAGAAAAATATCAGCCTGAAAGCATATCCGTCTAGAAGCAGACACGCTCGTAGCGCAGCATCTGTCTCAGTCAGCTGTGACATAAATGATGACTTCCTTTCAGAGCATCGCCTGCCTGTTTGTTTGATGACACTGACACCGCTCTCATTCCTCAGCACAGCTAACTGCATGTTTGGAAATCCCTACTGCCCATATAAGGGCAGAGCCAGTTGACAAAAAGGAGCTGTCCATTTTCCCAGGAAGGTCACTCAGCCAAGACAACATTTACCCTAGAGGACCTTGATTAAACTCGCTGTTGTGGTCGAAAGAATGACTGTGCTGTTTTGTTAACACTCTTGTATTGCAGATTCATACAGTCTTACAGTGCTTGTATTGTATTTAGAAGGAGTTTGGAGAGAAATGAAGAGACAGCAAAGCAAGTTACAGTATATAGTCTCTTTTTACATCATCTTTACTCTCTTTCTCTTTATTTCTTTCCATCAGTCATTCATCATGTCATACAGCATGAGGTTGATTGAACGGTATAGTTAGTAGATTCATTTTCATAAGTTCATTTTTAAGTCAGGCATAAAGAACACACCTGTTAATGACGTTTATAGTTAATGAATTCTGTTATATTTGACAATTAAAGCAAATATACAGTTAAATGTTCATAATCATGTATCAGGTATTTTTTCTCACTTCCATCCATTCAGCAAGGAGGATACCTCTTTAGTGCTGGCCAAAAATGCCTATTCTTTTCTGAGTTCAATAGATACCTGTGCTGTGCTGGTATGTGCTGTATCTGTGTACTTTAAATCCGACACTAACCAAAGCCCTCACCTTCTCCAGCCTATTCTGCTTATTTTATGTTACCAAACTAACTGCCATTGATCAAAATGGAAGCATTACAATGTTAAATAGTGCACTTGAGTACTGTGTGAAACCATTTAGTTGTGAGGCAATGCAGGTTACTTGTGAATGACTGATATATTTTCCCTTCAGGGCTTATCGTAGCTCTATGCACTTGCTGAGACCATTCAGTACTAAAAACCTGTATAATAGACAGATGTGTGAATCAGTGTGTGTGTGTGAATATGATGCAAATTGTAAAGAATTTTCTCCATTAAAGTAGAAAAGTACAGTTCATTATAGACAACTTTGGCGCTCACAATTTACACTTGGTGTTGAAGGTCAGTGCACATGCAGGAAGAAGTGACCATGTAACAAAGTGGAAAGTAAGGGTGCAGATATCAGGGTGGTGGATGGATATGTAGAGCTTCTGACTTTCATTACCAGAGACCAGAGTTTGTGCCCCATCACACATCTGCCATTAATGTTCCCTTTTTTTTAACCATAACCATGATCTTTACCAAACCTTAATCAAGTGCTTTAGTTGTGTAACCTTAACCCCAAAGTTTCACTAACCTTAGCCATAATGTAGTTGCCATGCACAGATGTTGTAGAAAGCAATACATTTTAAATCATTGTCATTGAATGTAATCTGGGGTTTTTCAAAATCGTCCAATATTAGCGTTCTTTCTGGCAATTGGGTTGTCTTTTCTTTGTGTGTTGTGAAAGGTGAAAACTCAATAAATTTAGACTGTCTCAAACTATTCTACTCGGAGTAGAACTGACTTAAGCAGTGACTGCCTCTGCCCTTGTTTTTCTCACCACCCTGTGATGATTGTCTGCTTCAGACCTTTTACCTTCAACTTTCAGTCAATAGTCTAGTCCAAACTTTCAGCCAGGCAGCCCCTCTACAGTTTAACTGTCAGTCCATAAACCATTCACAGCCAATTTCTGTGTAACACAAACCCCAATGTATTTACAGTTTGTGTTTTGCATGCCAAATTGGACGCATACTGTACATACAGTATGAACAGTAAGTCCAAACTCAGTAGGAATCAAACTGAAACTACCAGTAATGTAAACATTCTGTACAGCTGAATTTAATGACAATTTGTAAATGTGTTTATTCACATCAATCACAGAAAGGCTTCTTCCCTGGAAAGCCATAAAATGTTTGAGTGACTTAATACACAAGCACTCTCTCAGGTCAGTGGGTTTCTATTGACAACATGTGCCAAAGCACAATCAAGGTAAAGTTTAACAAAAATGAGAAACCCATGGTCACAGGTAAACCCCACACAGCGTTTATTTCACTGTTTCAGCAGGGGTTCACATTCCCGACAGCTGACTCAGACACAAAAACTGATGGCATACAGCATGTCATATTTGCAACACATCCTCATTATTAAACAGTAGTATAGGTCTAAAATTCAGCTGGCAAAAAATGGCCGATAGTTATGTTTACACCACCTAGTGGCTGTAGTTATGCACTCCAGAACCACCCATAGGACTGTAATATGTCGCTTTCCAAAACTGTTAAAAATCATTATTAAAAAATAATTGTTTTATGGTGTGACAATGGTGTGGTTAAGGTCTGGTTAGGTTTAGGCACAAAAAACACTTGGTAAGGGTAGGGAAAGATAATGGATTGGGTTAAAATGATCCCTTGAAACATGGCTTATACTCCATTAAAGTCACGCAACCTTTGTCCTCATGGCAACAGTAAACATCACAACATCTAGCCATCCACCAAACCCACCTCCTCCTAATAAGGCAAAATCATCTTTTCAAGTCACCTTACATCAACATCATTTTGAATTTTGACTGAATTTTAGACCTATACTGTCATTTTTCTTGTGAGGACAGGCTGCATATTTGGCATGAGCAGTATTTTCCCTGAGAGGCAGCAGTCAAACAATACTACCTCAAGCATGTAACCAGCCTAATTCCTGGGAAATGATTACACTGATGGCTGTCTGGAACTGTCCTCATATCATTTTACACTGATTAATTGTTGTTTGTGTCCTTGGATGTCTGTAAGCCAAAATATTCATACAACAGATATCATCAAAATATGCCCACTTACATGCTTGGTTGAGGGCACGAATGCAGCCAAATGCAAAATGAATCTACGCAAATGAAAGTCAGTTTCATAAGTCCAGATAATTGCTTTACTGATTCTATTTTCTTGTAATATTCAGATGGTTGGACTGAGATCAAGGACCAAATACAAACAAATTCACTGTTTCCCTTCCTGGAAAAGCTAATCCATATTTTTCTGGGAGGAAGCACTCCATCCTTTTGTTGTCACATCAAATCCAGAGGAATCAATGAACCTTGAACCTTTCACTAAAAATATACAAATGTATCAATAAGGAGAGATCAATTGGAAGTGTCTAAAGGCATTTATTGAGGTTATAGTTCCTGAAAAATAATGTTGCTGATTTAGAAATATCTGAACATGACAACACATTGTTATCCATCAGAGAAAGAATAATACACCAAAAAGCAATAATAGTACAGGACTGCAGGTCTCTTTTCTTTTTTGTAGTTTGAATTAAAGTTTTTTGTTTTAGAGCATGAACAACATGTATGGTCTCTGCCTGAGCTCCTTAACAAAGCCATATGATACGCTTTACTCTCCAGGTTGCTCCCAAACCGTACATGTACTGTTGGTAAAATGTGCATGATTTACAGTCTCCCTGTGGCTATCAGTAGCCTCGTCTCTGGCTGCCCGGAGGTCCATCTACTGCAGGTACATTCCAGGAATCGGGAGTCTATATGAGCTCCATGTTGGTTTTTATTAGCAGTAAAGCCTTTAACAGTCCTCTCCGACAGAACTCTGCTTTAGCAGATCCCCAACTCTATTTAAACCAGGAAATATAATGGTGGACTGACTGACAGTGGGGATATGCTGTATGATTTTGATGATGCTGTTATGGATATCGTTGAGGTTAAAGAGTAAATGTGTCTGGTTGGGTATAATGGGACATGTGGTAGCACATGTCCCATTATACGGACTGCCAGGAAAACATATAATACATGCCCTTTGAGATTGAATGATGCTCAGGAGCTAATGTCATCTTCAGTTAGTGGCCTACTTTTGTGCGATGCCAGTGAGTTTACAAGAAATGCTCATATAAAACTTATTAAAAAAGCGGTTTTTAGGTGCCATGGGCATCAGTTACACCATGTGAGAAACTGCCAGGCCATTTTATTTGATGAATACCACAAAGAACCACCAAACTTGCCGAGTTTGATGCCAACCTAATGACTTAGTGGCAACTTTTTAGAGCATTTTATTGGTATGATTTCTCTGGCCAAGCTGGATTTCGCTCCATACCTCACATCACTAGTTTCTGGCGTTCCATAGAGAAGTGCACCTCACCCCTGCTTCTTCTCATTTATAAATCAAGGTCAGTATTTTTGGTCATAAAGGGACACATTATGATGTTTGAACTTGCCTATTTGGCCCCACCCGGCCCCGCACTGACAGTCTTTTTCCTCTACCAGGGCAGGGTCACCTACAGTGCCTCCCGTGTTCTCACCACTTTGAAGCACTACTTTGATGAGGAATGGTGTTTTCCGTGTGTTAAACATTTCAAAGCCAGGGTGGTGAGGGCGATCAAAGCGAGTGTGGGCACATGACTCCCACTCCCTCCTATCTCTCAGCATCGTAAACCTGAGAGGAAGATGTTTTGGTCAGACACTTAAGACCTTTCTTCCTCCTTGTTTTCCAGTGGCTGTGGCCTGATCCAATGTTGATGAGACAGTGATGATGACACCTACTCGCCCTGCTGCTGTCTTTTGATAGTAAAGTCAAGGGCTTTCCTGAGGAATCTGCCAAGGCAAGGCTCTCTATCCTCGTCTTTGAACAAACACCAGGTTCCCATTAGGAAGACTTGGGGGGAAACGACTTGGGGGGGATGAGCCCTTAACTTTATGAGGCCCACTTCTCATCCTATTGTTTTAAGATGAAGACAAAGAGTAGCGGGGTATAATTTAGGAGATGCAGAGACAGAACAGATGCATGGAAATCCTCAAGCCTAAAGATGTTTGAACCCTGACATGTGGGGGAAAGGAAGAATTTATTACTCAGAGAGATATACAGGGAAGATCTCAGCCGAGTGGCTATTACAGTTGAGTGCACACTTAATAAATTCTTCATGGAGATAAAGTATTTGTGTCACCAAAGTTCCTGCATTTATCTCAATCTACACATCTAAAAAGATTATCTAGAAATGTGTGAAAGCTATACTTGGAGCAAAGGATTGTATGACTCATTTTGATCTGCCATTTACCAACACAGGCCCCTGCATGTTTTACTATGAAAGTTTCTTCCATAACCTTAAGGTATTATTAATTGTTCTTTTTTTTTGGCCACTTGGTGGCAGCAGACAAAGCTATAAACACAACATATTATCACTATAAAGTCAGTATGGCAAACCTGTTAGCAAATAGTTGCCGATTTAGGCTGCATTCAGACCGAAAACAGTGTTAAAACAATGTAAGGGATTGCATTTTTTTTAAGGTACCTGTGAGACAGTTAAATATAATGCAGGAAGTCCAGCTGGAGCTACAGATGAATGCATTTAAAGGCTTAACAGATGCCAAAACAACACACAGTGGTCTGTAATACTCACAGACAGGATTTTACAACTCTGTTGCTAATGCTGATCTGAATTCTGCCTTGCACATCTAGCAGACACAGATCATCATTAGCAGTCATTTGGAGTCATGTTTGCGGCCACCCGATGAATGTAAGTCAAATTATTCACTCTTCCTGAGCACAGTTTTGGTCTCTCTGCAAACACCTGAGTTAAATAATTGTTCTTGTGTTTCAAATACATGGACCAGATGTGACCATCAAACAGCCCAGGGGGGGTCTGACACTGTGTAGTTCCTAGAGCACCTCCTCTTTTTACATTCTTCATATGGGATGGAAATAAAGTAACATTGGTTCAGCACATTGATCAGAGGTCCGTAGATGTAAAACAGGAAGTCCTCCACAACAAGTCTCCTCCTGCTTATGGTTTGACTTTGAAAGGATGTCAGTATCCAGGGTTTAATTAACATCATCGGCGTTGGCCACAACATGTGTCCTGTCCAGAGCAGTAATGACATCATACTGCTTAAAGCCATCTTCAACTTCAATCTGATCTTGGGGCTTGAAATGCTCCACTATGTTCACCAGCTAGTCACAAACTTTGTCTCTCTGCTGTTTGATGCTGAGCAAGTAGTGTACAGTTTTAAAGTTTTTTCACTGAAAACACCGCCTGCTGTGGATGGAAACAAAACAGTTAGGTTGGCGGCAGTAAAACCAAAACAATGAGCTGAAAGACGTTAAAATACTCCATAGAGCTGGAACTGCAGAGATGAGTGATGATTCTCTGTGGGTTTGTCATCATGAGTGACCCCCTTTCACATAATTATTTAATCCACCGCTAAAACGCATTGATTAGCACAGCTTTAAGTCTTTTAATGGCTTAGCTGTGTTGTCATTTTAATTATGAAATCACACTGGATTACATGTTAGACTTATAGGCACCAATGAGCTTTTGTGTACAGCTGTATGCCAAATCAGATTATCTCATAAATAAGTTGCAATTTCCAATCATGAATCCATTTGCAGCTTTTAAGTAAGCTACACATTCACAGTTGTGTGCCTTTTCCCAAATGCATTCATCCTTAGAAGCCCTATAAACTTCACAACTGTGTTCAGCTTTCACGTGTCACCTTTGACCCTGCAGGCGAGATGAAAATGAGAGAAAGTCTGACGAACTCTGTATCTTCCATCCACAAATCCCTCAAGGACGGGCAGAAAATGTTCCCCAAGAAAAAAAAAGCCTTTAGGACAACCAAACTCTCCTCACACAAAAACACTTTTGAGTGTGAGAGTGAAAACAACTGGTGAAGAAGGCTTAGGATTGTCAGCCTGGCTGCATATGATAGAGGTTATCCACTGTTCCTCCCACAGCAATAATTACCATCAATAAGAAATTGATGAATAGACTCCAGATGTTGAATTAAACATTCCCAGCCTTCCCTTTGTATTTGATTCTCATGCAACAACCTCTTGTTGTCATCCCCATTCACCGTCTCCTCCCCACAGAGACTGTGGTGCTCCTGGTTAGTCATAACAGAAGATCAGATGATGCTGTGTTACTGAATAACACGTGAAATCTCAAATTTAATTTAAAATTAGATGCTGTGAAATTGAAATTAGATGCTATGGCGAAATCAACACATCAACCTTTTGCTACCCTGCTATTCGTGTAGAGCAGTATTTACTGTCATGATGTGTCATTTCCTGTGTCTTTGTCCATGACAGCTGACCCTCATCTGTGACTGTAATGAGAAAAAGCACATTTAGATGTGAACTGTCTGATCCCAACTGAACTAAATAGCTCAAAACTTGAACTTGAGGTGTTGTTTTGACTTTTAGCTAAACATCACGAAGTCAAAGTCACTTAAATCAGTGGCTCTCAACATGAGGGGCTGGACCCTGGATCACAAGATAAATCTGAGAGATAGTAATAACAAGATAGGAAAGGGGGATGGGGGGGGGGGATTTCTTCTACCCCTTTTATTCTGAATATGCTTTCATTACATTGTGAAATACTGAAATATTTTACCCCTCCAGGCCTCCAAAAACTATTCAAGTGAAACAATCGGAGAAGGAAACAACATTTTTTTTCGGTTGAACTGCTCTTAACTAAAATATGCAACCCGTGATGAGGGGTTGCATATTTATTAGTCTAGAGCTGCAACTAACAAATATTTTCACCATAGTTAATCTGCCAGTTATTTTCTAAATTAATCATTTGGTCTCAACAATCAGGACACTTTGAAAATGTACATCACAAAAGCTTTAAAAGGTAACACACTATTTTTTTTTCTTTCCCAATACTGATTACAATACCTCAACAACTGGTATCTGCACACAAATTTTTTATGGAAAGTAACACAAAGCCAGGGATTGCTGTCACACAAAAATTTGAGCCCTCTGAGACTGAATGAATTCAACTAGCAGGAAAAATACAGAATTTTATAATGATATTGATGTAAGAGCTATATTTAATCTGGTTCTGATAACGTCATGGCTGGTACCCAATTCACTTCATCAAGTCAGTATCGGTTGGTATCCAGTGGATCGGTTCAGTGCATCCCTACCTAAAGCACAAGGTGGTTTCTTATGTCTTCATCTTGTCCAACCAACAGACCAAAACCCAAGATTTTCAGTTTATTATCACACAAGACAATGGAACAGGAAAGTGTTCTGAATATTTTGCCCCCCTCATGTATGTAAATGGATTGGACAAAGTATTAGGAACACCATTCAATGTAATGCACTCCAGTAAACCACCACCACGCACTAGGACTTCAATAATAAACATAAAGTCGAATTATCACCTTTCTGACAATGTCAACAAAAACTTAAAATGTATAAGTTTTGTAAATGTAGAATTAAAGCCTAAAAAAAGTTGGGTACCACTGACTGACAGTCATAGATTTATATTTACAGGAGACCATAAATGAAATATGATGCTTTACAGTGAGCTTGATACTTGATGTATCTTCTTTGCTGACTCATTCACCTACAGTACACCAATCCAGACAGTATATGTACACTTCTATTACGCTGAATCACCTGAATAAAAGTCTAAAATGTGGCTTGTTTTTATTTAGCATCCTGCCGATAAGGACAGAACTATCATTGTAAAAGGTTAAAACCTGCTTTGCAATCTTGCCTGGAAATAGATGTTTACTTAAAACAGTTGCAGAAGGTTAGCAAAATACCTTCCATGAGCTGCAAATAGAGGGGCATCTGACTGGGGACTCTACTGAGTCTGTGAGAGTGAATTTAACTTCCCAACTTTAGGTCTGTGTAGGACAGAAATGATATAGTGTGTGATTGAGGTTACTGCTGAATAACATCTTACAGACTTCTCACTTGAGTCTTACAGTAGATCCTATTGAATAATGAGGCATACAGACACATACCTGTGTACACTGATTAACTCGACAAGCAAAATTTGTTTTTTAATTTTAGATGACTTCAGTGAAATGAAATCCTCCAGAAATGAATAAATCAACCCCTTTATCTGGCCCTGAAGGGATACAGAGATTGTCCTGTTGTATGTATACACGGGGTAATCCACAAGGAGCCATGTGGTTATTGAAAAGTAATGCATGACATGGACGCCAAGAGCAGGTTTACCTCTTATGAGTTAATTATGTTATATAATCACAAAGGAACTGAGTGGATTACCAGGCATATACAAGGGCCACTTGCAAGAAATCAAACCATACTGCACATTTTATTCATATTTTGAAGCAATTTGTTCTTTATAGCTGTATAGTTTCATTACAAAAGTGTCAGTCTTCATTTGCTTAATCCCAGTCATCTGCTATCTTTCAACATACTGTAGTGTAGGGAGCTACCTATGACACATAGATAATTTTGGCATCTTTTCACGTCATTCACCAGATAAGTAGACCAGTGGACTTTGTTCAAGTGCTTGTTCAGGAAACCTAAGCAGAAAGGCATGGGGGGCAAGGTGGGGTTTTGGGTTTGTTCTTTTAGTAAATTATTGCCATTTTTGGGAAAAGGGCAAAAAGAGAGAACAAAATGAGGAAAGAAATTTAACAGGACCAGAAACAGAGAAAATAGAAAGAGTTTAGACAGATTTTCAAGGGGTAAGTTACGCTTGAATGTGTGAAGAAAGTTGTACACACATTGAAGCAGCCACTCGGCTTGTGTTGGACTAATCAGTGATGTTCAGACCTACAAACTCTGGCTCAATGGTTCCTGAGCTGTCAGAATGCAGGAACTTTTATTGCACCAAGAACTATTGCCGATGAACCAAATTTAGACGCTGACTCCCCTAGTCAAAATGCAGTTGAAGTTCATGAAATGGTTCCTGGACCCCTAGAAAAGTTCCTCCCCTCACATGGATAAATGGAGGAGCTTTGAGTTTGTTCTTCCCCTCATATTACAGCCTATACTGTCACTTTATGGAAAAAAGGAAGGAAACAGTGAGTGAGAAGGGGGAGCTAGAAGTCAGAATGAGATGAAGAAAGACAACGAAACAATGGCTCCAAAAAGAGAGCGATGAAGGCTAAGAGAGAGTAGAAGCCACTGTATTTCCTATTTTATAAGAGAGCTGTCAGTTTGGCCTTTAGTTGGGTTGTCTTAGCCAGAAAAGCATGTTTGACTTTACACTGAGTATCTCTAGAGCTAATAAATCAATCATACTCTTTCAGCTCTTGTTATGATACATCACCGCTGTTTCCTTCTCCAGGTACAGGGAGTGTGCAGCTTTTCTGTTACAGCAAACCAAACTAAACACAACCTCCCTGTATTCAGGTTTCTTTGGCATCGACAGCTTCGACTCGGCGCCCACATCCAGCAGCAGTTCCTGTATGCTCTGCCAGCAGCAAGAGACATGTATTCGTAGGTACTGTAGGTCTGGACCTCCGACTCAGGCCTGAAAACCCCTCTGTGTCAGACTCACCTTACCTCCCCCCTCCAGAACTGGATCAGAACCGCTCTGTGGAGCCCTCAGGGCACAGTCTGCGACATACCTGTGGGAGGTCTTCCTGGGTGTTGGATCGGTGCTGCAAAAGTAATGGACAAATTGAATTTCCATATGGATATGTGAGGTTTGACTTGCTTCCTGCGAATGGCCTCCCTGAAGTTCTCTTTCACTGTGGTAAACAAGTCTCCCGGTACAAACAGATCCATTCAACAAGACATATTAGTCCTCCTGTCTCCTCCCGTTATCATCCCCTGATACTCCAAACACGTTGGCTCGCTCTCATCTGAAAGCAGTTCTCTTTTTGCCGTTTTCTTTGGCTGAGATGTAGTTAACTGTTTCTCTCGTCCTGTCGTTCTCTGTTCATTTCCTGCCTCCCACAGAGGTCCTTTTTTCCAGGAATAGCAGTCATTTTTTTGGCTACTGTTTTATATTTATGTCTTGCCACTGTAAAGGCAGTGGCCAGCTTTGCAGATAACTGATGTGGTCTGTATTCACTGCTGGGGCATGCTGAAGCTATTGACTTGAGTATTTTTCCTGTCGGGAAAATCGATAAAAGATGAGAGGCAACCATTTGATCCGGTGGCCTGAAAAAGAGCAAGTCACATGTTGTGACACGTTTATTGTAATGTGTGTGTGTTTTTGATTATAAGCAATTCAATTCAGTGTGGGTGATTTGCAAAATTAAAAGAAAAACACACAACTGTATGCATGACCGTATGGTTTAATGTCAGAGAATGAGTTTAATCATTGAAAAGTTTCTCTCATCAATATAAATTATGTTATTATATTATAGACATTTATGAACCGCATCACATGGGTTATAGATGAGTCTTTGTAACTGTCAAAGGCCTGGTTATGGCATTAGCTTTGACATCCTTTGACATTTGACTTTGCTCCTACTATGTTCAGGGAAATCTTGTAGTCTAAAACCAAGCATGTAGACAAGATAAGAGGTAGGATCAGAATTGAATCTAATTAACTATGTATTAGTGTTAATTAGATTCAATGGTGTTTACTGTGCATGAGCCATCTGGTTAGTGATGTTTAAGGATAAGGCTGGCAATATTCTATATTTTTCTTTCTGTTACAAATCCCAAGAATGAAAAGACCAAAACCATCAATGTGTTAGTCTGTCTTTCACCTTTTTCTAACTCCCTGGCCATGGCATTCAGCCCCCAGCCATGAGCTGCTATGAAAGACATAAAAACTGTTCAGAAATGTATGATTTCATTTTAAAGAAAGGTTAAGGATGGTTTTATAAAACAGCTGGGCACTGTTGTTTTTAGAGAATATGACTCAAACAAGGTTAAGTAGTACATTTGTTTTAGATTTTATTTAAAACTATTTTAAACCGCAGATTAATAAACATTTTATGCTCTAGTGCAGAGGTTTTCAAACTGAAAGGCATGCCTTCTTGGGGAGGTGCACGGGGTTTGAAGGGGAGGGGGGCAGGGGGGGGGGGACATGAGACTTCTTCAAGTCATAACTCAGTCAAACACACATACACTCACTGTGCACTTTATTAGGAACACCTGTGCAATTTTCAGTTTTTGTTGACATTGTCAGAAAGGTGATAATTCTACTTTATGTTTACTACAGCCCAGTATCACAGCAGTTCATGAAACAGTAACAAAATTTAATCTATAGATTTGTGTACATGGACACAAATTTTCCATTTTTTTCATGACACTCAGAATGACTTTCAACGGTGACAAATTTCCATATTCAGAAGTGGCGGGTTGGGTGGATAGATAGATCCTAACTTGCAAAAAGTGGACTTAGTGGACTTTGCTGCAGAAGACCACTGTTCGCTTCCTGTTTCCAATCACATTTCAAGTGATCATTTAAACCCAAACCATGATTTTTCCCTAACCCTAACGAAGTGGTATTTGTGCCTAAACCTAACCAGACCTTAACCACACCATTGTCACACCATAAAACATAATTATTTCTTAACAGTGATTTAAATGTGATGGAGACACCAAAGATACTTCTAATTGAAAAACAGTCTGAAAGTTGTGCTGAGTGTCACTTTTCAGTATAATTTCTGACTAAGTCAACAAAAACTAAAAATGTATAAGCCTCATAAAAGTTTATGTGATGATTTACTCAGGGGATATTATGATACACATATTTTTAGATTCAGCGTGACTCACACTGCACAGCGATAAATCCACATAGAAATTACAGAAAAAAGACACTAACTCCCAAACTCCTGAGAATATTCCTCAGTATCAAGTAATCCAGTGATATTTGCCTGTACATCCACTGGTACATTGCAAACAGGAACACATGATGGCTAATTCGCCATACTTTTAATGGTGCCAATTTGTCAAAATGTAAACAAATATAGGCTAAAAATTATTTGTTGTTTGTGTTTGGCTTTTCATGGGATTTGTTGACAACATGAAAAATATGGAAATGTGTCAGTCTTATCCTTTAAATGTGCAGGGCTTCAGATTTTCAGTCACTTTCTTGTTACCTCAGTGCAACGTTTTACCTTGTGAAGCAGCTCGATTCGCCAGATCATGACATCACCAGATGATACGAGAATCCATCTTGTCAGGCTTCAAGTTATGCACTTGTGTCAATTAGCGTTGCGAATCCTGCTGACTGGTAAGGTAAGACAGTGATAGACAGTGATAGACAGATGGTTCATCCAATCACCTGCCAAGTATTTTTTGAAAGTGCCTGCCCTTTCCCAAACAGTTTCCATGGGCAACTTCTCAGATGGTTCTGTGTAACAAACCATCTGGCGCATCAGGTTATACAATTTTAGCCATCAAGGAAAATTATTTCAGTGTTCGAATTTCAAAAGACTAAACTTAGAATTTCTACATGGAGAAAAGGAGGATATTGTCAATTTCCTTCATTATTTACTCTACATCGTAGTTGTGAATATATCATTCTAATTTCTTTCCGCACCATTTGTCCTGGAATTTCCCCATCTCTGCTAAAAATGGAGCACCAAAACTGTAGATCCAAAATGTTGGACAGAGCTTTCAGTCACGAGCGTCAACCTCCGGTGGGAGTTATTGTTCCAAAACAGAAGAAAGCCTGGAAAGTCCATTTCGAAAACCAGAAATCTCTTGACCTGGTAAAGTACTTGTTGAGTCATTGATATTGATCAACAATCCTATTAACCATCCACGGAAATAATATGGTCGTTTTGAGTTACAGTGCAGTGAAACTTATTTTCCCTTCAAATAAAGTATGATTGTGGGTGGTATGACTATCATCATATTCAAGTTAAGTCTTTAGAAGATCTGTGTGTATAAATAGCTATTAAAACAGCAGTAATTAGTAGTATCTTAATTTCCAAACATTTAGGAAATGTATGTGTTTTAGACCTTTTATTCTAGCATGTTTTCTATTAATCTACAAAGTGAGGAGGATTTACAACTAAGACAATGCGGACCGAACAACTGAAAAATGACTCATGCAAGTGCGACTTTGCCAGATCAATTAAATAAAAATCATTTCATACTTGGCTTTTGAAGCTGCTTTGACGAAGATGCATTCATCTCCTGAGGTTGATTCTGGGAGGAGAGGGAGATTAGTCTTCTGTGATAAATGACCTTCTGGCAGACAAGAGTCTTCACTCGGCCAGCAGACTGTTATCCTCTTTTTTAGTCTAAGAGACAGACTTGACGTTACATCAGCATGAATACAAGCCTTGAGACACTAGCAGTTAACAGTTGATGCAGAAATATAAAATTGTCAGCAACTCTGAGAGACTGATGATATTCCAAAAAACAAGTTGGTGTATTTACATGGTAACAACTCCAGTAACATCTTGTATTGATGCTTTACAGGACAGCAGGTGTGCATCTGTACAGCATTTGTTCTTTGAGCTAAATGTTAATATTCTGATGTTTAGCAAGTAATGTTTGCCATCTTAGTTTCGCTTTTTAGCATGCAAACGTGTTTCTTATCACAAAACATGAAGTACAGCTGAGGCTGCATTAGTTTTGCAGGTATATGGTTATAAACCAAACTATTATGCAATCACCAAAGTTATTACAATTCAAGCTGTGAGGAACATAAATGTTTGCCAAATTTCATGGCAATACATTCAATAGTTACTGACACATTTCACTCAAAATCACAAATGTCAACCTCATAGTAATGTGAGAAGAAAAGCTTAAAAAGGAGGTTTGCACACCCAAATCAGTGAGATTGTTCTTTTTATGTTGCTTTATCCATCAAACTTGAGCAACTTGTTTATTTATTTTTGCTTTTTTGCTTGAACCTTGACTTTGGTTTCCCATACCCCAGTCTCCCTTTCTATTTTGGTTGAGCACAACTTTTTTACTTCTACAGTGCAAGAAAAAAAGTCAGGAGTCACCAAAGTGATTAGGTTTCATCCTTTGGGCAACACAAATGTCTGTGCAAAATGTTGTTCCAATCCCAGGATATTTCCCAGGATAAGTTAAAACTTTGACCCACTGTTGGCATTAGAGGAAAAGTCAGAGGATCAGCAAAGTCAGACTAGACTAGACTTCATCCTCTGGAGACCATGAATGTCTGGACAATATTTCATGGGAATCCATCCAACAGTTGTTGAGATATTTCAGAGTAGTGGACTGACAGACCGACTGACAAATCCACATTGCCAACCCTGGAGCCCAGCTGTTAATGAAGCTAAAAATGTGGTCATTTACTTATTAAACAAATTCACCTCTTGAACTGACTGTTGTCCATCAGTGAGCAGCACCTGGGCCTGTACATACAGTAGACGCCCCTGTGCCCTGCAGCGAGGGGAATACAGGTCCACTGTGGTGGGATGTTGACCCCAGTCTCCTCCACCTACTTCCCCTGATGGACAGTATGTCTCCTCTGCAGGTGTGCATCAGCCTCATAAAGAGATGTCTGTGCGTCATGTTTGCCCTCTGCCCGTTTCATCATTAAGGTATCGGGATGAGAAAATAAGCGCTGTGGGGGAAAAGCGGCCGGTCTTCTAGGTTTACCAATTTATGAAGCAGCTTTCATGAGCGAGGGGGCCCCCGCTGCAGTTCCTGCCGAACACACGGCTGTCTGTTTGCAAAGGGAGCGCTCGCGGTCTGCCTATCCTGGCTTGTTGCCCCATGTCTGTGTACTCCCCCCTTGCAACCCCTTATACATACCACTAACTGCACATTCGCTCTTTTTTTGTCTCTCACGCCTCCCCACAGCTCTACAATCCCTTTAATTCTCTCTCATTTCCAATCTCTCATCTGCCTTAACCCTCAGCTGGAATGTTTTCACAAAGAGGGAAAATAAACCACCATATACCAACGCCCGGCACTCAAATCTACTCTACTACATGTCTTCTATTTAGAGGGTGATCCTGTGCATTAGGGATGAAGAGCAGAGGTGAGGAAGAGCCCACAGCAGCCCACATGCAATTGTAAACTTAGCCGCCTTGTAAATGTTTACCTGGACTTCCAGTGTCATACTTTCCTTGGGTGTTACTGTTCCTCTCTCTGCGCCCGCAGAATGGTGCCTTTGTGAGTGAGAGTTGAGCGCTCTGTCCACCTTCCTGGCCCCTCAGCTAGTCTTTCAAGCAAATGCTTCATCATATCCAAGCACGAGAGGAATGGTTCTTACCTAGGCCCCCAAAAATCCACGTGACTATCATCACCCCGTTCTTATTTTGTCTGAACCCTTAGGAAACGGCTTTTTAAATCATACTAATCCACCCCTTCCTTGCACGATGTTTTCATGTGTTAAATTAGGTGGAAGTGCATTTCAATTGCATTTACCTGCTGGGGCCACTCAGTGTAGATTTGCTTTGGCACCCACTGAGCTGGGTGTTTCTTTTTACAGCACCAGCTTTCATATGTTACATAATGAAATGACAGATGAAGTGAGTGAAAGTATACTCAGAAATGGAAAAAGGATTTGTCATTGCCAAAATAATTTCCACATCGTATCCATTGAGTTGAAGTCACAAATGGTTCCACAAGGTTTTTAGTATTTTTGTCACAAGTCTTTGGCTGCACGACTCTCTGTGGTTCACTTTGGATCCATTCTCATCTCTGTTCTTCTTCCAGGTTCTTGGAATGGCCTATGAAAATGTAAAAGGTCAACGTAAATTTAGCAATATTTTCGTTTTACATCTAGGTTCACCATCTAATCAAAACTTAAACGATTCTGTAAACGTAGACGTATCTGTAAAGATGCTCTGTGGGGAGAGAGCTTTAGTGGTTTACCGTTTGTGTTATGTGGATATATTACTAATCTGCACAGAAAACAGGGAAGATTCAGTGCAAACATTGCACAGCCATCAAAAGGCAAGATTTTCACATGAAATAACAACAAGAATATGCAGCCCTGTCTCCTATAATTTAAGTTCATATACTACTAATTTGTTTTGCCTGTTATGTTTTATGGGAAATGTTATTGCTACCAGGATTATATTTGGTGGGAAAGTTTTTTCTAGGAAACAAAGTGCTTCATTCTTGTACCACATAGAAGTCAGAGGGAGGTGGTCGTTCAAAGCATATGACTTTGAAAATGGAGAATAGGGTTTGTATCATATGTGGTGTGTGGTTAGGTTTAGGCTACAAAAGCACTTTGGTCAAACTTTGTGGTTGTGATTGTGGTTTTGGTTAAACCTTAATAAATGTGTTAAGTCACTGTTGACTTTTTCAACATCAAATTAAGACAATAATCTTTTCCTAACCTTAACCAATTTCTGTGAGTGCCTAAACATAACCATGAAAAAACATTAGTCATGCTCCAGTTGCTGTTAATATTATATTGTAAGAGTGGTTGTTGTAGGTAAAACAAATTAAATATGTCAAAAAAAACATTTTGCAGATACATTCTGTAAGAACAATGTGCAACTTGGCTGACATTCATTAAAAACATTTCCTCATTATGTTCATAAAAATGAGCCTAAACTTAACATAAAATTTCTCAGGGAAAAGTGTAAACTGTGCACCCAAACCTGAGTTGTTTGGGTCTATACTGCAGAAGTCTGCATTTACAGTATTCCTTCTCATACTGACAACTGTTTTGATGTACCAGACTGTGCAAAAGTTTTAGGCACTTTAGATGTTTAGATTCTTATCCATACTGCAATACCATCAGGATGACATGACAACAACCCCAAACATACAACCAGAGTCATAAAGGACTATCATCATCTATGAGAAGAACAAAGAGTCTTGCAACATATGGCATGGCCCCCACAGAGACCTGATCATGGAGTCAGTCTGGTATTACACATGAAGAGACAGAAGCAAATGAGATGCTTAAATCCATAGAGGAATTGTTGCAAGTTCTCCAAGATGCTTGTAAGTGCTTTGAAAACCTGTGTGCAGGTGTACCGACTAGAACTGGTGCTGTTTTAAAGGTAAAGCATGCTCACACTAAATATTGATTTCATTTGGGTCTCTTCTCTTTACCGAACTTTGAAGTTAACCTATAATAAAAACTATTCATGGCGCTATTTTTTAAAGCATCTCCACTTTACTTTAAGTGCCTAAACCTTAAAGTTTTTGCTTGTAAAAAAAAAAAAAGACAATTCTAATCATTCATCTCAGTATCCTTGTGTCAAATCCCTCATAGGCATCAAAAAGTATACTGCCCATGACCAATAAGGGTTGGTGGGAGGGTGCATGGTATTCTTTCTTTGTTTTCTCTACCACAGACACCTCTCCATGTCCTGCAATTGCTGTTCTGACTTTGTCATGTTGTTTGCAGAAAATTCAATAAAAAGATTTGGAAAAAAAGCACAGTGCTACAGGTTGGTTTTTTTTATCGGTAGTTTGATTAATATTGAAAATATTTATTTGTTGGTTTATGGCAATTGTGATATCCTGAAACTCAGCATTACATAACAAGGAGAACCAATATACAGGAGCCACCTCTGCAGGTGGGAGTGTGTGATTTGTTAAAGTTGCAGAGACCCTCTGATAGTCATCAGACTCTGATGCTCTGCCCGGAAGCCTCAGCTCTATCTTCAGGGGCACAAAATGTCCCCCAGGCCAGGGCCAACCTGGGTGAGTTTACCTTGCAGTAGTCCTACAGACCCAGGGCCCATCAGATAAGGTGTCCCAGGACATTCCTGAGTGTTGGGCCCCCTCCTCCAGGGCCCATACAGGGATTCCTCCGGAGCGCTGGGGAAACAGCTCCCACTGGAATGCTGGGATTTGATTGATCCATCAGAGGATCAGGCTAAACCTACAGAGGGTGATCTGGACTCTAGTCCAGCTAGTCCTCCTCTGCACACTGGAAGAATGTAAGCTAATATTGTGAGAGATTAATTGTTCTGTGTTGTCAGCACTATCACACTTAAGAGTGCTTTGTATTCTTTCCAGTGAGGGAAATTTGTTGGACATGATCTGATTCTTTTGAACTTTGACAAACTTAGAGCAGCATTTGTTGAGAGCTCTTGTTGGAAAATTTCCTGTAACTGGTGGAAATCTTAAAGTTTCATCCATTATTGAAAGGACACACACACCAGTGGTGCATGACCCATGACATAACACCCATGCCTGTTGTTTTTTTATGTAAGCCCTCTCATCAGTGTGTCAAGATGTGCATTAAAGATCTGTCTATTTATACATATCTGTGACATTTTATTCACCAAAAGTTGTTTGGATTTCTCTATTTAAGTCTTTCCTTACAGCCCAGATTCCCCTCTGTCCTCCAACAGGCTTATTTGGAAGCTATTTACATAACCTCGGCATTATTAATGACCACCTATTCAATCAGAATACGACTAATGAATAATGCAAGTTCCCTTAAATTGCATCTTTACCTGGAGTAATGGCTGCATCTGACTTAAGTTAGTATGTAGCAGCCTATGAACCAGAGTCTGATCCAGAATGGGAAGGAGAAGAACCTGCTGTTGCAGAGTTCATGTCTAAGTTTCCTAATAAAGTAAAAAGTAATTTTTTCAAACATAGCTGAAGGTCACTAGCTTAGCTTTAGCACAGATATATTCCTTTAGCTGAGTAACAGAAAGAAATTATGTTTATGAATGCGCTTATTTTAAAACTTCTTAAATCCAAAGATTTAAGATGAAAAAGTTGAAAATCCGACAACAAAAGTTACTTACACACACACAGCGCAGCGCTGGGCAGTGGTGGGCTCATGCTAAAGCTTCCTAGCATATTTGATTTGACTTTTTGTGTGATGTACTAACGGTATCTGCCTCAACACTGCTAGCTCTTGAGCCATGAATTTCAAAACATCAAATAACCTTAAAAGACGGAGGAGATAGAATCAAGTAATTTTACAGCACAGGGGGGCCCACCATCACCTTAATCCATTCCAAAGATACTTTTCCTTGTTTTCCACAATACCACCTCTTTGTCATATGGCTCCAAAAAACATTACATTCCATTACTTAACGTTAACCATTAACAATTACTTAAATCATATTGTTGAATTATCAAGGAAACTTTTGTTTTTGCGTTGAGAAATATTGAGGACATTACATCATTAAACGTGGATTGACAGTGGGGAAAATCCTTCCAGGCAGCGGGTCCTCCCAACCTGGGTTCTCCAACGGGACTGATGCTCAAAGGATCTCCCAGCACCGCAGGAGGGTAAACAGTGGAGTCAATGGACAGGCGGAGCAGTTGCTCTGGGCGTCTAAAATTGCCGCAAGTGGGTTTACACTGGAGTTAGCTGAAAGCCTGGTGCATCTCTATACAGACGCTAAAGGGTACCTTGTGCATCTGTATGAGACGCCGAAGGGCTTGACAAAGTGTCAGTATTTGACGACCTGGGAATGAGAACAGGTTGTCTTTAAAGTGGGTCTGATGTGTGCTACACGTGGTGTATATTACCCGTAAGAGCTGTCTCCATTTGCCAGAAATCACCCGTCAATCATTTTCTGTGCCCAGTACTTGATGTCATCTCTGTAGCACATAGCATTTGTTCTTTGTTCATGGTTCATGGCATTTGTTCTTTCGCTCATGGTAATTACTCAGTTCTTCTTCTCCTTATTTCCCTTATGGTTAATCCAAATAATCCATTCTTGCTGCTGCTGGATATGAAAACACAGCATCTTCAGCCCACCAGTTTTGGGCTACAGCCTAGAGAAGTTCTGTCTTATGTGAGAGTCTGTGTCTCTGTGGTGGTGGTGGAAGCCAAATCAATAACTTAACTCACTGTCAAACTTGAACAAGTATAATTTTCCTCAAGATAATATAAATATCTCTACATGCAAAACATCTAGAGGACATATTTTTTTGCTTTGTGCATAGCTTCTCCTTTGAAACTTTCTTTCTACCATTGTCTTCATTGTATGCACTTTTTCACCTTGCCTTCTCTAGCAATGTTGTTTACAATCTGACCAATAGTAAACTTTACTTTTGGCGGACCAGTCACATTGTAAAATAAACCTGAGCTTGACCAGAGAGTGATGTTGTGCAGCGTGTGTGTGTGCTCAACTCTGTCTCCTAAAAATTCCCTTTATATATACTTTTTTTTTCCTTTCAGGAGGAAAATCTAACGTTTCCTGACAGGTTTTTTTTGTTTTTGTTTTTTCATTAAAGAAAATGTTATTGTACAGCAGAGAAATCAAAGTCATGCCACAAATCAACTGAAATACCTTTATGCAGATATGTTCAGTAAGAACATTTTGCACTTGTCCTGATATGATTAAACATTTCTTATTATATTGATAAAAAAGGATTCCAGGTGGCATTTTCTGTTGCAAATAGTTGGTATATAAAAATCAATTTTAGGAGAAAGGATTGGTGTGCTATTAAAGCTCTGATTCACCTAAAAGCCCACAGAGTGGGCCAGTGAAAACTGGCTGCCACTAGTCAGTAAATACATCAAGCAAACAAGACAAGATTTATATAATTTATAAAGTAATAAAACCTCTCCATTCTGACATGTTTGCTGGATTCTTCTGTGTTTTTTGATTAACTGCCACTTATATGTACATCTCTGCTACGCCAGGACATTTGACCACCAGACAGTTTGAAAGTTTAAAACAACAAATATTAAAGTGTCCATGTCCGCCATGACCTTATAGTACAGTATATCAATTTCTGGTTCAAAAAATATTATGTTAGTTATCAGATGCAACACATTCCATTATAAAAACACCATTCGGACCTTTTCACTGATCGTCCTGTTACAGGGGCACACTCGGATGTCTGTATAGTGGCAGGACTCTTCCTCTGTCTGGATCAACGGGTTCACACCATGTCTGCTGTCTGGCCTCTCCCTCTCCCATGAGCCCAAGAGTTTACAGTCTGCATAAGAGTATCTTTGTGATAGCTGGATTCGTGGAACAGACTGATACTGTACTCCACTGGAGCTCCTGCAGCCCCAGTTCTGTCTACCACCAACTCTCTATCTGTTTCTTCCTTTTCTCTTCTTCTTTTTTGCATTCTCTCTGTTTCTATCTTTATTTTCTCCTCTTGTTTTCCCTTCTGTCTTTTCTTTCCTGTTTTGCGCTGCAGAAAGAAGAGAGAGGGCCTTTAGAGCTCAAACTCTCCAGTCAGATTATTTGAAAAGGTGAGGGTACTGAAAAAAATATTTCATCTCAGCACCAATGTGTCCGTCAACGGTTACAAATCCAAAGTAAGATGATGGGAATGCAAATGGGTGTTTTTTTTCCATCACATTTACTGGAAAATCCATAATTACTGTATCAAAGTGGGTGAATGTAAATATTAGTGCTACCAAAAGCGGTAACATCCACCTCCCATCCCCTCCACAAATTGTCCCCTGCATGTCAGCGACGCCACAAATGCCGGGAGGCTCTTTCTCTTTCTTTGTCCAGCACATGCCATGGGTAAAACAAGTGGGCACACATGTCCAAATAGATTCCAGGCTGTTACTTCACCCAGCATTGAAAATTAGCTTCAGCTGTGCTGTTTTTAGAGATGTGTCATTTGTGAACTTCTTTTCTTTTGCAAATGATAGAAATATGAGGGTAACTGATTGTGATGAGCGCTGAAAGTAGCTTAATGGTTATTTTCAATATCAACTAAGTCTATCAATAATAGTTAAAAATAGTAAAAAAAAAATGCCAATCGCATGTTCAAACTGTTTTTTTTCTGTTTGGTCTAATACCCCAAAATATTCAGTTTACAATAATATAAAAGAGAGAATATCAGCAAATATTTAAAAGGCTTGAACCAGCAAATATTTTGTATTTAATTTGGTTTTTAATTGCTCGACAATAACTTTAAATTGCTTGATGATTAATTTTCTGATCAATTAATTGTTCCAACAGTAATTATTGTGATGCTGGATAATATCTGGCAAAGTGGATGAGATCTGAAGGGCACACGCAGTATTTGCGGATGTGTGACCATAAAAAAACAAATTAATAAATAAATCAGGGCAGTCAGAGCTGCTGGGAACAATTCCAGAAAGGACTAATGCGTCATGAAACAGCATGAAACAGATTCAAGGTAAAAATGAGTCAGTTGTGAAAAAACTCTAAATACCAGCATGCTCTTACACCCAGGTTTTGAAACATATCAAACCAAAGTCACCAAACATGAGTACATATGTGGTTTGAGTTGTTGGAATAACCTCAAAAATTCAGTGCGCAAATAAACATGCTTTACTTGTTACTTCAGAATTAATGCATCTCTATGTGGGGCTTTCAATCGAATTGCTCAACAGATGTTAATCCCAAATTCCAGTTTATGCCTGCGTCAACAATAATAGTACTGCCTTCCAGCAAATCAGCCAAGAGTCAAAAACAGACTGCTTTGTTACCCAGTGAACAACATTCAGGAACTTCCAGCTGTTGAAGTTCTTAGGAGTCTTATTTTTGGGCTCCAGCTGGTAGAAATCCTGTAACCTGTCTGAGGTGGTTTTCTGTAGACATGAATGTCATTCTTTGTATGTGATGATTAGCATACTTGCATTAGACTGCATTTTGTTCAGTGGGAGGCTATTTAAAGTCAAAGGAAGTGGCATTGTTTCTTTTTTTAAAAAAGCAGTAAACACAGATGCTTGTGATATTTCTAATAAGCCTCGCACTAACGTGAAACAGCCCAGTTCTGTGTGGTGAAACCACATGGTATGAGATGTAAAATTCAGATCGGCAACGTCTCACCACAAATGAACTTCACCTTGGAATTTATACCATGCTGCAAGCACTTTGTCTGTTTGTCTGTATGCCCACATTTACAGCAAAATATTTGTAGCTTATTTTAAACTGAGTCATGCTCCAAATGGGCAGCAACATATGTGTGTTTGACTTTTGCAAAATAATGAAACCAATAATGTAAGAACTAAATGTCTTTTTGTTTTTGTCTGGAAGAGTAAAGAATTTAACACACTTTACTCACAACTGTTTCAAATAACTGTTCGCTGAGTCCCCTTTAGTTATTCTTGCAATGCCTGTCATGCCTTTTCTGTTCTCGCACGACATACTGTATATGCAGTTTCCAGTAACAGTGACAGAGTCACGCTAGATTGTCACAAGCAGATTTTATCAGCTGTCGCTAGCTAGTTAACATTAGCCCTATGAATTGTGGAAAATGCTAAATGACTCATCAACCATAACAACCTCCCAGTCAGGGTTGGTAGAGTAAATAGCAGGAGCTAATAATGTTACCCTACAGTCTGATATAGTAGTAGCATCAGGACTGGCTTCCACACAAATGGGGAAATACCACACAAGAAGATTTTTTATTGTGAAGTTTTTCTTTAATGTAACATGTAATGTGTAACATGATATGCTAACTGGAAGTAACGCTGGTTTAGCCAGACATGCTAACATCTGCAGTTTACCTTTGAGCAGTAAAACACAGTTTAATCCATTCCTTACACTTTTGAGCATGTATATTTATTCTGACGTCATTCAATATGGCAGCATCCACAGAAGTTTAGAATGGTGTCAAGATTGTTAACACAGGCTATATTAGTGAATAACATACACTATCAGGAATGTGACGATTATGGTACTTGATAGGATAATTGTGTGAAATATTTTGACTAAATTGATGTAAGATATTGTGTGACAACCTTATCTGTTGTTTATCCTCCTCTGTTTCTTTTATCTATCCAGTTAATCTATGCTGATATTTGCAGATGCTCATATACTGCCTGCCAGAGTTTCCTGCAGTCAGCCATGTTCATTGTTAGCATTTAACGTTGTGAGATGTGGAATGCTCCGAGTTCAAAGGTTGGAAATATCCCAGTTGAAAATTCCTTGCATGGAAGATGTCACTTTCTGTGAATAATTCAAGTCAGAAACAACACCTGACATCGTTTGTGAAAATTCATTGATTTAGATTTTACATAAAAATGCCTTTATTCCCCTATTATTGTGTTTGAACATGCAGCTGTTCTCCAGCAGTGACACCATTGCCTCTCGCACACAAGATGCCAATTATAGCGCAAGAATTGTGTGTCTTTAGGTACCAGTCATATCATGTCTGAAAAAAAACATAATGTACATTTATGTATGGAAGACCAATGTCTTAATGACAAAAAGCAATTGCTTTAACAATGTTGCGTATTCCATCACTTAAAAGGGCTTATTTAACTGCAGCAGGTCTCCATCTGACAAATTTCAATTTCCCAACATAACTGTAGCTGTCATGGCTGATAAATCAACCCCTAATCTAAATGAGACAATAATATGGCAGCACCTACTCTAGTGTCCTGTTGTAAAGGACAAATTGATCTGGTTCTTGTTTAGAGCCGCAGTTAAAATCTCTCACGTTTACTTCACACATAAAACAAGGCAGAGGACGGAGGGAGCGTGATCTACTGTGTCTCCAAGTTCAGAGACTGAGAAAGTGCCAAAAACACACAAGTTGCCAAAATACTTGTACTATGTCATCATAATCGCCAATGTCCATTCATTTGTTGGAGGCTTGAATATTACTTTTAACAGACGTTGATATAATTATATAAAGAGCAAATCCCTTCACAGTATCCAACAGGGAAATGTGAAGTTAGTCATGCATTGCAAGCAATTACTTTGATGGAAGAGTTTCCACATTAATGCAAATGATACAGAATAGGACTGGATAGTGTAAAATGAATACAGAGACCCTTTTATGTAGAACTGCAGGATGTCTCTGTGGATGGCTGCAAAAGGAGAATACATATATTTAACTCACCACCTGGAATCGGGAACAGTAAAAATTCAATCTAGAAATCAACTGGTTTATAAGAGAAGACAGAGCTCAGCTTTCTCCTTGTGCCAAACATCCGTCTTTGCCAGTGACGTCTGGCCCTCGTGCATCAACAGCAGCTTTGTAAGGAAGCCGTGCAGTAGAATCGGCCCTTTGATTTGGACTATTTGCTGTGCAGTGGCCTGTACGTTGCAGGTAGGTGTTCCAGAATACATCAGCGCTCAGCGGTGTGACGTGGGATACTGTAGGACCTCACGAGCTGCCTGTGAAAGGTCAAAGTGCTTGCGAACAAACTAAGTAATTGTCAAACAGCAGCAGCTGCTCGCAGTGCGACACGCCAGCATCAGCTGAGGCCAAGTCTCAGAGGGGGTCAGATAACTTAAGTTCCTTCTGGTATGTGTGTGAAAGCCAAGTGAGCCTCCCTTTTATTGAGAAGTTTGGGTTTGACGTGTCGCAGGCCGCTGTCCTGGCCACCGAGCTGCTACAACTGAAACCTTGCAGTTGACATTAACCTTCACTTAAAGATTTTGACCTGCTGAGCCTCTTTCCCTGTGAAATCATCAGCCAAGTGCTGTCAGACGGCTAATGAGTGTTAGATAATACAGGTTATGGCCTCTTACATGATGTAATCTCTCACACCGTATTAATCAATTAATACGGGGGTATGATTGAGCATTTATCATTTTAGCTGGTGTTAACAGGAACCACAACATTACCCACAGAAGCAAAATCACATGAAGGCCAATTATCTAATGGGATAATTGTGTTTATATGCTTGTGCTCCAGTTTGTGAAGCTTGTTAATTACTTTGGGCGTCTTTACTGCGTGCTACTGCGTAATTGTTTTAACGTTAAAAGGTGTTTCATGTCTACAAGATCCAAATTGAGACTGGTAGTGTTTTCAAAGTAATGGGTGAAAGGCTTGTTATTGTGTGTGTGTTTGTGTGTGTGTGTGTGTGTGTGTGTGACGTAAAGAGTGAGACTGACAGAAAACGAGCGAGGCTGACAGCCACTAATAAAATGTGAAGTGTTTACCAGATTTGGTCAGTGTTTTTGAGGGCCAAGGTGTTTATAGGCTGGTAACCAGTCATCACAGGTTACCTTTATGTACTCAACTGTTGACATTTTTACATTTCAACACATAAAGACGGAAGCAACTAATGTTTAAGAGACACCCTACTGTATGTATCATATATGTGACTGCATTGTTTTTTGGTGTTGCCTCACATAACTGTGTGCTGGTATGAAATTGCATTTTATAGTATGATCTAAAACCTATCATTATGCTTCTGAGGACTTTTTGTTTATACTAAGGCCATGTTCAAAGAGACAACAGCATTGCGTGGAAAAATGCAACCCCTCATTCATTTCAATAAAACTGTTGGCACGGTGGATGTACCGAAACAGATGGCTCATGGCAAAAAAATGCAAGGTCATTCAATAAAAGAGTCAAAGCTGGTTCAACTTTCACCAGAATGCAGTGCTAAGTTGTCAGGCAATGCACTACATCGGCCAATAAAACACTTTAAATTGCACAATTTTGTTAGATTACTTTGTTACGTAAACAGGATATTTCTACTGTTTACGTGACGATCGTTGTGAAAGAAATGAAAGAAAGAAAAGAAATCATTTGCAGTTCCATCTGCTTGTTTTTATTGTTTATTGTTTGCATTTTCAAATTTGTGCATGAAAAAAACCTCGGTGGAAACGCAGAAAATCAAAAAAAATCCTGAAATATCACAAAAAAGATTTTACACTTGGATAAGGTGGAATGAGGTGTGCCCTCGGCACCTGGCCCCCGCCTTCCGACTGGAAAATTAGTGCCGCCAGCTGTTTATCTTGACAACCCAACTCCAAATATTTGTATAATGTTGGTGGATGGAAATACCCATTAATTTAAATTTTCTTTCACCGACTGTTTGGAAATTGGGTTAAAATTTGTGCTACATCTGGATGGAAACCTAGATATTTTCTTACCATATTATAAACTGCTGTACAGTGTTTGGACTGCTGCTAAGCCTTCAAAATGATGAATTTATTACTCCAAACAACCATCCTGGATCATATTTAATTGTCTCACTGGTATTTAAGGCACTTGAGGCACTAATCCTACATGATTAATGGACAATCGAATGAATAAAATGTGCAACAGAAGTATAATTTCACTTCACAGAATATTTTAGGACTCTGTGACCAAAGATGAATCTCCATCATACCCAAGGTGGGTCGTGCTGATTGGCCAAAATCCACAAAGGTCAAAATCAGCCAAGTTTATTGGCAAACTGCTATATCAGTCTAACCCAAAGATGTTCCTAGGACAAAATGAATTTATTTTTGTTGCAATCAGTGAAATTCAATCAGTCTTTTACCTCTTCAGCCACAATGAAGAGAGCCATTTCACTTGATTTGAGTTAGGTCAGTAAACAAGCAATGTGCTCGTTCACTTGTGGTGTGGCACCAGTTCCTCACATCCACTTCCTGCAGACGGCGTGAACAGCATATAAATTCGATTCTGTACTTGTGAGGCCTTCTGTCTTCAGATCTGGGTCAGCAACACAGTTACTGAGGTTCATATCACTTGTATTTACTAAATGGTACAGTGCCAGGGCACATACAGACATACACACACACACATTAAAACACTAACCCACAGTCCCCCCCTCCATCCTCTGCTCGGGCCAGTGTGAAGTCTGGATTACCAGGTCTGTAAGTCTGGTTCTGGAGCCCAGAAACAGAGAAAGACATGGGGTCAAAGCTTTACCTGCCAAACGTTAGCTGCCAGTATTTGTGCATCTTATTATCACAGCAAAGACGAAGCATATAGTGAATGATGGCAGCATTTATGCCCTCTCTGCTTCATGCAGACACACTCAGTGACTCGTTCATTCACTCGCTTGCACCCTGCAACTGTTTGGCAAGCGTCCCTCTGCCCACTGACAACCACAGGCCTGTCTCGCAGCTCACCCCAGCAGCCCTCTCCTCCTCCTCCCTCCAAATGTGTTGACTTTACCCACTTCGATTGGAAAGGAGGAAAAGAGAGCAGTGGGCCAGGGAGCCTCCAGAGAGACGGACACAACCCAGCTAAAGGCCTCAGTGAGGCAGCCTGAAGGCTGGCCTCTGTTCCCTGAACCTTCACCTGGACAGAAGAGGCACTGAGGGGACGGTGGACAAAACAGAAGAGATTCGATTTAATGGAAAATTTTTCATTTACATGCTATACATGCTATAAACACTGTTGCTGCTACAATTGAGCAGTTTTTTATGTACTTTTTTGAGTATATTCTATGTGATTCAGAAGTGTAACCCTGAATTTTTGATGGATCAGTCTGAGCTGTGGATAATAAGCATGTTACAGTTTATCTTGTCATAAATCTTCTTTAATAAAACACAGCCAACTTCTCTCTCTCAGGGTTCACCATGGATGTATTAGAGGAACTGGATACCGGACTCAAAGATGGCATCTATTCAATCGAAGGAAAATTGCTCACCTGACATATAAGCCAAAAGAGTTTTCTAGCTTCCAGGTTTGCTTCTGCATTGTGTAGCCCACTGAATATGCACAGTTCTCGCTCGTCCCATTGACTTTACATTGACAATCCATGGGATTCACACATCAGATCTGTTAGACTGTCCCCCTGTAAAACTGTCCCCAGTAAAAACAGCAGCTAGGAACAAAAATTATACCAGGCAAGTGGGAGAAGCTACTTAAATGTTACATGTAAACAATAATAACAGTTAAAATGCTGTAAGTGATAATCAAAGGAAAACTACTGGATTCCTAATAATAATAAAGCATGATTGCACTGACTCAACCAGCTCTGTGGAAACGTGGGTCTTTTTGTCAAGTAAGACAAGCGCATAGACTATTTTTCCTTTAGGGATCAAAAATATATATAAATAAAGAGTATATGAAGATTATAAACAGTAAACAAACTTTCCTACAAACTTCACAGTATTTTGAAAGATGGTATAATGAGTAACTAATGTAACTTTAAACAATAGTTTGTTCAGATTTATTCAACTGTGTTTTTAAAAATTCCCTGCATCCAGTGTTTGAGTCTTCATGTTTGTTTTTCTACTTCTTCTCAGAGGCCTCCAAGCTGACCACCTCCAAAGTCTGTTTTCAGAGCTCAGGGGGGGTTGAGCGCACATGTGACATATACACACTAACACACAGTGGAGGGGTCTGTTTTTTGGAGGTGTAAATTAGATGAGTGAAGCGAGGGGGTCTTTGGTGCGTCTGTATGTTTGGGAACAGCTGGGTTTTCTTTTTGTTATTCCACATTATTCAGCAGCTTACTGCACCCGGGTGTAAGGCTGTGTCCTCCGAGGTTTTATCATGAACATAAACAGTGTGAATGCGTGTGAATACGGCCCGCACACCCACTTAACACAGCTCATACACACACACAACACTGTGCTGAGTGTGGTACTCTGTCAGCCAAGGCTGTTTACAACAAATCTGCACAGTTGTATGTTACATTTTATACAGTCGTGAGAACTGTGGCACCTTTCTATACTGAGGTATTTTTCTGTAAGTCATCTGTATATTTTGCTTTCAAATTTGGCAAACGGAGGCAAAAAAAAACATTCTCTGGTGGTCAATTAATGCGTCTAAGATCAAGTTCAAATGAAACACAAAAAAATCAAGAATTATTTAGCATATTCTCATCAACTTTCCCACCTCAGACAAAATTGTGATATCAACTTTTCTTTTTACCAGTTGTGCATTCAGAGTTTTGTATGTGCGCAGGACAAAAACTTACATGCCAGCAACAAAAATGCAACAATACTAAAAACTGACCATGTAATGTCCTTTGTGGAGCTCCTATTACTCTTGCAAAATACAAAACAGAGTCCCCAAGAATTTACAGCAGTGGCCCTTGATAACTATGTTATGTTAAGTGTCTTTTGACTGCTCATTGTCTCACACAGTGTTTAAGCAAAGGGAGGACTTTTCAGTGGCCAGGGAGAATGTCTGCTGATGACAGCGCCCCAGGGAACAGGGACCTGGGATGGCCAGACATACTGTTATCAGTCAGTCTCCGCTGCACGGACGAGGCCGTCTTCAACCACACAGGAAATCTGTCAACACTCAGAGAGGAGACGAAAGCTGAAGCAGGGGGAGGGGAAGATAAAACAGTAATAAAACAGTGAAAGGAGCTGAGAGAAGAATCAAGAATTAATGTGTTGTAAAAAGTCATTTTATATACATTAAAATGAAAACTCTGCACGTGTTCACTCATGCTTCTGTATTTTGTATATACATTAAAATAATGTGCATACTGTCCACAGGGAGGAAGGTATGACAGGCCAGTATTCCTCCTTCTCCCTGAGCACAGCGCTGCTCTGTCCGAAGCCAAACCCTAAAACCGCAGCCTCATTAAAAGTTACATAACAGCTCAACAGATGCTCACTGTGACAGTCCTTTTACCTTGTTCTGCTTCTCTAATAGATACTGATGGATGTCTCTGGATCGGTTGGATCATATAATTCCCTCATGATCAAGCACGTGGGGAATTCGCCTAAACTCAGTGCGTCACCTAAATCTTCACATTTTTGAACACTCTTGAGCTCTGCAGCTCTGAATTCCTATGGGCTACAATATCATTATATGCCACAGAATAATTATCAGATGGCATGCCAAAAGATATTTAATACTGAGCAGCTGAGGTGTGTCCTGTCCTACCTGCCACATTGAGGAAAGTGAGCATTTTAAGCATCAAGCAGTAGCTGCAGATTAAATCCCACTTTGCCACTAAAACAACATACGGTGGCAGGTGAGATGAGATGGTGCGAGTTCACTTGGTTTCAGGTTTGCACACCTGCAGAAGTGGCCTAGTAAGCATATGCTGATGCACCATCAGTTAAAGCCTGTGTAAATATAAAGCAAAAGTTAAAGTTGGAGGTTGTTCATAGATACAACCTTTAATTATTTTGTCAGATCAAAGCCAAAATATATTTAAAACTTTCTGCAGCAGTTTTATAAAACAGCGACCACCATAAAAGTGTAGTTAATTGTGTAGTGTAAATGTAGTGAAAATCAGTAGGGGAAGCTGCTGTTCCTCTAAAGGCCACTAAATGGCTCTGAGAAAAATCATATGGCTCTGAAGTCAAGAGAAAAACGTCCACTTTGGAATAATTAAGTTCTTTCTGCAAGGAGATATTAAGACATTAAGGGGTGTACAGTTTGAGGTTTATTTGCCTGATTGACAGATGCCTTGTTTAAAAGGTGTTTAAAGTGAAAAAAAAAAACACAACACAATTCGGTGGCCCAAATCTGAGAAAATAAACACAGAAATGTATTTATGACAATAGCACTACTGCTCTCAATAGCAGGTGAAGTTTGTAGATTACATCTACTCCTCATACTTTTTAAACCTTTAAAAGGGTAAAACCCTGACAATCAACAGTTCAGTGCTGCCACAGTTTGCAACAATCTACTGTGTGCTCCAGTCAGTGTTGTAATATACCCTGTAACTACCAGTGGCAGCACTGAGAAGAAATTCTGCAGCATCATTGATTTCACACAAAACGTTTTTTCATCTGATAAGTGGCTAAGAAGATTCCCCCCAGTGAGTGAGTTCATATTAAATATTTTCCTGTAATGGAGTGTCCTGGTAGCTGGATGGTGACTGCACATGCCACATAACCACAATGTCCCTGGTCCGAATCCAGCCAGGAAAGCCTTGTTGCATCTCATGTCCATATCTCTATCCCTGTTTCCTGTCTGCCGCTTCACCCATGACTCACAAAGAAAAAAAAATCCTGTAAATGAGTTTTATGAAGGACGGAGTCACTGAAATGTTCAGCTCCCCTCTGATAGCAAGGACAGTGATTCACTTTATGATAGTCAACTCAAGTTTATTTATACAGCCCAAAATCACAAATCATTAATTTTCCTCAAAGGACTTTGCAATCAGTTCAACAAACAACACTGAAACCCTAACCCTGAAATCCTAGGTTCAGACTCCACAATAACAGTCTTGTATTAGGGATGTCTATTGCTCAAATTTAGACACTCTGGCTCCACAATTGTGGTGTACAATAAAATAGAAAGCTAGAATAAAAATCTGATAGAAGAATCTCCAGAAACACCCATTTTTATAAAGTCTCTGGATTTAATATCTGTCATAAAAACATGGATCAATACTTTCATGTTGTTTGGGAGGACACTGAACTTGCACATTGTCAACCCAGTGAGTTAGACCTCTTCTTTAAGGCGTCTATCAGTTGCTCACTGTGGTAGCCTGAAAGCCAGCATGAGCATCCGTTGTAACATGTGTGTCCATGTGAGCATGCATGTGCTTCTCTGCACTAAGCACAGGTGAATAATGTTCATTCTTGGAGGGATATAAGTGTGTTTGCCAGAGTAAGAAAGGTAGATTTGACCACAAGGTCACCAGACGGCCCTTTTCTCTGAGGAGACCAAGTTCAGCCTGAAAAAAGAAATATGCAGAGGCCCAAGCCCCCCTGTTTCTGTAGCCCCAGAGCATATCTGGTGGTAAGGGGGATGGTGAGGGGTATGTGAGGGAGTATCGGACCATAGCTGGCTGAGCAGTCTAGACAGAGAGGGGCATTGTATGAGGTCCTCTGAGTGGACTCACACAAACCATCCGACACCTTCCTGCTCCCCCTCATACTGTACCTCAATGTCTGGCTTCTCGTCATTACACAAGATAACATTAATTCAATATTAAATAAACGTGGAAATGAAGCCTCGTTTGAAGTATTTCACCGTCTTCCGTCTCCGTTTTCCTTCAAATTCAAGAACCATCTCTTTGACAAACCTTCCTCATATCCTGTCTTTAACTTTACCCCTCAGTTCTCCTTATATCCACTTCACTGTGAGTCTGTCTGTATCCCTTAACTCACTGTTCTCCTCCATTTAAATAAACAGCAACTTCCCCAGACTGCTGACCTGACTGGGCGACACTTGCACCCATTTGTTCATTTCCATCAGGGAGCCATCATTGAATTTGGACAGTTAAACTTTGATCCTTGGAAATTCAATATTGAGAATTTGTGCAGCCCTTTACAGCACTTGGGCTTGGACAGAGAGTCTTGCCTGCAGATTTTATATACAGAAGCTCCACTGCCAGATGATGCAAGATGGCGACCACAGGCCGGTGACAAAACCGTCTGGCTGATCCCATCAGAGTTGCATCACGTTGCCTGGCAATCTGCGGACCAGCTCCTGATGCTCAGGGAATCAAAGAGGCGCTATTTAAAATCACATTGCAAAGCTCTGAGCTGTGAGTTTGGCTTTCCTGGTATTAGTCATTTAATTCGACCAATATTGAAATTATCACATGGACTTGGCCATCACTGTTTGTTTTCCACAAAACAGCTGTTAGTTGAAAACCCACCATCACTTGTGTCTGGACGTCTGGGTATAAAAATCCAAAACAAAAATTCAATAGAAAATAGCTTCCGCAGAAATCATACACATCTGCCCAGAGTTATTTTAAAACATTTTTCCTTTCATTTTGATGCTAATAACAAATATTTTCCAACCTGCCAACTGTGCTTCTGGCAGACATGATTGACATGTTGTTTATCATTGTGTAATTGATGTTGGTACGAGGAACTGTGAGTGACCTTCTCAAAGACTTTTTTCATCTAATCAATTTGCTTTTCACTTTCTCACACATATTGCTCTTATTTTGCTCAATTTTATTACCTAGTTTGCCAAAAAGAGCTTTTTGTAATAGAAGAAAAAAAAGCAAAAATGATCAAAACCACATTCGATCTTCAAGGCGGCAGTCTTGGAGACAGATGAGGTTTAGACGGGTCTCAGTTGGATGTCTTTAGTTCGGCCCGGGGTAACTTAGAGTATGAATGATAATTATTGCAGTGAGGTTGCAAAATCAATAAGTGAGAAATTCCATCAAGAATCCAAGAACAATTTTCAACCCAACATCTGAAATCACTGTGCAAATAAGAGGAGTTATAAAAGCAAAATGGCATAGTTTTAATAATCAACAAAAATACACCAATTTAACATCTAATTGAGCTTATATAACACACCATGAAAGCAGTGAGTATTCATAGAGCTACTGATCTGCAGTATATTTGTCCTTTTTGGGCGTTTCTGTCAAGTCCAAACTGTAAACATTGTGGCCTGACCACCGTGACTCAGGCTGGACAGTCACTGCTCACATTTCCTCATGAGCTGTGAACATCTTCTGTAAACACTGGATGGAAATATTTTTCCACAATATTCTCTATCTCAGTTTGTTCTGCCTGTTTCAGGGCGGGGAGCTGATGGACTGAAACAAGCTGTAGGATTCAGGAAGGAGGAATGCTGAGGCCTTCCCACTGCTCTCTCTGATGCCTTCTCATTTGCATAAGACAATATTTAAATTATAAATATCAAATGAAGCATATGAATGATGCATGCTTATTCAGCATAAATGGCCTTTTTTAAGTGGCAGTTACTTTATTGAGTACTTGGCTTTAGGAAGTCCCTTTAATTAATTCAGTTTAGTAAGAGGGTTATGTAATGTGTGGTCACAAGAGGTGGCAAAGAAAAATAACTGCAAGTGTGCGTCATATTTGAATAAGAACATTACTGCTGTCAAATAACAAGAAAAATATGGATCCCGAATGCTGCTTCTCATGAAAATGGTACAAAAATAACATCACAGCCTTTACGGAACAAGGAAACTAACTGGAATTAAAGTTGAGACATTCATTCTGGATGGATGAGGAAGTTTGAGATTTTTTTTTCGAGTGGGATCCTGGAAGCCTGAGCAGATGATATGACAGAATTTGTCATCTTCTGAGTGTTTCTGTAGATGAATGCTTACCTTCAACCAAAGTCTTTTTTCCCAATTTAATCCTTGTGTTACAAAGATGTGTTAAAGACAGTCAACACTGACTTCAATTCATGTCACAGTCACTGGCCTCCAAAGATGTTTGTTGTTGAGAGGTTTTGGTCTGTTAGTATTATGTTTTATCAAAATAATACCTTGATATTAATGTCTCTTTATACATTCATTTATGGTGTCCATTGCACCATGAAAACAGGCTGATATTATGCAACAAGAAGTACATTCTTTGAGGCTATTTGACTCTTCAGTGGTAAACTTGTGGCACTTTAAGGTACATATTTGTTTTTAGCTTATGGTTTTCTTCATAATTATTTTTGGTATTTTGCATATGTTAATATGTTTATCTTATCTGACTCCTGAATTGGCACTTGAAGGTATATTACTCTCTTGTTCTTTACTTACATTTTTTTGGTTTTGGAAATTTGCGTATTTATATAATGTATGTTTTATTTATGTAATGGTTTTATTATTAGGTGAATGTTGTCCTGTTTGTCTTGTACTATGAGCTCACCACAGCAAGTTCCTGACCTTTGTTTTAAAGGACCAGTGTGTAGGATTTAGTGGCATCTAGCAGTGAGGTTGCAGATTGCAACCAAATGAATACACCTCCCCTTCCAAGCATGTAGGAAAACCTATGGTGGTCGCTAAACTTGCAAAAATGTGAAAGGCTAGAGTCAGTGTTTGGTTTGTCCATTCTTGGCTACTATAGAAAGATAGCAGCGCAAAATGGCGGCCTCCGTGGAAGAGGACCCACTCCCTATGTAGATATAATGGGCTCATTCTAAGGTAACAAAAACACAGTGAATCTTATTTTCAGGTAATTATACACTAATTAAAACATATTTATGAATATTAATCCGTTCCACTAGATGCCACTAAATTCTACACACTGCACCTTTAATGGCAAAAAGGTCAACTGTACTCAACTCAAAAAGCAACATGTGACTGCGCAATTACCTGTAGACAGGGCTTTTCACGCTGAAACTTTTCTGAGAAATAAATAAATAATGATACTGTAATTATAATGATTTGAGCCCAGCTAAAACTGGATTTTTGAGGCAGATAACAATATCGACATTTGAGAATTTAGAAATCTCATGACAATATATGTCACCCCTTTATTCCTTTTTGAACACAAACTCATACAACAGTTTCATAAGGATCTTGTTAAGTGTGTCATTAAAAAAAAATGTGACAAAGTTATATACTTGTCAGTGCACACTGGTGGACAAACAAAGTAATGGCAACACAAGTTACCTCAAACATATCTTTGTCATTTCTGTGCTGTAATTTCTTGCTAGTTATCAGCCAACATATACACTGATAGTGCCACTGTGTATCCATGATAAGCTAATAGTGACTAATAATACATCTGTCAACTTGGCAGCAATAAAAAAATACATCTACTGATAGCAACACTCAAGTCTTGTTTGTCTCTTCCTAAACTTGCATGGTCAACACCAACAAAACAACTTAATTTCAGTACATGCTTTTTCAACTTTATGAATGAATGCAATCACTGGAGAGTCACGCAAATCACCAAACAAGATTGTTTACATAGGAAAACCCCCCTAAAAAACATCATGCCTGTGTGATCACCCAGGAGCTTTAAGTGACTCTTTGATGAGCCAGTTGTGCAACCTTTGCCGACGCAGGTTGAATCGCTGATGGAAGGTAAACAGTGAAAGCTGGCAAATAAGCGCGGCTTTGAGTTGATTCAGGCACAGACAGAAAAGATTAGACCTGCAGACATAAAGAGATGAGAGAAGATGTCTTCTCAAAAGGCCTCTTCAGTAGCACAGGGGCCCGCACTCCTTCATGTGCACCATATGAGGATCAGTCAATGTTTGGCTGAGAGGGGACCATGCTACTTTTAAACAAAGTCACCCGCAATGTTGCATCGGTGGGTTTTTAGTACAGATGGTAATTCTGTATGAAGGGGAAACCCTTATAAAAACAATCTTAGTCTTCAGAACAACTTCAGGTTCTTCTTTGTCAGCAACACAATTTAAAGATGTTTTTTGGTTTGGAGAAACACAGTAAGCCTCTGACAGATGGTGAAGTGAAAGAGGGTGTGTGCAGGTTTAAAAGAAACATCGCAAAAGTATAAATATATAATGAAATAGGTTTGGAGAGTTTGAAGTGATGCATGTTTTAAACATCAAAATATTGGCAGAGAAGAATTTTGTCTATTTTCCTGTCTCTGCTGGATTTCATCTTGTAATTGTGATACATTATCATGACAAAACCATCCATGTCTGTAGTTTCCAATAAGCCTGATAATCAGACCGATATATCATTTCTTCTCACTTCATCCATTTTAACTGATATTGTGTTCATGTCAGCTGCTTTCTTGTTGTTAGGGGGGGGCGGGTGGAGGGAGCTGTTTTGTTTTGCTTTTTCCAAATCAGTAGCAAGTGAGTTATCTGTCCAGCTTCATTTTCAGTCGACACAGAAGTAGCAGTAGCAGCTAGGAGCAGTTAACCTAACTTTTGTCACATTAATCTAATAAATATGTCAATCTGTAAATCAACTTATAACAACTTGTGCAGCTGCACTGATCTCATACATACTTGTCGACATTTTTCTGGCGCTATTTTTCATGATTGTGGCTGCGTAGCTAGGAAGCTATGTAGGAGTATGACGTTCCTATTCGCGCGTTGTAACCTCTGATCGGTCGACTGTTTCTCCAACGGGCAGAAATGACAATCAACGGGCACAACACCAGATCTATTTCAAGTTTTAGATGTGGGCAGCAATTCACATCACTAGTTTTTGTGAGAAGCAACACTTTCTCGTCTCTTTAAGCTGCAAACCTTGTGGCTCCATCCACCACCCTCACATACCCAGCATCACGTGGCCCCCGGACTGTCACCGTCGTCAGTTACATCATGTTTAATCATCAAAAAGGTCGACCTTTCATCGACTCCTGGTCATGAGTTGATAACATGTACAGTATAGGCCACATTCCTTTGGGCCTTACCTGGGTAATGTGATCCCCCTGGCTCCTCAGATCCCAGCTCCATGAATGTCACTGATTAAGTCATGTGTGTTTTCGACCCGTACACCAGGGAGTAACATGAGATCTGCCTCGCTGATTAGCGCCACGATAACTAACTCCCAGTATTTTAAGAGCTTATCAGCAGAACACTGGTCTTTATCACTGGGAAAGTAATTATTAGGCTGCTGTTATTATGCAGTTTGTCAGACTTAGCATCTATGAGTGACAACTGTGGTCTTGTATGTGCATGTACATGTGTTTGTCTTTGCACATGTGCAAGGATGTGGCATTTGGCAGCTGCAACAATAAGGAACTGTCGCTATGCACAATCATACTGTCAGTCAATCTTTTGCTAGTTAAAGAAAATTTTTGATTGTTGTAGTTAAGGAATGGGCTCACAAGGATACATGATTACACAAGGAGGAATTTGGAGGCCAGTAAACAAGTTCAAGAGCTTGTTTACTGCTGACTGGGGGATACAGGTGTAACATTGCTGGAATGGATCCATCTGTGGTCTAACATTTTCCCCCTAATTAAAATGTCATAGATGGCATATTTTCACATCCATCACAAGTTCCAGGAAAACTCAAGATTTAATGAAACAACAAATTACTGATCAAGTAAGATTAGATTTCCCAATGAAATGAATTCCAAAATTCTTCCCACAAACCACAAAGCATTCCACCAGGCGGCAAAACATTTGCAACCACTCACATTTAACGTGTGCATCATTTAATTGCAGGCTGTAAACCACAGAGCGGGAACTGTAACCTTTCAACAAGCCCACGTCCGGACGTCCATTCCACTCATGCTTGGGATTGCTCTGTAATTCACAGCATAAATGGACAGAACCTAACAGGGAGAACGGGGGGTCCAGAGGGCAGGAATTTGCTGGTGTTTAAGTCTCATGACCTGAGATACTCTTGCAATAATAACAGAGAGAAAGGCTTAGTGACTAATCAGGGCCAGCAGGAATGTAGGACAGCAAGAGTGTCAGGAGAGGGTGAAAGTGTGAGCGGGCTGCTCCGATATTAGAAGTGAGATGGAGGCAGCGATAGATAATAAAGATAATAGTGGAGATAATGTATCGTTCTTTCAGAAAATGTCTTCATCATCTAAAGCTCTAAAGTGGTGCTGTGTGTTTTGACTGTTAAATCAATTTCAGGTATTACAACCATATTTTTATTAATAAATTAAGGATTTTTAATGGGTTTTTTGATGGTGGGGCATATCTTAATTTTATTATGCTCCACTATATTTTTTCTGGCTGTAGTCCATGTTTTGTTGTGCCATTTTTTTTGCGATAACCCTCTACACACACACACACACACACACACACACATGCGGGTCTGTTTTCCTCCTCGGGTTTCTGGTGCTGTGAGATTAACTTCTGCTACAGTTCAAAGAGTCGGATGTTTGTTATTCTATACTTGATCACCAACAGCGTGAAAACATGTCCCAGTAACTGAAACATGACAGAGTCTTTAGCCATCAGGACTGTGTGCGGGTCTTTCTATTGGGAAATTAACTTTTTGAAGCAATAGAGGCTTTGATTTTTGTGATTTTTTTGCCGTACAACTTCCCATTATCCACAGTCATTTCCTGTAGTTCCTGTAATTTTGCCAAAGCATCAACTTTGTATCAATGCACATTTGCATTTTGGAACATAAAACAACAAACTTAACAGACTACCCAGTCCAGTACTAGGCATGATGGGAAATGAGGGCCATCGCTACATTATGAATAGGTGAAAACAGAAAAGAAACAATGTGAATGCATCAGGAATTGGCCCTCATTTCCCATCATGATTTACGAGTGACCACAGCTGTATTTTCCTACTGTGTTTTTTAGTCCCTGTCCCCTGTGTTGTATATCAGTAAAGGTTTGACATCGCTGAGAGCTGCTTCCTGTCTCTCATTCTGTGCTGCTCACCACAATAATCTAATGTAAGTAACAAATGCTTATTTGAAAATGTAACTAGGTAATTGATTGCTTGCAAAACTAACGTTACATTACCCGTTACAACAAAAAAATAATCTAGCCCCAACACTGGTTACCAGTGTGAATTTTTTTTACATTATCTGTTGACGTTGGGGCTGTCTGTTGTTTTATTTTCTATTTTAACATGAAAAAATTTGTGAACAAAGCAAAAAATGTCATAAGCATGCACATATATTAATCTCTAAAATAACTTTTCCCCCAAATAGCCGCATTTATAAGCCCCACAGCTGCAAACGCACCTGCCTGTGTAAAAGCTTCTCTTTGTTTTGGGTCTTTGCAGGACCAAAAGCATGACAGCACATAATGGATGCCAAACATAATACCAACTAATGGACAAAATATGCCACGTAGCCTGTTTTCACTGACTTAAAAGTACGTCTGCTGAATCAGGAATAGTCTTTACATTGCTAACAATGACTTACAGCAGTGGTTACACATTTTTTCCTTGTGGACCCTTGATATGAGGCAAAGAAGAGCTAAAATTAAACATTACATCGCAAGATTGGAGATTAGAGATTAGAGACAAAATTTGAGAGGAAAGTCCGAAAATAAACATAATTTTATGTAGCATAATTGTACTTTTTCTTATTTCCTATCCGAGTAATTGTCTTGTGACCGCAAGATTCATCTTACGACCTCTTCTGGGATCCAGACCTCCAGGTTGGAAACCACTAGCTTCGAATAAAAGAGAGATTTCTAGTTTTGTTTTACTCATTGTATCAACTTGAAATTCTGCATATCCATTTAGCATACATTGAATGACTGTTTTTATTGATTCATTTTTGCTGTTTCTATATTGAAATTTGGCACTATTAAAAACCTCCAGTATTTTCCACCAAACACAGTTTAGGTGAAATAGAAAGGGGCTTTTTCTATTTTTTTTTTTAACTAAGTCTATGTGAAAGTGTAAGCATCAATCATACAGTTGTGCTTACTATGACACACAAGTGCACTAGAGTTGTCTATCTGCCAACATCACATAATTGTGCTGTCTGTGTCCTCATCAGGTCAATCCAGCAGAAACTTAACAATCTGCTTGAAAAGGATCAACACTTGTAGGAACAGCCAGGTGCTTTCACTTCTTTAGCCTCTTTGTCTCTCAGCTGACCTTTCCACTCCGTAGGATGGGACTTCGGCATGCTGCGGAGAACGTGATCGCCGAGTGTTTTTTTTCTTCTCCACATGGCCATGTGTTGATGTGCAGAGTGTTATTCCAGCAGCACAGAGAGCCTGCGGGCGGCTTTCTCACATCTGCTCAGCATGTTGCTGTGTGTTTGGTGCCAGTAAGAGGCTGGGCTGTCCTCTGACAGAGTGAGGCACAGAGTGGTGACAGTGCACAGAGACGCATCGGTATAATGTGCTGGCGACCTGGTCAGCTGGAGAGGACACAGTCTCAGCCCACACATGCTTAAATGCTTTTCATCTACACACTCACACGGCTGGACACGCCATCCAACAGAAGTAAAGATACAGTCTGTTCCTGATATTTCTGTGTGGTTCATTGGCAGAGCTATTTAGTTCTGCATGGGAAGTTGTAGCATGCTCGGATAGTTTGCAAACACAAATGTATTCGCTGAGTGTGCCTCCTCTGCCCTCAGCTGTATACTCCCTATCTCTGCCTTTTAGTTCAAATTGTACTCAGATATTTTTTGGTTAAGTGGTCCGTGATTCATGCTCACTCCAGGTTTGTCCAATTATTCCTCATTGAGAATGGAAGGGTGAGTGAGAGAGCAGTGGAAATCTTGTTATAGTCCAGCTGTGGCGTGTGGTGCAGCGGATAGAGAGCACAGCAGTGAGGAGGAGGAAGCACGATGGAGGAAACGTTTGTGGGTCGTCAACCATCAAACCACTTTGGAGCCTTATGCCACACAGACAACATGCAGGTTTGATTTTGGTGCAAGGGGCTGAATTTTGTGAAAATGTGTTATTTTCAGGTATTAGAGTATATAAAGGGACAGGTCCCCAGAAACACCAAAAAAACTGCCTGGACTTTTGTCTTTTCATTGAGTTTGTTGCTTCTCAAAATGTTTTCTGTTTGATATCTTTGTAAATGGAATATATTTGGGTTTTAGACTGTTGATTGGAGAAAAAAAAGACATTTTAAGCCATCACCTTGGACTCCAGGAAGTTGTGATAGGCATTTTCAGTATCTTTTAAATCAAATGATTAACTGATCACTCAAGATTCACCTCAAGATTACCTGTTACTAAATTTGCTTGAGGAGTTGTACAAATCTACTTCTTTCCTAGCCTTACAGGGCCCTTACTCATCATTCACTCTACCATACTCTACTTTTAAACGAAGTATGGTGCAGAGGGAAAATTGCGAGCTCCAAAACAAGCTGAGGGACATACAGCGCTATCTTCTTAGTAAGTTTTTATGGCTGACATGTTAGCAAACACATCCAGCAGACATGGAGTAATGTTTTTTTCTTTTTGTTTTGTTTGTAAAGCATTCAACTCAGACAGATAGGTGAACTGTGAGGGTTCTATGAGTTTTACTCAATATCAGGAGATACTGTTGGGTGTGAGGAGTGAGGTTTGTGATGTCAGGCTGCTAATTTACTTATACATTTTTAATGCTTTGGGGACATGAGAAGTAAAGCAACTGTTGTTGAGAGAAGTAATTTCTCTTGATTTGGATGCATTTATCTCTAGTTTTATAGATTAAACAAAGACATAACACAAGGTATTGAAGGTAGGAGACATTTCTTAGGATATTCCCCAGATCCCCAAACATCTTCTGGCTCCTTTGCAGTAGGGTAATCTGATTAGGAATTCTAGAATAGTATACGTATGATACACACATGTGTTTTTCTTGTGTTGTGAAGTGATCCATCAAGTTGAAGAGTTGACAGACTGGTTGCTGACTCGGAGGGCAGTATATCAACCCTCCCTGGCTCTAGTTTGGACATCAGTGTTTTAAATATCAATGTAGTTTGAGACTAAACTCAGCCAAAGAGATTAGCACCTGAACATGCAGATGGTAGCTCCCTTCAGAGACCTGATGGAGCTGTCAGGCAAGGCACGTACCACTCATGGGGAGGTATCCAGAAAATAGCCCAAATGGAAACTTTCTCCAACTGACTTCTGGTGTTTTGTAAGGGAAACACGCACACACACACACACTCAGACCACATGGGGAGGAGTGTAGTGTTTCATGGAGGTGATACCTCTGACGGTACCAGGCTCTGCTTAAAATGTCTCAAGTTATTCAAACATGAATCTTCTTTATTGCTTTTACATTCTGCCCCTCACAGAAAATCAATCAGCTGTAAATGAGAATCATGTAGAACATAAGCAGTTCATATAGTTTTCTGTTTAGTTATAATGTTTAAACACACATATGAGCACACATAGATAGAAAATACAGGCTTTTTCTTTCTTTTTTTGTCATTGGATTTCCATTTTTAGATGCTTGTGGGTTTGGTTTTTTGTGCAGACATTGTGGTCAAATGGCTGTGACTTTACAGTACGTTAATGTCTTTACTTCCTTACGGGGACAGAAACATGTTTTTTTGGGGGGGGGCGGGGGGGGGTGTTTGTATTTCTTTTTAAACGACTCCATGAAAGAGCAATTGGATTTTGTTCAAGTTTACAGATTAAAGCTTTGTTTTGTATAGTTGTAAACTGTTGGATCGTTGGTTAGACGAAACGAGAAATTTGAAGTTGTCACCTTGGGTTCTGAAAAATTTGGCAATATCCACAATATATGTAACCATTTGTCACTGCTAAAGTTTTATTGACTAAACAATTAATTGATGAATTAAAAAAATAATGAATATATTGAATGAATAGATAATGAAAATAATTGTTAGTTGCATTGTCAGTTTGCTTTGCAAATGCGAAGAATCATGTATTGTTTAAATATTTAAATGATCACTTGAGGAACTACTTGGAAAATTAAATCTTACATTTTGAGAGTAAGAACTAGTCTATAGGTTATTAGAGGATAACATAAATGTTGTGAAATATAACTGCAAAATGGCACAAAAACAGGCAAACTGCAGGAATCTGACACTGCACCCTCCTCTTGTGCACAGGACCACCTTATTATTGTATTTTTTAATTCTGACTATGTGTAATTTAGTGTAATTTTTCCATTTTCCAAGACTCTTCCCACCCATTTGCATCTTCATACAGTTGTGTGTGCAGGGTTGTATGCATGCATGCAGTCATTTTAAAATTAAAGACTGTTTAGTGTAGTCAGTGGTGCAAATCACTCTTTCTGGAATATTGACTTGACAACTAACCTCCTGTATGGGGCCACTCTCCTTTTGGCCCGTAGGTTAGGGTGTTGGGATCCTGGGGTTACCAAAACAGGCAGCTGACAGGGAGCAATGAGGGAGGGGGTTAAGATGGAAATTGCACTGGTCTTGTCAGTCGCTACAGAGCCTAAGGCAGCAAGTTCATCCTTGATGAAAACAAGTTGCTTCTCCAAACAACCTCCTTGTGTGGGTAGAGGTGTATAGTTGAATGCCTTTAGAGACCACCATATCCCCTCGCCCAGCTCAAGCCATGCCACTGTTCAAAACAAGTGTCCGAACTGTAGGGTCAACCTGCATTCCAAATAGACCTGCCCTTTCCAGATATTTCTGTCTGAGAGGTATGGCACATAGATGCATTTAATTCCAGTCAATTTCGTGCTCTGTGCTATTAAAAACCACAGTAGAGAACATTTCCGAAGACCTCAAGCCAAAACATACATCCAACAGATTCAATCTATAAATCTTTGGCTGGAAAATATAAATAAAAGGAGATCCTCAGTGCAGCCATATAATCCATACATGCAAAGAAATGTGGTTTGCAGCTTTCAGTGTAAGAGCACTTTATCATCATTTGGTTTGTGCACATGCCGTGAAGGTACACAAGCGTATTATTACTGGCCAAGCCTGTGTTTTATATCCTGAATTCAAATGGTTAGGCAAGTGCTCAAAATGAGATGTGTTATCATAGAATAATAAGCACATACTGTGAAAGAGTGGAAGGGGGCTCCTTAAAATACGGAAGTAAGATGCTTGAATGACAGTCCAGGGTCAAAGGTCAAATGTGAACAGAGCAGCTGAGATTTAGGGTTACTATGTGAACATGCTTGTGATGGTCTGAGGAGGTTTGGCTTTGAGTTATCACTTGTGTCGTGTTTTGATGTTGTGCTGTGGTGTAATTGAATTACTGAAAACTTTGCCCTTCGTCCTGGTAGTAAATGATAATGAAAGACATCCTACAGAATATGTCACACATTTCTGGTTAACGACTTCTCATGCTTTAGAATTCTTAGAAGTACAAATGCAGCCATCATAAAAGTCACACATTTTAAATGCATTCTGCACTATTGTTCTGCCCCCAAATCATGTGTCTAACTTTGATTCTTCATTTGACTATAAGTCAAGATGTCCTACCTTCACTAGGACAACTAAAATCAAACAGCCTTTTATGAGTTGAGCACATGTTCTCAATCCCCAGTTTATGACATGATGTCAAAGCAACAATAAACAAAATAAAACAACATAATTTTTACACAATTGTACACATTCAAAGCCCCTTCACTATTGTCCACCCACACAGGTGTTTTCACTTATTTTGCCCAATTACATCTCTTCTCAAGACTGTGAGGACATGTACAGACAATGCTTGATTGACATCTGTAACACTCTCATGTTTGTTTTGCCACACCTGTTAGGACAGGACAACAACTTAGCCTTTATCATTGAGTGATAAATGGGGATAGCTTCGCTCCATTTCACTTTGGCACAAGAAACGGCACATGCCCCTTATGGCTCAAATTAACGGTTATGTAAGCAAAATATCCCATGAATGTCAACAACATGGCAAGCAAGGAAGACTAGTAAACAGTTACATGGTTTAACACTGAATTCAAATAGAAAAGGTATTGTACTGTCTTTGGCAACACTTGCAATTTGCCAAAGGAATATACAGTATTTAAACCTGCATTCATTGATTTTTTGAGCCACTTGGGGGCAATTCATCTGGTAAACACAACTTATTTCGGTTGTTACCCTCATTCACTCTTATTTTAGCTCTGTGTTGGTCTCATTCAACTCCTTAGAGGAACATCTGCTTCTTTAGCTGCTAAATGCGTCACCATGTGTCACCAGCTAATTATTAACTTTGTCAGCTGTTTGGTGCTGAACACATAGTGTACAATGGATTTATCAGAGTGTATTCACTGAAAACAGCCAGCTGCTGGAAATTACACTGATGAAAGCAGTGAAACTGGTAAAAAAACACTAAAGTTGTGGGCCACGAAACCAAAACAATGAGCTGAAAGACACTATAAAGCTCCTACATTTGTAGTTCACTTTTATGCTATGTTAACACCTCTTGTTGGTGTTAGCTTGAGCCACAATACCTGCTGATGTTTGATATCAGCAAATAAAGATTCAACGTGATACTTGCCACCATATGTGCCACCTGTTCTCCATTTAAGCAGGTTTCCATGCCTTTATCTATTCTTATTAGTAGAGCGTTGAACCTGGCCTTTAAAAACACTTCATTTTCAGCATGACATTCTTTCAAATTACACCTCCACTGTACATAGTAGTCACTCTATAATTTACAATAGTTTGTGTCTGATGCCAAATGACAAAAAAAACAAAACGCTTCTCTGTGTCCATGTTTCTCCTACTCAGGTACATCAAAAAGTCTGATAGAGATGCATTCCCACAAAGAGCACACTATAAGACCAAGTAGATGTTAGGTGCTCCTCTTCCATATTCAAACAGGTAGGTTTATAGATCTTAGAAAAGACATGTTGAAACCTCATAAAGAAATTAAGGGCCTACAGGAGAGAAAAACCACATCACCTCTTCCCTGCCATGTCTTGTGAAGCAGTGAGCTTCTTCTTTCACTCTGTGCACTGTGTGACTTTCTTTGCGTAAGCTTTGAGGCTTCTTGGGGATAGAGACTTTGGCAGCCCTGTGACTGTGTAAAAATCTTTGTGAGACCATCCAAGGTGGACTGAACGGCTGGATCCCACAAGTGCTGGCAGCAAGACTCTCTGTCTAGACACCCAGCCAGATGTCCAGCAGCTACAGACAAACATTGCCATCTAGTGTAGAAATGAGGTCACAGGAGTTCATACATTCAGCATCTGTTTGCTGTAAAGGACCAAGGAGATGTGTATGTCCCAACTCAGTACAACAAAAGGGATCTGCCACTCATCCAAACATACCTCCCCAGTGATGTAGAGCTCAAATAAATCAGCACCTTGGCCTGCAACTGCAAACAAACTTGGCAGAAAACAGAACCAGACAGGCTGGATGGCATGTCATTCTTACAGCATGACATAAACATTCGACCTGTGCTTTGTGGCCTCCTGTCAATGTTTTGAAGCTCAGACACTTGATGCATGTGTTTGGTTTCTGTAGAATGACTGTGGTTGGTAGAAACCTACAGCACACCAATAATATAAATCTGTCAGATTGCTTTCAACAAACAAGTGCAAAATCGGTTGGTTGACCAACAAATAAATTGGTGACAATCCCTAATTTTATGAAGATTTGAGGCCATTAAAGTGTGCCAACTTTTTCTTTCACTAGCAATATCTCTTCTTTGCCGCAAGGGAGCAAAACTGTGCACAGAGAATGGAATAATACTCAAAAGAAAATAGTTGCTGCTCAAAATGTGTGATAAATATCTGAACATGGTGAAGTCTAAACAACTTCAACCAAGTGATTTCCTGAAGTCCTTGAATTTTTGACATCGTATGGAAACATTCCCACAGTCAGCCATACAGCTGATGTGTGTTAGACATCATTACCTCGATAAAATTACATCAGCATGTCTTCTGCTGCCTCATGAGAGGAGGTACAATATAGATCAAAAGGATCTGTAGAAGATAATGTAAATTGAGAAATTCAGCAACTCGGTCCTGTCCTGGGTATCTGTTCCTGAATCATATGACAGGAATGCTGAAATCGCTGCCACCTTTTCCTTCCTGAGATCTTTGCCATCCCTTTGATTTATTTGGTTTGCGTTCTTTGGACAAGGACTGCAATTCCTTCATCGTGGCAGAGAGCCGCCCTGAGAACAGAGATGCTGTGTGTGAAGCACCTCTCAAAACAGTCTTACATAATGTCAACACAATTACGGACATTAAGCTTTGATGGTTCCGAGTAAATTCAAGGGCAGCAGGCCAAAGCTTTTTTTTTTTTGCTGCTTGGTCTGGAGGCTTTTATGGAGGGCTGGAGGGACACAGGAAAAGGCAAATTAGGGAGTAAGGTTGATTGGTTTTAGCAAGTTCAGTAGCGTGTCCTCTCAATCTCTTGATAAGAGAAAGTAGCAGATTAGTTAGCTTGTTTGTTGTCGGCCCAAGGGAAGGAGCTCTGTGCTTCAACTTGTTAATGGCTTCTACTGTTTCACACTTTGTAAAGTGCTTTATCTTGATGTTAGATTGTCAGAGATCTGGCTGTTTAGGCAAAACTTTACCCAACAGGAAACTGAAAGTAGTGAATCAACAGCCCTAATGACTGATGAGTTATGATAATTTGTCATTTTGATAAGAGTGTTGAATAAATTTATGAGACTAGATTCTACAGTCACACAAGTAACTCTGTTAGATTATACTTACAGACAGCAGTCCTTTGAGTTAAATGCTATAGTCAGCTAACTTGCTGCATGTTGTCTGCTTAAGAGTTAGCAAGAGCTCTTGAAAGAGCAACTTACTGAATTGATTATCATGCCAAACCCCCTGAAAGTTGGAGTGTCCAATAAACTGGATAGGCTCCATTTTGTTCTTTAGCTTGTAGAAAAACTGGGCAGAGGTTATGATGTAGATGCATCTCCCGCGAGCTCCTACAAGGTTAACTTTACAACTTAATATAAATCTGTCAAAACAACAGTGAGAGTTTAATTCTGATGCTATCAAGTCTCGTAAACATCATATAGCAAGGTGGGACTGCTTCAAGACTGTAAAGGCGGCTTCAAGTACTAGACACCAATCGGTGAAATGACATGCTGCCTCCTCAGGCACAGCATCAGCAGCAGTGACCAAGAGCCCAGACGAGCCCGAGGCCTCAGATAGTGACAAGATGCTAACTTAGAAGATGCTTTCCCAGCCTCTTGACTCATTCCAGGACAATATTTATGCAAAAATTGGGGCAGCAATTTGGGACCTACAGGCTGATATTAAACTGGACATCGACTCTGTGAGAAGTGAGTTAACAACATCGGTCACAAGCCTGCAGGCCTTGCTAACTTCACATGATACCCGACTGAAGGAGCAAGAGAAAGCTGCTGATTTCACTGGCGACTGTGTCAACCAGCTCCTCACCACCATAGGCCAACTTCAAGGTGGGGTGAGGGACCTGCAGGCCAAACGTGAGGACCTTGAGGGTTGCTCCAGGGGGGATAATTTGCGACTGACTGGGGTTGAGGAAGGGACAGAGAGCGGACAGCCCATACAGTTTGTCTTTCAACCTCTGAAAGAGGTCCCAAACCTAAATGAAGCCCCCCTCCTGGACAGAGCCCATAGATCTCCACGAGCAAATCCGAAACCTGAAGAGCCCCCACGTGTGTTCATTATGCAGGTGCACTATACTCATAAGAGGGATGAGATACTACACAAGTCCAATCAGAGCTCCCTAATATATAGAGGGAAGAACCTCCACATCTGCCCTGATTATACTGTTGCTGTGATAAGGAAGAGGCCAGTGTTTGGGGACATGAAGAAGTGACTGAAATCCATTGATGGGGCCAAATTTGGCCTGCAGTTCCCAGCTACACTACATGGGAGGGAGGAACATTCTTTCAAGGACACAGCACTGGCACTGGACTTCATCAACCATGAAATGCGTAGTACCAGCTCTAGCAACTGACACTATTTTTTTTCTCTAATTGGTGTGATTGGTTAGGTAGCCCTTTTGCTACCGAGATAAGTTAAACATGTACGGTGGGATACGCCAGCTGCTGGATATATGAGAATAAGCTTGTAGCAAAACTGACTGAATAACACAGGTTCATTGATGTGTCACCGAAAACAACCGAAAAAACTTAGCTTTGAAAATTGTCAATTCATGCTTACAAGTCATGCTGCATTGTAGCAATGAGCACGTCATACTATGAAAGTCTTAGCGTTTAGTTATTATGAAGGGAATTTTCCTGCACCTCATAGAAATTAGGGCTTAAATTTTTAACACTCACAACACTCACAGATGCTAACAAGCACTCTGTTTTTTATCTGGATGAAACCTTGTCGTATACTGTAAATCCTTCCCTGCTAATGTAAATCTCATAATACTCTTACTGACTTTGTGGGTGGCTGCTTTTGTCCGGGAGAGTCAGAGTTAGCGGACTATGTTTTAGAAAAATGGATGTTTACGAAAAGGCCAAGGTGAGATTGTGTCTGCTCAGATTCCTTTTGTGAGCTTATATAGTAAATTTCAACTTATCAAACACACAATATGCTGTAAAATTGAAATCAAAAACAAACAAACAAAAAAAACCCACTGTATGCTGAGTCACTTAAAAGTCTCATATCAGCTTTGTCCTTCTGACACTATGGATTGTGGCTGCAGTTCAATATTTATTGTCATATCATTATTTAGAACATGGGAAGATATAAAGTATAGACATTCCATTTTAAGTGGGTTATGAAGTATGACCAATGCTGTGAATGTGCATTTGAGAATTTACATGTGGTTTATGGATGTAGGACCCTTTATTTTTATTCTCAGAAATACAGAAGGAATGCTTAATTTAACTTGCTGAGGGTTAAATTGAAATTGCATTACTTAGTTACAATGACTTAATCTGCCTCAATGTTAAGATAAAACATCTGTATGCTCATTTGTATCAAAGCAAAATGATGGACTCTGTGACAGCTAACATGTGTTTAAGCAGACCTTGCTGCTATATGTTACAAAACCACCACTGTGAGGTAAACAAGGGGTGGAAACAATATTATGAACACCTGTACATGTAATATAATTCAAGAAAGTAGCCCTTGTTTCTAACTATAACTATAACATTTTCTCACATTTCTCAACCCCATCTCTACACCCAGCACCCAGGGCTTTTAAAAGTGAACATTTACTAACACTTTTAACTGCTCAGTCAATTGTTTTTAAGTAAAGTTTGGGTCACTTTACTAACTTATTCGCTATAATGGTTAGGTACTGTACATGCTCACAGAAAATGTCAAGACAAGCACAATAAAGCTCAATACAAATAAGAAACACTGTGACATTCTCTGTTTTTTAAGCAAATACATTGCTTAAAGTCCCCCTCCACTCAAAAATGTGTTTTTCTTCTTGTTCTTACAGTTTGATGTTTGAGCTGCATTGTACAGAATGATGTATCTGCAGAGTTTGACATCAGAAGGCTGTTTTCACATTCTTCTCTCTCTGTGCTCATTGATAATCTGATTTGAAGAGGTGGGCCTGTAAGCATGTGACATCACAACTAGTTTGGAAGCCAATCGTGATCCAATATTCTATTTACATAAGTGTGATGGGGAAATTGAAACCTCCAGTGCACAAACACTGAGAATGGACTTTACAGTGAAGTTGGAGACATCTTGTGTCCAGCAGTTAAACTTCTGACATGAAATAGTTACATATTCATAGATTGTGGAATTTTAATGAGGGAGAAGGAGTAGATGCCATCTTAAGGATTTTAACATGGTAATTATACTTTTTTCTGGAAAACCATATCAGACATGCATTATTGTTAACAGTATTTTTGTATGTTTTAATATTCTGGAGGGGATCTTTAAACTTTGTCGAAACAACACATTTTGTTTTGTTCTGCATATCTTAAGGGTGTCAAATTTCTATTTTTTTTTGTTATGCTATATCGTCCACCACTTTGGTCCAGACTGAAATATCTCAACAACTATCAGATGGATTGCCTTGAAATCTGGTTCAGACATTCATGTCCACCTCAGAATAAAATCTACTTTTATGATCCCCTGACTTTTTTTGTAGTGCCACCATCAGGCCAAAAATGTAATTTGACCAACAATTTAGGTTATAATCAAATGTACGTCTGACTAGTAAATGTTAGCATGCTAGCAGACCAAACTAAGGTGAACATGGTAAATATTATACCTGTTAAAGGGCTGGTATTGTGGAAAACAAAAAAAATATCATTGGGATGGATTAGGGTGATGGTGGGTCCTCCTGTGCTGTAAAATTACTCAGTTCTATCTCCTCTGTCTTTTTAAGTTATTTGAAATTTTGAAATTCATGGCTCAAGAGCAAGCAGTGTTGAGGTGGAGCCTGTTACTACCTCACACCAGAAAGTCAAATCAAATATGCAGGAAGCTTCAGCATGAGCTGTGAAAAGTGCCCTGAGATCATTTCTCTTGTGATTTGGTGCTATATAAATAAAATTGAATTGAATTGAATTAAATACCGCAAATGGACAATAATGAGCCATACTTATAATAAACAACCACCACACTTATGGGTGATTTAATGTTGCAGCAAAATCAACATGACAAAGTCAAGCACACAATTTCACCTAATCAATTATTAATTTAGTCATTTCAACAATGTGTGAATAAGAGAACATCACCAAGAAACTTGAGGTAACCATTAAAGCTTTTTAAATTTATAACATCATAGCACAAATATACAGTATATTTCTTTTAGGTGTTCCATTCATGAAAACAGAGTAAGGCAACGGGCAAATTAGGTCAAATAGCCTTTAAACAATAAACGGTCACATGGCAAAACAAAAATAAAGAAAAATCAATTTACAACTAAAAATGAGTTTTACACACAATGAACATTTGAGAGTAGGCTAAATCATCTTTCTTTGAACATGTGATTATATGTGTCCCTAAAATACACTCTGAGCAGACATCCAGCACCTTACCTGTGCATTTTCCACAGACAGTTTCCCTGCATTTCAGGCACTTGGCGAAGGTTTTCTCGCAGGTCATTCTCCTCTGCTCTTTTTATAATTTAATTATGACTTGACATAGTTGTAAGATCACACACTCCAACAAATGCTGCTGCCTAGCAACTTTGAATGTGTGAACATAAATCGCACGGAAATAAATGCATTTCATCTACAGGTAAATTTTACCTGGTGACAGTTATAGGTATAAATGCCTGTGATTCATCTTCACTATTTTTAACAATAGGGGACACTGCACAACATTAATTTTGGAAAAGTCAAAGACTGGGGGACATGCATATTTTTTAAAACATAGTAACATACAATTGAAAAACCGTCATGGGTAAATTTTACCCCATGGCAGTTCTAGTGTTAATATTGCTGATTTTATGTAAATAGCTTCCAAAGCAGCCTGTTAGAGGACAGAGGGGGATCTGGGCTGTAAGGAAATCTGGATTTAGAGAAATCTAAACAACTTTTGGTGAATAAAATGTCACAGATATGTTTAAAGTAGACTCAGTATTTATAAAAATTGGTCAAAAAAGGCATAATACCAGATCTTTAAACATTGACATGTTAGCATGCTAAAGTTAGTGTTTAACGTAAAATACAAGCTTCACAGAGCTGCTAGCATGGCTCTCATTCTTATTCATCTGTATTTTACCTTGACTGCTGTGGAGTAAACCTGGTCTGTATAACAACATCAAAACTATTTTTGCTACGACAGTTTGAATTCTGAAATATACGCACAGCCACATCAAATGTTAGCCTCTGGTGAAAGAGGTATTCAGATCCTTTACATAAGTAAAAGTAGAAATACTGTAGACTAAAAATACTCCATTACAAGTAAAAGTGCTGAATTCCAAATATTTAAGTAAAAGTATGGAAGTATTACCAGAAAAATGTATTTAAAATATCAAAAGTACTCATTCTGCAGACTGGCTTCTTTAAGGGTGTTATATTATTATAGTATATTGTATTGTTTGTTTTTATTACCAACAAACACATGAAAGATCATTTTTCTGTTGTAGTTCATCAACATGGAGCCAATTTTAGACACTTTGGGTAGATTACTAGAAATACTGTACTGCATCATATTAATTACAAGTGTATCTTATGTTTTATAATGATAATAGTCATCATAATAATATATTTATCTATATAGCACCAGTCACACACTAATGTAGCTCAAAGTGCATAACACATTTTAAAAAGAGAAGAGCAGACAGTTGAAACAACAGTTAGATTATTTAAATATATTATCTTATGTAAAATCTTGATCTGAAAAGTAACTAATAACCATAAGTGACAAATAAATGTAGTGGAGTAAAAAGTAGCCTGCAATATTTCCCTCTGAAAAAAGTGGAGTAGAAGTACTTCAAATGTACTTACTCACTTAATAAACTTAGTAGTATTCCACCACTGCCTCTGATTCCAGACTTATTCTTTAAGAATTCTTCTTTCTGGATTTTGTTGAATGTTACAGCAGTGTTGTTTTGTCAAGCCACATCATATGATGGTGGCTAAAATGTGATTTAAATTCTTTAGACTACTGCTGCACAACAACATTTACCAAGATTTACCAAAATCTAATTATACTTCCATCAAACTGACTGGAAGAATTTTGTTTGGATGTTGTTCATACATACCGACAGCACAGTTTGAATTTCTCATACTTTGGTTTATTTTCATTTGTATCTCCAAGAATTGGTATGTTTGGGTTGGTACGTACAGCTGCACTCTGATTCTTGGATTTGCTAAAACAGAAACAGCCACCGGGCATTTTCATTTCTGTGGCTGTCTGGGGAAAGAGTCAGCCATGATTTTGTACAAGGTAATTACAGTTAACTTCCAAAATAAAGGAAACAGCAACATTAAGGGTGTTGGACCACTATGATCTACCTCAATGTGACTTGGCATGGAGTGTTTTGCTTGTAATTGTGGAACATGGTGTTTCCATGGCCACTGTTTACATTTTCATCCCTATCAATGACCATACTGAGAAGATTCCACCTCCGACAGGATAGAAATGCTTCAGGTGATGAAGGCAATCACTCAGAATTGCTTTGTATTTTTTGGCATTTACATTGCCCGCTAAGGGTATCTAAAATGTGCCAGGAAATTTTCCTCCTTCATAACATAACAGAGCAGCCAGAATCACTCACTTACACTTGTGAAATGAATGATGTTGTGAAAAGGAAGTGCAGGATCAAGAGTGCACAACTGCCTTCTGTGGTGACAGACAACATTCACTCAATAAAGACCTTCATATAATATATCATATAAGATAAAATGGCTTGTAGTAAAGGTAGTTTTTTGATGATGGTCATGCAAAGAAAGAAAGAGCTTTCACAGTAGACTTCCACCATTTTAATGTAATATTCAAATACTACGGATCTTCATCAAGTCTTTGTTTTTTTGTTTTTTTTTTTCCATTTTTTCCATTTATCACCTTACACAAAATGTGTGACCATGAGGACTGGTTCCAAAACCTTCATCAGATTAAGAAAAATCTTTCCTGCTGTGGTATTTATGTGCTGTATGTACCACATGCTCATGCTTCAGTGTACAAATTGTAGCAGATTTACATTTGCAGAAATCCATTTTCTCACTCTGTTTGTGGTTGAGTGAGATTGTCTTTGAGCAGGTGTGTCACATATATTTCCAAAGCAAAATACTGCTGACAGAAAACTATTTTTTTGTTTGTGCTCAAACAAATTCATAAGGCCTAAACTGCCAATATCCGTCCATAATTTATACACTGCTCAAGGCCCTGCGGTGAAGAGAATTTGATGACTGTAAAACTCAGTGACTTAGAGGTCAATTCATGAATTATTCAGTTCCAAGCGAAACAAAAATAAATTCACATTCAAAAAGCAAACTCAATTGAAAGCAAAATGGATTTTATTCATTTGGTTATTTCCTTTTTCAATAACATGTACTGTACATGTCAGCTTTTTGTTGCATGCTGTCATGCACAATTATTCTGTAGCGAAACCATACCTGACTCATAGGGAAAGTATTGTCATACCCTGTTAAAACAGGTTTAACCTAATAAGCAATCCTGACACTCTTCAGGTGTTTAAATACTGAACTCTACCACAATTAACTGCAAAATATGCCAAAGATCCCTACTTTTTTTTAGATGATAAAATGACCAGTGGACTCGAGAGGTGAACTGCATGTCTCTTCTGTGACTTTGTTTCTGTTGCAAGGAAAGCAAGAACTGAAGAAAAGGTTTTTTAAAAAACAGACCACATCGGAGATGCAAGGGGCTAAAACAAGAAAACATTCTGTTTTTTCGGCTGCATGTTAATTCAGTTGTGTAACTTGTTTGCTCCTGTTTCCTATTCTAGGGAACATTGCTTCGGGATCGGATTATTTGACTGTGAAACACAAAAAAGTAGATGATCTGTATGGAAAAGTCCTGTCAAAGGCAGAAATTCACGTTGTCTCACTTACTGGTGTTTTATTTCATATTCATTTCATGCAACATTTTGGTTTTAACAACCTTCATCAGGTGTCATCAGAAAACGAGACAGCGTGCAGGAGTTTTTCACTTTCTCACATTCAGGTGTACAAAAGTATAGTTTTTAATTGTTTTGACAGCAGCCGCCTCTTCTCAAAGGTTTTCAGAGAGGAAAAGCAAGATGGCTGGTTGCATCATTTTGATTGATTTACAAACTTGACAACTTTTGTCCAATGGGTCACTGTGGATTCAGATCAAACAAAAAATATTGCTCTGAATTATATGTTACATCTTGCTTATTTAGAAACCAAAAATCTTTAATTTCCCAGTTAAGAACTGGTATTCTTCCTCTGGCTAATAAGGCTGGCAGATTCAAAACAATTCAGAAGGAAAATTATTTGTGTGATTGGGAGAAGTGAAAAGTAAGTCCTATTTTCTTCTGTATTGTACGTACTATGATGACTTAAGAGTGTCAGTTTTTCATGAAATGGCTCAGTTCAGATCAGTAGTTTATCGATTGTTGATGTACAGATGATCAAAAGTGGGACTATTTGGGGGTTTTTTGGTTTGTCTTTAGGTCTGCTGACTTTGAATATTTTTTAACTTTAAACATGTGAAAAATAAAGCAGATAGTCTATTTAATTCATCTTAATTTTGATTTCTTCAATAGCGAAACTTGGGTCTTTAGTTTTGGACTCTTTGTGGTGTCATTTGAAAACATATGCACTGATTCTGCACCTGGTTTGTATTCATTTATGATATTACGTAAGGCCATGGAAGCTGGACTTAGTTGTGCATGACACAATGAAAAAATCACATCATTCATTTATCATGTCAAACCAAACAAACAGCAATTGCAGATATCCACTGTTACACAAGGCCATTTGAAAGGAATGAATAATTGCTTTGGACACTGACAGCAGGATCCAGCGTATATAAACATCTCAGTGTCACTCTTTGTCACACTGTCTTCTCTTCTTCTCTTTCACATGGTGTCTTTGTTTCTTGTTAAGGCTGGCAGCTTTCACACATTAAAATACTAATGAATACACACAGCACAGGGTGGGCGACTGGGTTGTTACTGTAACTCAATAGTTAAAGGATGGGTTCACAATTTTTAAAGTCTGTCTTAACACAACAGTCAGGTGCCCATATGAACATTGAAACAGGTTTTTCTTGTCATAATTATCCCTCCTATTCATACTCGCCATTAGATGAACTGGCTCTGAGAGCATTTCTGATAAATACAGCAGTGTGTTGGTCCTTCAGCAGCAAATGTTAGGCGAGCCTCAAAGTCTTCTTTGACAAACACATGGACTTTGAGCTGCATGTAAAGAAAGTGGTCCAATCCTGTTTCTTTCAACTAAGAAACATTTTCAAAATCAAGATCTGGCAAAAATCATCAATGTTTTTGTGTCCTCCTGTCTTGATTATTGCCTTGCACTGTTCACCACCCTGGGTTGCTCTTCTGTGTCTCAGCTCCATTTGGTCAAAAATGCAGCCTCTAGACTTTTAACCAAGACACGACATAGGTCATATGGGCACCTGACTGTTGTTTTAAGACACACTTGAAAAATTGTGAACCTTTCCTTTAACTCAATAGCTAAAGTCGCAGCACACCTGCGTTACACACTACAGCACACTGGGTGGCGCCACAGTGCACTAATGTGTGTCTTATGTGACTTAATGTCCAGCAGTCGTCGCCAAAACTCCGGTTTTCTTTGCCAAAATCAATCCCACAATCCCCACACACCGGCGGTGTATTCATTTGAATGGTCAAAACTCAGAGACGCTAGCAAACCTGCAGACAGTAGTTGTTATTGAGTTCAACCAGTTTTTCACATTTGGGATTTTACACACCCGGGGAGACTTCAAGACGTCTGACAGAATGGATCGGTTAGTATTTAACTTATTGCTTAAATCGTTAAAATGATTTCTGAAGCACCATTTATCAAGCCATATGTTCCTTGAGTTATAAGGCTAGCTAGCCTGTTAGCTCGCACTAGCGGCCCAGCTGGTCAATGTCTACGTCTCCGTGTATACGTGATAGTCGAGCTGTAAGCTAACAGCTACAGATGGCTAACCGTGGCTTTTAAGTTAGCTCGCAAAATGAGCTAGCTCACTTAGCTGAAGGACGTAACAAAATGCAGTGTTGTACTCCAACCATCTGTTGCCTTATTGGTAGCATGTTAGAAAACATGCTAACGCAACTTAAATCAGCAGATAGTGACAGTTATGGCATTATGTTGCAGCTCAGCTAGCTAACGTTAATGCTTGTATCGCAGCAGCCAACGCCTTTGACACTAAGAAAAACAACATATTTATCTCATTTGATTGTTCAGTCTTTGAGAATCACACTGCAGGTTGTGCTCTGTAGCTACATAGCAAGACGTTATTAGGCCACGAAAAGTAATTCTGACTAATTGTCCTTGCTGAAAGCTGAGCTATGAGATTACTAACTTACCAACTTTTCCCCCCACAATTGTTTGTCCAACAGTGTCCTTTATTATGGCAGCTGGTAAGCAATGGGAAGCCTGTAAGGTCAACCAGAATAAAACCAATGGCCTTCTGCGATCTTGCCTGCATCTTTCTGCTGAAAAGAACATGAAGCAGGTACGGAGAACAAATATCATGGCTTATTGTGTAAACAGTTGTCCAGTTTGTCTCTTAAATCCTGATGACTGTGAAGTGACAGTGCAGTGCTGTTGTAGTAGTAGAGCATGTAGTGGTGGCCTCATCCCCTATCCTTTTGTTTTAGGTGGATATTATAAATAAGGAAGAATTAGATAAAGAAAGGTGAGTGTCTGATCCACATCTGTGGGATTCATCTAATCATGATCACTCACTCACTGTCTGTGTCCCACAGATAATCTCTTTCAGTCACTGGACCATTTAAGGCACCTTTCCATAACCATTATCACCATGTCAGCGGCTTTGAATTTAATGGTTTGCCAAGCTAACTCAGCTTTGCGTTTGGACTATGTCGACTTTTCCTCCTCACAGATTTCAAGTGCACAGTCCAGGCAAAGCGAAGCGATTGTCATCTTGCAAGAGGAAGGGTTTCCCATTGGTGGAGGTGGGCTTGAAGCTGCACCGCAAAACATCAGATGTAGGCCGTGCCCGTGACCCCGGCATGGCCAACAAAGAAAATGAGCTGACGTGCTCCGATGATGTGCGGGGCATTCACTACAATGACAACTGCGGGCTCCCTGTGAACTCTGCAGAGGCCTCCAAGATGGCAGGGGCCAGCTCCAAGTACAGCGACTTTACTGAAGTAAGAGACAGAGCAGAGCTGTAGGGTATATTTAAAAAAAAAAAAAAAAAAAGTGCACCTTAATTCTCCTTCTCTGTGTAATGTCAAAGCTTTTGATTCTTTCATGGTTTTGATAAAATTTGCCGCACTGTTGCTGACACTGAATTCCCTCTTTGTCTTTTTGTGTAGCTATCAAAGGACCATGAAGCTATGACTCACGTCCTTTTTGGAAGGAATCTTCGACTAAAAGTAGCCCAAACACTATGGCGAAGAAATGCCAGTGAATTAGTGGCCTATCTAATAAGGTAAAACACCGACCACTTACACTTCCTTATGGTGAATTTTGTCCACTCTTTGAGCACAGGATAATACCTCATCATGTTTTTGGTTTCCCAGAATTCAAGACACAGGGGTGCTGCTTGACTGCTTACCTGTCTTAACAAACAAGTAAGTCTCACCTGGGCGTTACATGATTTCTCCCTTTTGAATGGTTTAGCTTCAACCGTAATGGTTTGACTGCACAATACTGCAGATCTATATTCAATTAAATAATGTAGTGTAATCTAAATTATGTTTTGTGGCACTGCTTTCATGTAAATGTAGGCCATATGAAATGCAACACAATTTACCAAAGAGGAAAATCCCAGTGTCCTTTATTGCCTCTTTCTTCTTTTTTATGTCCACCTTAAAGTATTTAGACATTATGTGATATATAAAAAGCAAAAAAAAGACTTTGAATTTGAGGAACAGACTAAATTGTTATACATACACAGGTGTTAGTCAGGGTATGATTTACAGGAAGCATTACATTTCTGTAACTCTTAAACAGCTTGTTTTAATGTTTTTGAAGGTCGGTATCTAACAACAATCACAGCAAGTGTGAGGCTGTACTCAACTATTTGAACTCACTTTGCTATCTGCATTTCTCTGTCAGCCCATATTACTAATAACAAGCTTTCTTTCTTTTTTCTTTGTCTGTCTCAGTCTCCAAACTGAAGCACCATGTTTATCACTTGGATGCTGCGTTGACCTCATGCCCCAAGTGAAAGTGATTCTTGCCAGTAAATATGAAGAGTAAGTGTCACTGAGTATCTGCCAAATACTGACAAATCAAAGGCAAGTAGATTTGCTGTTTTTTAGTCTCAAAGTTGAATCTTCACTCAACCAAGAGACTTCAGCCAGTCTGATCAACTAATGAACTGAACTGAAACCTCACTGAAAGACTAAAACAGCAAAGTCATTTGCCTTTATGAGTTGTAGATAGAGAGAATCTTCATAGACATCTTTGACATAATAGTTTTACTAACTGGTCTGATTAATCTGTCTTTTTCTAGACACATAATGGTGGGTTTACACTGGGTTCAATCCATCATCAGGAAATGGTGGCCAGAACTTTCAAAGAATGAGAAAAGACTGCGGGACAGTTGTTCAGAAGACAGGTGGGCACTGCATTTAAATACATTTGTAAACAAAATTCTGACAATGACTTAAAGGGGACATATCATGCTTTTTGTGATTTTTTGTTATTTAAATACTGTTACGATGTGAGATATCTATGTTAAACATAGTCAAAGTCCCAGTGAAAATATGTAAAATGCGCCCTGCAAATGAAAAGCTCGGACCTCGGCCTGCTCTGAACGTTTAGTTTGCAAAGTCACCTTTACTTCCTCCTCATGATGACATCAGATCATTTGTGCACGGCCACAAATGGCCATCTGTTGGTAGCCTTTGTTGTCCACTCACATATTTCAGATCAGATTCAGGCTCAAACATGCACAGATGTATTTGAGAAGTTTCCATTTCGAGTAAAAAGAGAAAAAAAGAAATGATTACTACTACTATTGTTTGGTTCTTTTTTAAACTGTAATTATGCAAAGATATTCCAGTAGAGCCCCAGAGTGTAAATATAAACTTGGAAATATGCATGATACTTCCCTTTTAACTGTAACATCTACTTGACTGGAAATGCTGCTGGTCAGTACAATTGAAAACTAAAAACTGTCCTTTTTTAAAGCCTCATTCTGTGATGCACTCTGTCCTTCTGTTTGTGTTTCTTATGGATGGGAAATGACCTACTGATACAACTATAGTGTTTTTATGGTGTAAAACATATTTTGAGAAATATTATGACATTTTTTTGGTTATTTATGCTTCCTGTACTTTCTACTAATACTGAACTACACCATAAAAACATACCTGACTGGTATGTTTAAAGAGTCAGTATTCATGGGGTCAAGCCAGATACATTTACATGTTGATTTCACTACTGCAACCTGACTTTTCTCATGACATGTAGTGTACTAACAGCTGTAGTAAGAATCTTTTTTTAAATAGTAAATTACAAAATGGCACAAAAGCTTTGTTTCTCCTGGTTTGCAGTGGCTGGTAATTGTACCCACTTGTGCTTGCTTGTAAACAAAGGAGATGAATGTTGTTGTTTTTTTAGCATAATTGTACCCACTTTAAAACCTTTGTCTGCCATAAATGTGGACTAGAATATTAAATCTCATAATGTGTATAAAAAGATGTTGCATAAAGAATTGTGATAAGTAAAGAAGGAGAGATCATTCCTAACTCAAAGATGTGTGTCAGGTGTAGTAATTTAATGTAAAGGTTTTGAGTTTATGAGTCCAGCTTTAGAAGATATTTGTTAAAAGATCATCATATACATTCCTGAAGGCAGTTGTGATTCATTTGTATCAGGAGAGTAGGGGTGGAAGAGAGAGTGGGTTGGGGGTTCCATGTGCACACATGCTGTTATGGTAATGCTTGTATGTGCATTGCAGGAATATTGAAGTCATGAAGCAGCGGCTGAAGGACTTGTGGAAGGATGGAGCCAGGTTGTGTTTGGTTCCAGGATCTACGGGAGAACTGGCAAAGGTGAGAAGATGCCATTATTGCAGTAGTTATTAGGAATTTTATAATGATAGTAAAGCTGAAAAGATGTTGGTGTAGATTGTTATAGAAGTCTAGAAGAGTTGCAAATGATTGATGACAAAATGTAATTTTAATTGCCATGTATCAAAATTTAAATATAGAGGAAACATGATAATCTCTTTGTTCAGATGCTCAGTGTCAACTTTAGATGCAAGTCTAAGTTACTTGTTTGATGGTCTTGTGAAATGAAAAATGCATGTTATGTATAATTTCTCTTATCCAAAAGAAACAGAATTAAAACAACTGCAATAATTCAGTTAATTCATAAATAAAAAAGTTAATTCATTACCTCCATGAAAAAGTTTCTAAAAGAACACTTTGTCTAGTAGCGTTAACAGACTGCACACGCTTTCTGCTGTCTTTTCCGACCTCTTGTTGATTTTGGGAGGACACAGCCAACCACTCCCATCCTAAAAAAAAAAAACCTCCGCAAGCTAAATGGCATTAGCAGTTGTAACATGGGTTGCAAGTCTGTATTGTGGTTGTGGTTCATTTGTTTTCCGTCTTCACATCCTGTTTCATGCATCAAACCATGAGACAAAAATTATGATCTCAGGGCCATTCATGAGACCTGTTAAAGGAAACAATTTTACTAATTTAACGTTTCAAATAATAGTTGCAGAAAGCAAAATTTACACTTTTTTATAGTTGGTATGTACAGAGTAATCCTGTGTCTTGTGCTGTGTGTAATGGAAAAAAACATTGAATTTAAGTGCAGAAACATCTCGGGACTGTGATTTATTCATTGTGTTTATGTAAAACTGAATTTATTTTAATGCATGCAGGATGTTTCACTAGCTGGTGAAGAAAACTAACGCGATGTTCCCTTCATGTTGCAGGCCATCGAGGCTTATCTCTCACAGCTGCCCTGACAGTTGTCAATGTAGCACTCTGAGGATGTGACCACTACTGCCGGATCATGGCTGTGTTGTGAACTGATAATGATGCCAGAGAAATGGACTGGTTCATTCTGCCCCTCAAACTCAAACCTCTTAACTGGGACTGAATGTGACACTTCAGACTCCTTAGTTAAAGCTGGAGACACTTAAGAAGGGGCCAGGAGAGCTTTTCTGCAAAAAAAAAAAACAAAAACAAAAAAACACAGCAAATGACTGCTTCACATTGAAGTGGACCGTCTTGTGAAGGGGCACATAGCTGACCTCCATGAGACTGGATGTACGTCGCTCTATGAAGTGCCAAGCTCTTTGTCTCTCACTACACCACTCTTTGCCATGGAATGCAAATGCACTTGTGGATGTAATGAATGCTCCGCTGTTTTGATGTTTTATCCTGGGTTCTTTGGAATCAGGAACTTGAATCTGCAGCAGTCTTAAGTTATTAGAGCTCCTCTTGTTTTCATTTTTGCCTCCTTATATGACATTTGACTGTATAATGTAAAATGTAAAAACAAGTGATTCTTTTAATCTTCTTTTAAATAAATTTGATAAAAATCTAAATTCTTTTATGTTCTTATTGTGTTGTTCATACATAGAAAGAAACATGTAAACAGTAAACATGATTTATTGTCACAGTGTTGGCTAGTATATTGTAGCAAAGAAAAGCCTAATTAATTTATTAAGGGGAGATTAAAATGGTTTAAATAAATTAGATTATGGCACTTATTACTTAAAATGTTTTGTCAATGATACATACATAACATAACTGTATTTAGGTAATGGCTATTCCCCAGTGAACTTGTTCACTAAGTCTTCCAAGGCGGTCAAACAGGTTTTTTGGGTTAACTTGTTTGTAGTCTGTATTTTTTTTTTTTTTTTTTTTGTCAAAACTTTATTAATTAATTAATTTTAATACAAGTACTAAATAGTGTAAATGGAGGGCGCACACACAAGTCTTAGGAAATGACGAGAACAGGAAAGCAGTAGAAAAATAATAATAAAAGCCGCATTTAATTATATTGTACATTGTTTTTATGTAATCTTAGTTGATCAAACACGTGAAATTTTGAAGGAAACAAGCAAACAATCCCAAAACGGCGATTTCGTAATAGAAAACATGTCCAACTGGTTCATTTAGAATAATATTAATGTTGGGTCTTTACATTCAAATTATAGTATGGCATCTTTAACAGACAGCTTCAAAATGTATTTATAATGCTGTAAACAACGCCAAAGTTTTTGTTTTGTTTTGAAAGAGAAAAGACAAATTCATTTAAAGAGGAAGTAAAACAACCGAAGTGTCATTGTCGGTTTGTACAATAAAGTTTCGGTCTTTTGGCGTGACGTCATTTCTCCGCTGAGACAGCTGAGTCTTCCGCTGCTTCTCCAAACTGCTCTTGGATACATGTCGACGCACATATAGTTAGACTAGATTTTAAGTTAAATAACAAAGGCAGGCGACATGTTGCACAGGGAAAAGCTGCCGCTGTTGTGGGTTTTCATGCAGGCTGTGCTCGTCGTGGTGCGGTGTTTCACCGACATGGACACGGGGCCTGGCGCAGGAGTATCCACACAGACCAACGGAGATCGCTTCAAAATCGAGGGGAGAGCGATAGTCCCGGGTGTGAAAACACAAGACTGGGTTTCCTCAGCTCGGGTCTTAGTGGAAGGAGAAGAATATGTGGGCTTTTTGAGGTGAGAAACATCCACAGTTATACTGTTTACCCGGGCTAACTAGCATTAGCATAGCCAGCTAAGCTAAACGTTTGCCTGAGCTGCTATTGCTAGCAGCTGGCAGGTCCTGACTCTTTTTAGTAATTAACAGCTTAACAATCGTGGATGTAACTAACTTCTGCCAACTGAGATAACAACACCGCTATTTCATTATTACTGACCTGTCACTTAATTTAACCGTTAATTTCCTTTAAGGCTCGTTAGGTAACGTCAGCTGAGCCGGTTATCATAACAAACCTTAGCCATAACAAGCCAATCTGTTGTTGCTGTCATAACAACAGATAAGTCACAGATTTCCTACAAAACAAATAAACAAGAATTTACATTTTATCAGTTTCATACTACTCTTACTGCAATGGGAAGAAGTAAAAATACCAATATATCAATGTAGCTAATAATACTCCATTACAGATAAAAGTCCTGCATGAAAAATCCTACATAGGTAAAAGAACATAAGTATTATCAGCTTGATGTAGTTCAAGTATTGCAGTAAAAGTAGTGGTTTGGTCCCTCTGACTGATATATTATTATATATGACATGGTAGATTATTAATATTGAAGCATCAGTGTTAGAGCAGCATGTTACTGTTGTAGCTGCTGGAGGTGGAGCTAGTTTGAGCTATTTTATATACAGTTAGCTAGTTTAGTCCAGTGGTTCCCAACCTAGGGGTTGGGCCCCTCTAAAGGGTCACCATATAAATCTGAGGGGTCATGAGATGATTAATGGGAGAGGAAAGAAGAAAAGACAATGTTCCGATACACAAATCTGTTTTTCAGTTTTTGGACTTTTTCTCTAATCTTTGATTTTTGGTGAAATATTGGATCATTTGAACATTTATTGAAATGAAACCATGTGAGAAGTTTAGAGGGAAAAATCACTATTTGGTGGAGCTGTTAACAACTCATAGACATCTGAAATGTGACCCGACTACACACTGCTTTTTGTAAGACGTCAAAAGCCAAAAAGGTTGGAAACCACTGGTTTCATCTTTAACAATGTGTTGTATTTTAAAAGCTTGTTATATTATCAATTGTGTCAAATCTTCATCTGAAAAGTAACTAAAGCTGTCAAATAAATGTGGTGGAGTAGAAAGTACAATATTTCCCTCTGAAATGTATAAAGTAGCGTTAAATAGAAATTCTCAAGTGGAGTACAAGTACCTCAAAATTTTATTTAAGTACAGTACATGAGTAAATGTACTTAGATGCTTTCCACCACTGCCCTTATGATATGTGGGATGATGTATTTATTCAGATCAAATTTAACATTATTATGAACTGTTCTCCTCACTAAATACCCCTTCAGTCCACACAGTCACTCATGCACACATCCGTAGCACACATAATTTACATAATGCACAGTAGTGAACCTAGTCTGACTCACCAGATGTAGACTGTGGGTATAAGCCTGTCACTGGCCAACAATTTCAGTCGCCATTCTCCTCCCCTTCCGCTATCTCCATGTTACTGTTTTCAAAATCCTCATCCCCATCCCAACCAACAGTCCACAACCCAAAGATATTCTGTTTACTATCATAGAAGACTAAAGAAACTAGAAAATATTCACATTTAAGAAGCTGGAATCAGAGAATTTGGACTTTTTTCCTTTAAAAAAAAAAAAAAAAAAATTGTTGGCAGTGAATCCATTAATCGACTAATCCTTGCAGCTCTACATGTTTCATATGGTAAGCTGTTAAAAGCATTATAGATTTCTGGGAAAACAATGAGGTCTTTATTTCATTGTAGCAGTTTGACAGAAGTTGATGGAGATTGCCTTTTTAAGAAAAAATCTGTATGAAAATAACCTAACCTCTTTTCTCAGCCAAGACCTTATCTCAGCCCTAACAAAGGTCAATAAGTTGATTTGTTAAGCCTCTATAAGTACAGACAGGTGTGGCAGTAAAATATATATTTTTTTAACCTTCACTAATTTTATTGTGTTACAATCTCTTGTTCCAGAACTGATGGCAGTTTTGCTGTAAATGACGTCCCTTCAGGATCTTACGTTGTGGAAATCGTTACCCCGACTTTTAGATTCGAACCAGTGCGTGTTGATATCACATCCAAGGGGAAAATGAGGTAAGATCTTACTGTTGGCAACCATATGTAAATAATGTGGCATGTCACATGAATCATCCTGCTACGTTCATCAATGTAAGTTAAGCTTAAGTAACCATGTGTCATTTTATAGAGCGCGTCTTGTGAACTACATCAAGACTTCAGAAGTAATCCGCCAGCCGTATCCTCTCCAAATCAGAGCTAGCGGCCCTCACAGCTACTTCATGAAGAGGGAAACCTGGGGCTGGACAGACTTCCTTATGAATCCAATGGTAAAAAAAAAATAAATAAGTAGCTGAGTGCACACCACACAGATGCTTTTGTTAAGATTAGTCTTGTGCTTCTGGCTCTGTTGTTTAATTTATTGTCTTTGTTGCTCCTGCAGGTTATGATGATGGTTCTGCCCCTGCTGATCATTGTTCTGCTGCCCAAGGTGGTCAACACCAATGACCCAGAGATGAGAAAGGTAAAAAAAAAAAAAATCCATAAGAGCGTGGGGTATAAATGAAGTGTCATGTGATGTCTCTGAATTGTAGATGATTCATTCTGATCAGTTTAATACAGGATTTAACATTTGGCACTTAATATATATCAGTAGTCAAAGGAATACTTGTATTAAATCCATGATATGTGAGCATATCATAACTGTGAGAGATGTGTGTGAAATCCATTTTGTGATGGATTTTTAAAAACGGTGAGGATGATCGGTCTGTCCTTAGCCTTCAGTTCATGACAGCTTTTTGTATTTACTGCCATCTTCACAGGAAATGGAGCAGTCCATGAACATGCTGAACCCCAACCCTGAACTTCCAGACGTCTCCGAGCTCATGACCAAACTCTTCTCTGGCTCTAAGGGCTCCAGCAAGGCAGGCAGCAGCAGCAAGGGCACCAGGCCAGCTGCCAAGCGGAGGTAGTACTGTAAACACCTCCTTAATCTGCATAAAGAAGCACCAGTTATGCCATGGAAGCAAGATTTTTAAGTGTCATTTTTTTTTTTTTCTTCTGGGTCTATTGTACAGTTTTCTTTATTAACAGATGTTCTGAGTGCATCTTGATTCCTTATATACTATTGGAAACCAAGCAAAAATAATTTTTTTTTTTTTTTTTCATACTGCACTGATAGAAAACTTAAAAACTCTGCAAACGCTGTTTTTCTTCATTTGCTCTTCTACTTCACTCTTTTCTGTGCTAACCCTCCGGTGTGCATTTCCACTGCTGCTAATTCCACTACCTGAAAGATAACATATATACATATTCAGAGTTTTTGTTTTTGCGATTTCAGTAATACGACTGTGAATGAAGATAAATTGAATTTTAAGACTTATAAATTCTTATTTAAAAATCATAGATAAATAAATTGCAATGGTATATAACAACTGTGTTTTTATTTCAAACTGTCTTATTTGTTTGAAAGTGAGCACATGGCCTTCTCGTTTTTTTGAATTACTGTGTGGTGTACTGCATGGCCAGAATTCACATACTGTACATATGTGCCTAAGGTGTATATATTGATATGGTAATGTCTGGCGGTTCAAAGAATGAAAGAGCTGTGTGGTTACTTTCAGGATCTCTAGAAAGTGTAACTGGCTTTACTTTAAATAAAGCGGGCAGTAAAGTCCTTATTAAAGTCAATAATAAAATGTGTTTGTGGTAAATGTCATCAGTTGATCATAAATCATCTCATCATCTCATAGTTGCTGACAGGACTGATTGAATGAATAATTGTTCAGTAATTTTGTGTTTGACAAAACAATTCTAACCCATGGTCCACATACTGGCTTTTTAAGAGCTTTCAGCAAAAGTCATCGGCTGATGAAGACTGTGTGATATGATTGAAGCTCTAGGAAAAGCTAGTAAGTGCACCTTGAGTTTGGATTGTTTTGTCAAACAATTGTTTCTAACATAAGGAATGAAATTTGATGCTTTAAAGGGGACATATGATGCATATTCTCAGGTCTGTATTTATATTCTGGGCCTCTATTGGAATATTATTGCATGATTTATAGTTTACAAAGCTCCTTATTTATCTTATACTGACCCTTAATGCAGCCCCTCAGTTCAGCCTCTGGCTGAAACAAAAATCACAAAAGTCACGATATGTCCCCTTTAAGGCAGTGGTAAATAAATCAGAGAGTTCACAAGACATTTAAAGAGACAAGATAGATAAAGTGTCTCTTTTTATCATTTTCTTTTGAGATAATGGATATTTTCACCTCTCTAAAAAAGATCTTTGCCAGGCACACTGTGATGAGGTATCACAAGTTTACATACTGTAGCTTTTAAGGGGTCACAAGCAAAAAGGTTGAGAGCTGCTGCTCCAAGGGAACAAGGCTGGCAGTACTCTATAGTTTTGGTCAAGAAATCCACTTAAAAGACCAAAATCATCAATTCATTAGTTGGTCTCTCAATACTTTACAAACTACCCCAGCTTGTCGGTGGCTCTGTCTGTTTTAGAGATTCAAAGATTAGTCAATTTGTCCATTGACAGAACATTAATCAGCAACTATTTTGTTAATCAATTAATTGTTTTGATTAGCTTTTAAAGGAAAAATATCCAAATTCTCTGATTCCAGCTTTTCAAAAATGAATATTTTCAGATGTCTTTAGTCCTCCATGATAGTAATGGGTTGTGGACTGTTGATCATGACAAAAGAAGACATTTGAGGATGTTACTTTGAGCTTTGGGGAACCATGATTGACATTTTTCACCATTTTCGGACATTTCATAGACCAAATGATTAATTGAGAAAATAATTGACAGATTAATTGACAATGAAAATTGTCGTTAGTTTATCTGATACCCACTAAAGACATAAATCTAAAAAAAAAAACAGGTCATCAATATATACTTTAATTTTTTTTTAAATGGCAAACATTTTTACTAAAAATGCTGGGTACTGTAGTTTTTACTGAATGTTGCATTGGTTGGGGACTATTTTCAGCTGTGTATTTGGTGAACCTGAGAGTGTTTAAGGCAGCAGGATGGTGTCTGTGGGAATGACTCAAAAACTATAGTTCCCATGTTACTTGCAATAAGAGAACATGTCTCTCAGTGTAACTGTGTTTTATTAACGTGTTTTTATTGTTTTTTGGACAACAATGGAGCTCTATGGCACAGAAGAAGAAGATATACAGTATCAGACTTTGGCTCAGTTAGTTTTGGTCTTTTCATGGGTTATAAAGTGTAGAACATCACCCACCTTTTCCTCTAATAATAGAGTGCATCAGACTGAAGAGACCTGTCATGCAGAACAACTGCACTAACATCTTGAGTCTTGGGACCAATGAGAGCTCTGTTCACCTCTGGGAGGAGGTCCCTGCACACATTCTCCATGACATGTTTGTTTTATTGGTCAACTACTGCAGCAGATCAATGATTTGCATCATTTCTCAAAAAGGAATTATACAAGTACAAATCAGATCAAATTAAACTCATTTCATGTTGAAGAGGTTCATGCCAACGATGAAATTCTGCATTTGAGTTTGTATTTCACTGTTCATATTAGTACACACAGACTCACTTTTCACAAAACTGCACAGACAGACAATGAGCACAGGTTCATTCACAAAGCACTTTTGCCTCTGAGCAGAACAAAAGGCACAGAGTTTAGGGCGATACATTTGACATTACATCTTAAAAGACATAAAAGTGCAATAATTTACAACAGCATCACTCATCCATCAGAGAGACATGGTGGTAGTTCATTATGTAAAGTTTAACTTTAAATACCACGTGTCTTGAACTTAACACCTGACATTTAATTCAGTTTTTTTTTTTTACAGTTATATGAATATTGACAAGAGCAGAGGTGTGATCCATAAACAATCTCATATGTCATATTATCACTGTGAAACTAATGCAGCTGTAAATGCACAGAAATGTACAGATTAGCCCTTGAACACAAGATCAATTGCAACTGGCAAGATAGAAAAACAAAAGATAAAACATTAAGTAAACACTGATACACACTAAGCAATTTACATATTTTTAAAGTGTAAAATGCAATAGAATCAACAAAATGTGTCCTTCGTACAATAAATAACTGTCAAATGTGTAAGTCTACAGTATGTCCTTTATATACAGTGCAAGTGAGCAATAGAATAAAAGGATTATGTGAGGTTTAACCTAAAATCATGTATAAATATGTTGCCACCTTCATGTATGGAGGTTGAAGTATGCCACTAGAATAATTAGAGACTTTTAAAGTGTTTAATTATAATACATTATCGATGTTGATTGTTGATCAACACTATTGTAAATTGGTTAATTAGATGTTCATTTGAATGATGCATTAATAAACTAATATAAAAAACAATAATGAAAAGATCATTAAATTTGCCAGTTAATAATTCCTTAATAATCATGTTATTTTATCTCGTAATGATGGATTAACAGAATTCTAAAATGTAACCCAAAAATGAATCTTAAAGAGGCTTTAAAATTTTACTTTTTTCATTTACACATGTGTCTGCCTGGTATATGACAGACACATAATAATAAAAGCCTTTTCATAATGACTTTTGTGATTCCATTTTATTTTAATCAATTCAAATATTAATCATAAAAATAATAAATCATAATCATAAAAAAGACAGAACAAAGAAATTGAATTATTAACTGCCTATTTTAATTATCTTTTATGTTTTTTTGCAACATTTCAATAAAAAATGTAATTCATTAGTTCATAATATCTTTTTTTAAAATTAATCTATGTATTAATGTACTGTGATTAAACTGTTTTCTGGTGGCACACTCTGAGCTCCATATCACGAGATTCAGACAAGGTTTTCTTTTCTGTAATAATCTGGAACAGCAGTTTAAGTGCTGTGTCAGGCTCAGCTCATTTTCCACTAACATGTACTTTAACACAAAAATCACATGCAGCACTTCATGCTGAAGATGACCACTAACTATACAGTAGATCAAGAAAATTCACAAGTGGGCAAAAGCTGCAATAATATTGCAGTGCCACATCAAGTCATTTTATTGTTGACATTTGGGTTCTGTCCACACCAGTACAGCTTGTCCTCGCCTCTCCTCCTCCTCCTCCACTGGCAGAGCAGAAGCATGCGGAAGGTCTTCTGGAAGGTCTTGTTGCAGAGGGCGTAGCACATGGGGTTGATGGTGCTGTTGACATAGCACAGCCAGTAGCCCAGGTGCCAGAGGGTTGGAGGGATGCACTTGGCGCAGAAGGTCGAGATGAGCACCATGATGTTGTACGGCGTCCATGTGAGGATGAAGGCCAGGAGGATGGCACTGAGGGTCTGGGCTGCCTTCTTCTCCTTCACCAGCACCATTCTCTTCCTCTTGGTGATCTGGCTCTTAATGGCGGGGTCCATAGGTTTGGAGGTGGTGGAGGAGGAAGGGGAGGCATTTTTGGCGGGCTGCTCTGCTTCAGGTGGGCAGGGGGACGCAGTTGTAGGATTGGCGTTTTTACCCTTTGAGCCTGGTTTGAACTTATATGAGATGCACTTTTTGCTGTTCTTCTTTGGAGGAGTGGAAAAAAACTGATCTTCTGTATAATCAGTTACCTGCCCGTTTTTATTACTCTGTCCACTATCTTGATCTTTGAAAGAGCCCTGTGGGGTTTCTATTGAAACATGATGCTCCTCCTCTTCTGAGGAGGTGTCGCTGTTAAAAGAGGTGATCTGGTCTGCTTTTGCCCATGCGTCATCTGACCTAGTGGTAGTTTTGGTGGCGTTACTTTGGTTTGATGAGGACCAGGAGGCCTGACTCCGGTCTCTTCTCTCTCTGGTGAAATGAAAGCATGAGTGAATTATCGTTTTCTGTGGTTTCGTCCCCTCTGGAACATTATCTGTTGTGAGCCCTTGCAGCTCTGCCAGATCCTTTGTCCGTTTCTGAGTCTCCTTGTAGATCCTGCAGTAAAGGATGGTCATGACAGAGACTGGGATATAGAAGGCAGCAATGGCTGTCCCAAATGTGATCACCGGCTCCGTTAAAAACTGGATTTGGCACTCGTCCGGAGAGTCTTTTCTTTCTCCTACAAAGTACTGCCAGCAGAGAATGGGTGGCGCCCAGAGGATAAAAGACACCAGCCATGCAAGACCTATCATTATAGCAGCTCTCTTTGGAGTTCTCTTTGCCCTGTAAGTCAGTGGTCTTGTAATGGAGAAGTATCTGTCAAAGCTGATGACAAGTAAGTTCATAACTGAAGCATTGCTGGCTACATAATCCACTGCTAGCCAGAGATCACATGCAAGGTTCCCCAAGGACCAGTAACCCATCAGTATGTATGTGGTGTACAAGTTCATGGACAGCACACCTATGATGAGGTCAGCAAACGCCAAACTCAGTAGGTAGTAGTTGTTGACAGTCTTCAGTTGGCTGTTGACTTTGAAAGACAGCAGGACCAGCACGTTACCAACAATAGTTATCAAGCTGACAATGGCAGACACTGTAGCTATGGTGATAGCCTCCCAAAGGCTGTGGGGAGCAACATGGACATGTGACGTGTTACCAAAAGTGCTGTTTGGAGGATCTACATCCATGGTGCTGTGTTATCTGTCTGTGTTGAAGTGGTGCTCTGTGACTCCACGTAGAGTTAAGAGTTTTTCTGAAATGAAAAGAAAAACAGTTATATAACACAATTATTATTATTTTATTGGCCATGTTTTGGAAGCCAAAACATCACATGTCAAGTAGAACTCTTTAGTATAATGTTGTTTTGTAATAATTAAGCCACTTCATTTTTGATTAAATTGTATTAGCATTTTTAACTTTGGCCTTTTATCAGATTAATCTACTGAATTGTGATTTTGCTGATCCATAAGAAAAAAGTTGCGACCTCAAATTTCAAGTTCAATCAATGGGATGTATTGGGGAAAAAAATATGGCTTTTTATGTTTATTATTTTTTATTATTCATTCCTTTTTATGATACACAAAAACACCAGACAAGAAAAACCTGCCCCCCCAAAACAAACAAACAAAATTTTAAAAAAAATGTTTTTGTAGGTTTAATTTATTTTCATTATTATTATATATTTATTTATTTTAATGTTAACTGTATCCACTTATTTTTTATTCCTATTAAGATAAATCCATGATGTAATGGATCATAGAATGATAGTATGATGTTTTTATAGCCTGAAATGTTGTATTGTTGATGTAATTAGTAAAGGTTAATAAGGTATAATGCTGAAATACAAACTTGAAAAGTATAATTGTAATATTTTCTGTTTTGTTTTGTTTTGTTTTTTACACTTTTATACTCAATATTTTGGTCAAAATGAGACCTGGAAGAGAGTTTTCGTTTCCTTGAATGGTGACGGAAGTTCAGAGCCAGGGCAGGGAAGGTCTTGGCAGAACAATCCGTCTCCATCCTAGGAAACGAAAATCTGCGACCCGGAACCGTCAAATGCCAACTTTATTGGACGACAACGTTCACTGTAACACTCATTCCCTTCAACTATGGGGTGCAACATGCTAAACTGTCCGGGCTCAGTTGACAGTAATGGAGGTTAGACCTAGCAGAGGCAGAGGAGGCAGCTGGAGAAGAGGTGGCCGGGGTGGACACGACGGCGACAGTTTCGGCGGCGAACACCGGGGCAGAGGGAGAGGAGGCCACCACCGCGGCCGGGGCAAGAGAGACCACTACCGCGGCCGTGGACGCGGAGGAGGAGGCCGAGGAGCGGACTTCCATCACCGGGTGAGGGAGCGTGGAAGTTGCGTCCCACAGACAGCCCCGCTATCCCGCTCTGCCAGACTGCATTGAAAATCTAGTAAATTTAGTTGTTTTCGTCACCAAAAACAAGCACAAAATTATTTCAAGATAATATAAAAGTTAATATGACTTCATCTTCAATTCGGCCTAATTAGCTTCAGTTTTAGTGTAATGTCAGCCGGTGCCACGTCTCTGTGGCACCAAACTACATTGTAGATGTTGATAGCGAGGCTTAAAACCATCCCAATATTATATATTTTAGAGAAACCGAGTTTTACATTGTAGATAACATGAATGCCAAGTTTAGGCAATGTTATGACGTCAAGACGTTTGCTGATAGATGACTTTTCCTACATGTTTACAATCAAGGCACAGCCTCAGTCTGCAGTAAAATTCAAGTTGTATAGATAGATAGATAGATAGATAGATAGAGCACTTTATTAATCCTTAAGACAAATTCAAGTGTTACAACAGACACTTTACATAAATGAAAATACAAAAAAAAACCCAAAGAGGTAGGCAAAAGAAACAAATGCTAAATGCTAAATATTGATATTCGAATAATTTACACAATGTATATACATATGATAACAGTATATACAGACAGCACTATACAATGTCTCAAGCATCTTTTTCTCACAATTGTACCATTGCTGTGCATCAAAGGAGTAGGTTGATGTCAGCTTGATCACAACCAAACCTCTCTACTGTATGTGTGTATCTGTCTTTTATGTATATAATAAGATCCAGATAGCATGTTTAGATTTAGATGGAGAAGAGTTAAGCATTTTTGGTGTGCATCATCAGATCAAGAACTTGAAATATTCTCCACAGCCACTTTAATGTTATCATAGCACAATCTGGGCCTTGGATATAACACTAGAGGGTTCAGCTTAATTTCCAATGGGATGCTCTGTCAGTCGATGCCTCTGCCATGGTAACTACAGCGTTAGAAGGGAGACAATAGAGGCTCTGTGATTGCAATCACAGAAATCTCCTTTGGTACATACAGGCTCCTTGATTGCAATCATAAAAATCTCTTTTGATGCATCCGTAGCTACCATGTGGTCTTTGGTGATATTGTCGAGAAAAATAATTAGCACTGTTATGGTTTTTTTGTGTGTTTGTTTTCTGACTAAGAAAAAAAAAAAAAAACGCTGAGCAAAACCACACTTCAGCAGTCTGACACATCTCATGTCACACATTTCCATGACAGCATTATTAAAGGTTTGAGCAGCTGTGTGACAAAACAGGAAAAAAAAATCTATGACTCAGACAAATTTAATGAGTTGTGTGTTGTTTGTCATACAGTTGGACATGCCATTTAGCTTGACCCTTTTGTTACGCTTAGCAACCAATCATGAATAAGAGCTATGTGGTAATGACCACTTTACAAAATGCTTTTTGAATTATACTTTGTTGAGCAGCGTCAGTAGAAGTATTATTTTTTTGTTACAGTTACCAGGACATGCTGGCTAACAATTTAGACCTTTTTAGGTGAGTAAAAAGGACTCAAACAAGTCTGAATGACTTTTTCAGACGATCTATTCTGTCATAATCTACACTAAACAGAAACACCAAAGAAGTCAGTATCAAAATGCTGTTTCCTTTGTCCCTGGAAAGATGGTATATTTCAGAGAGTATGGTGTTCCAGTTGATATGTATGAAATTTCCAACCAACTTTTTAAGTGTCCCTCTTCACCTCATCCATCTGCTGTTTCACCACTTTATAGATGCATCCAGGGGAGGACAGTACAGTTGGATAACACACAAAAATTCCCCAATATGTGGTCAAAATAGGGTCATGTTCATGTAAAATGAAAGAAGGATTGGGAACGAGCTAGCATTATGTGGGTATTGTTTTGTCATTTTGTGCAGATAATTGTTACCCAACCCCTTCAAACTTGTTATAGACGTGCATGTGCCTCCTGATTGTTGCAAGTTGGTAGGTTTTTGTGCATTGTGCATCTTTACATTTTTAACAGTTTGATTGTGTGCACAGGATTTTTGAACCCACCCAACATCTTGTTTCAAACAGAAAATTGTAGAAAGCTTTTTGTGGCTTTAAGTATACAAATTTAATACCCTGCTCTTGGCTCATAGATGCTCCTTATGAATTATTGGAATTAGACCTGCCCAAATAGAGTAAAGCTAAAAGCCTCAGTATGCTTTAAACAAACTGCTTGTTGGACTGTTTTACAATGTTTACGCGTGTTTCCAAACCTGTGTTATTCAGCCTGGCTCAACTGGACTCATTCTCCCCCTTGGCATGATTCATTTGGAAAAAAAGGTTTCCAACTTATCCACTGAATTGGACCAGAACAAATGAACTATAGGTTTGAAAACACCCAAAAACTCTCTCTCTGATGTCAGACTGTATTTGACAATTTTTCTAACTTTCTGAATCTGACACTCCCATGTCACACAGGCAATTGGCCAGATGTTAAGAGGTGTAAAGGTAGGCAGGGTTTGGACATATTTTTCTTTCTTGATTCTTCACACAACTACGCCCGTCACTTTTTATGTTTACAATTGAGTGCAGCACTAAAAGAGCCTTATAGGACAGACAGTCTGAAAATGTGCACCATTATTCCCATTTGTGAGTGTCATCATGTCTCGTCTCGCTTTTTGCCCAGTTTAGCCATTTTAAATAGATGTAAAGACTTAAGACATCGTCTGACGAAGACATGTGTGTCCTAGTTTATTTGAAGTATAGCGGGCAATATGAAAAGCACTCCTGGTACAGGTATGACTTTAAAGTCACTTAAATTGCACATTTCTCACTGTGAATTCTCCCGTGTTCTTTCAGGATCAAGATGAAGGGGATAACTTTCATGAGGAAGACGACAGGATGGAGGTTTTCTCCAGGAGGAAACTGGAGTCAAACTGGGATCGTTATGAGGAGTCAGAGAAGGAGCAGCCCGCTGATGACACGCCCACTCAGAGAGGAACCAACTACCATGTCCTACTGGAGTCTGCAGGTAAGATCTGGCCACAAAAGACGGGAAGAGTCTCAGTCTGCCCTCAGCTGGAGAACATACTCACACATGAGAGCTCCGCAAAAATGGAAATACTGCTTTAATCCAAAGTGTTTTGTTACTAGATTTGTGCACATTACGTTTCTCTCAAAGGTTGAAACAAAGAAGTGAAGTTGTTAATTTGTGATCTTGGTCCTGACAATAGAGCTTTTCCGTTTCCAATTAGTAGGATGAATCGTTTTTGGACTTGTACATTAATTTTCTGGGATAGCGGTACAAAGCATCACAAGCAATGAAGACAAAGGCTCAGGCGATAATCTTATTTTCTTGTGTTTTTACTTGTTGGTATACAATTTGCCCCAGTCTGCACAGATTAATGTTTGCTCATTTTTACCAACCATGATGAGACCATTACTGCATTAAAGGAGTGGTGCAAGAGTTTAATGCTTTTGTGTTGACTTTTTTCCATTAAATAAACATCAATTAATTTGTGCATTAGCCTTTTTTGTGTAATAATGACATGGAAATTGACTTGGTGTCAAATACTCCACTGAGTGTAACTGTTCTTTTCTGAAGTTGTCTCTGTATCCTAATTAGTTAAAAGGAAATGTTTGTTGTCTTAAGGGACTTTAATTGCTCTGTATGGACACTGCTGTCAGATAGCTGCAAAAAGAACATCCTTGTTTGTCTTTGTTTGCCAATTTCAGCCTCGTTGGCCAGTGTTTGGCCCTCTGGGCTCTCCACAGTCTCTTCCCTGTTTCTGTTAATATTTCTTCCCCCAAAGGAAAACAAGTAAGAGAGCTCAGTGCCATCTTGTTAGACAAGAGCTCAAGATGTTTACATATATGGGGCTGATCAATCTTTCCAAATGAAAGCCCCAATATGAGACTGTCACATTTAACTCATATCTCAAGTTGGGATAAATAAAGAGAGACATCCCCAAAGTTGTCAATTTTTGTTTTTAAATATGACAGACAGAGATGAAGTCTAATTTTAGCAGCTACCAAGCATGCAGTAATTTAGCCAAAGTAGCTCATGTGTGCCCACACTTGCAATGGCTGTTGGCTTTCTAGCAATTATTAATCATTACTGATTTTGCTGCTGATTATATTAGAAACCATCTAAAATTTAAACCTGCAATGCGTAATTTTTACATATAAACAAATGTCCATTACATTCAAGCCTTTACCATACGAATTCACACAATGCTGATTAAGCCTATCACCACCAGATAAATCTCTCTGTATTTCACAGTATACCGAGTTTTTAATCTGGTGTCAGGTTTGACATTCCTGTGCTGGCTGGATGAATGCATACTGTGCATGTCTGTATGGGCAAAGCATGCGCACTAGAGAGTTCTTCTGGCTGGGCCGTCTAACTTCCTGTTAGCTCTCTGCTAACTTGAATGGGGATAAAATAATTTAATCGTGCAGCTCTTCTACACTTTCCAAATGTTATCAGACCGAATGTATCAAATTCTAATAGTGAAACAAGTCATTGCGTGGGGGTTGTGACTCTAAAAACAATTTATCCACTGTTTTACAGCCACAACAGTAGTGACAGAGCAGGCTACAGTGGAGCCTATGACGTAAGCACAAATTGACAGTGTTTTTGTAATGACTCTCACTGCCAGAAGAGGGAGACTAAAGTCCTGCACTCCAGCTTTAATTCAGTTTCAGTGAGCAGCTTGTCTTGTCTGATTTTTAGCAACATCCCAAGTTTCCAAAATGCTGTGTATAATGTGAAATATGAAACATGTTTTTTCTGGTGGCAGTGAATGTAGTTTTCATGACCTGAAACTTCCCTCTACTTTCAGATGTTCATGATACATTTGCCTCTCATTTACATGAATGATATTTGTGTCATCTTTCTTCAAACACAGTAGCAACATGCACCCCTGGTTGTTTGTTAGTTAGAAGTTTAAGACTGATGTGCATCTCTTTAAAAATACGGGGGATGTGGTGATACCATGTGGAGACTGAAATAACCGTCATTGGTTAGCTGGAGCTGCTTTTGTTTTATCCTACATGTTGCTGATACCTGTAGGGATTGTTGATGGTGAAGACAACAAGAAATGAGTTGAAGAAAGGCTCAGTCATCTTCTACTTGTCAGACAAATTTACAGTATACAGTATATATTTGTGATTTAGCAAGGCCATTTCCAGTCAATCCTTTTCCTCACTGTGATCATTGCTCTTGATGTCAAAGCAAATGGAATAATATAAACACTCATGTTATAAACTAAAATGCAGTTATTCCAAAATAGGAGTAAGGGGTACTTAAGCAGTTGCCATGAGAAATGGAGAGACTGTGGGGTAGCTCAGCTAATTTGAAAAAAAAAAATCATAATTTGATTAAAAAATACTTTACATATTTGTGTTCAGGAGGAAAATAAACACACAAATGGGAATAAAAATTAGCATGTTGATCTCTGGCATGTTTATCATCACAATAACCAATAAAATGTCAGGTACAATTAGCATAGCAAAAAATCAAATAGCTTTCCCACTAACCTAAATCAGTTGTAACACCATGTGCTGCCATTGAGAATTGAAACTAGTGAAAACTAGTTGGCGTGCCAATAGAGTTAAAATACAAAGATTCAAGTAATGGATAAATGATTGAAATAATCAGCTTCTCCAAGTCATAGTAGCACGAATACAAACTTGACCAAACCTACCCTTGATAAAAGAAACCAATATGGAAGCAAATTATTGCCACAATTATTTAAATTTGAATTATATCAGCAACTGAATATTTAATGTTGAAATTTAAATACAGCTAAATTTATTGCACTGAAATATTTGACTTTGAAAACCATCTTTATGAATTTATATTGTCTCAAAAGTCACTTTGTGCAATTTCAAAAACTTTATTTACCCCGTGGGCTATATCTATTTTAGATAGAATTCAGATAGAAAATTAATGTTCCTAATATTCAAAAGCTTTATTAAAGTTGCTTTATTTCAATAAGCTCAATTCAGATCTAAAAATTCAAGTCAAGTTAAAAACTGGCAGCTCAGACACACTTAAAATCTGGTCTAAAGTGTGCATCGACCCAAGTAAAGTCCAAAGTACCAGAAATGTTCTTGTGTTTTCTCTGCAGTGAAATACTATTGAACAATTTCATGAAGCCATCCTATCTATTGAAGGGGTACTTGAGCCCACCTGATGGGGCTGTTGGGGTATGTCAGACAAAAATAGCTGTAAACCACTGCTGTTGTGAATGCACAACTCATCTCCTTCTCAGTAGCTAGACAAATTTGTATTTATGATCTGGCTGCATTTTCAGTGCAAACCCTCTCCTAGTTGAAAGACTGTAAACTTGATCACTTCCTGCATATAAGGAATGCACAAGCAAAGTATTTAATAGTACTTTATTGTACTACTAACAGGTGTTGTGGTTAAGAAGTCTGAAATGTTTGGCTTCATATTATCTAGTGTTAGATCATTTGAATTTCACAAACCAACACGATGTGATATGAAAAGTGATATGAAAAGTAGGGTTACGTAACGTAACCATGATGTAACCCCAGATTCACAGAGTATAGGCGTAGCTGTTGGTGTTCCACAGTGTGTTTCAGTTTCAGTTCATGAAAGTTAATTGGAACATTTTGGTCGCCTAAAAAAGTCTTGTTCAGGGTTTGGTTTTACTAAAAGACCCTCTAAAGAGTCAGCTGTTCAGTTTTTCCGCTAAGTACATTTTGTTTTATTGGTTTAGGCCTGTTTTTTTGCTAGCAACCATGGACTGTAAATGCACCGTGCTAACCAAGCTAGCAGCTAGCGCCAGGGTCAGCTCCACCCTCTCGTCCAAATATGGTCACTTCTGGCTCCAAATCAAAGATGGCGACGGTTAAATCATTTAACTCAAGGCTTTTAAAAGGCAGTCCACAAATCAATGGGGGACGTCATGGTGACTATGTCCATATTTTTTTTTACAGTCTATGCGTTGCCCCCAAGTGGCAGAAGAAAATCAATTAATGCAGCAATACGTGTTGCTTCAGAGGCTTGGGGTTATACAAGCATAATATCATTACGGGAAGAACACTAATTATCACAGTCAAGTTAAATAGGCCATATTTGGATGAAAACTCTAATCTGTTGAATCCTACATGCTACTAATTAACTGCTTGATAAGTACAGCATATTACTCAGCATAAAGTCTGATCAGATTTCTTTGATCAGCCCCAGTTTGACAGGGTTTTAGCCTAATATCCAGGAGTTCACACTGACAAGCTGTGGAGGACTTACACTTGCATTTGTTTTTGGAGAAAGTTATGAGGCCATTTTTAACTCAGGATAAGTGTTTAAACTGTTTTTATAGGACTGTTTTTTTTTCTCACGTCATTAGAGAGTTGGAGAGTGTTGCAGCGCCGTGTCGTTCTCTCCCTTCTCTTGTAGCGTAAATGCCAAAGGTGCTCTTGTGAGTTGTTTGACTCCTATCTCTCGTCTCTGTGTTTTGCCCACATTGTCAGATTAGTCATGCCGTACAGCAAGAGGCTGCCGCTCTCTAGAGGATACTTAATTGTACGTGGGAGGCGATGCTTTCAAGAGTCGTTTTTCTGGCCAATTAAGGTAGCCATGAAATCAGGAATTCGCCATAGAAACCTCCCTTTACCTCTTGGCCAAAGTTATTACAGAAGACTTCTTATTGTGAGGCTTATACTGCCATCACTTTTGTATCCAAGGTGTTGAAGTGTTGAGAGTATTCAGTTTCTTTTATTGGCAAGACTGGGCAGAATGTACAAGTCAGAAGGTGCTTCTGTTTCCTGTAACTTTTTCATATGTGCAGATGTTATGTATTTCAGGATAGAAATGCCCTGGAGCAGTGTTTCACAACCTTTTGTAATGTATCTTGCAATTCTTTCGAGATACAAAATCCCAGGGCAGAGAGGTCGAGAGCGCAGCTTTACCTACAGTGTGGTGGAGGCGTTAAGCACAAGTGAGATTAAAGGCTGATTTTACAGCATTTCAATCAAATAGATGCATTGTGTTTCCTTTGCCACAAGCAGTATGTGATACTCTATGGATGCATTGTCAGAACAGGACATTTTATATGGTTGTGCTGCCATACAGGGCTGTTAGACCACTAAAATGAGACTGTATATGTACTTCATATTTAGGGGGAGAAATGATTGAAGCTTTGTTAAAGTGAGACTATATAACTTTTCAAAGATCTACCTTTTACACATGACAGGTTAGTCGGGGAAACCAAGTACATTTACTCAAGTACTGTACTTAAGTACAATTATGAGGTACTTGTACTTGAGTATTACCATTTTTATGCTACTTTATACTTCCACTCTACTACATTTCAGGGGGAAATATTGTACTTTCTACTCCACTACATTTATTTGACAGCTTTAGTACTTTTCCGATGAAGTTTTGACACAATGGATAATAAAACAAGCTTTTTAAATACAACACATTGTTAAAGATGAAACCAGTGGTTTCCAACATTTTTGGCTTTTGACATCTTACAAAAAGCAGTGTGTAGTCGGGGTCACATTTCACATGTCTGAGTTGTTAACAGCTCCACCAAATAGTGATTTTTCCCTTTTAAACTTCTCACCTGGTTTCATTTCAATAAATGTTCAAATGATCCAATATTTCACCAAAAATCAAAGATTAGAGAAAAAGTCCAAAAACTGAAAATAGATTTGTGTATCAGAACTTTGTTTTTTCTTCTTTCCTCTCCCATTAATCATCTCACGACCCCTCAGATTTATTTGGTGTCCCTGTGGGGGGGCCCGACCCCTAGGTTGGGAACGACTGGACTAAACTAGCTAACTGTATATAAAGTAGTTGAAACTAGCTCCACCTCCAGCAGCTACAACAGGAACATGCTGCTCTAACACTGATACTTCAGTATTAATAATCTAATGATGTCATATACAATAATATATCAGTCAGAGGGACCAAACCACTACTTTTACTGCAATACTTTAACTACATTTGCTGCTTTTATATACTTTTATAAGTATACTTATAATACTTTTGTACTTTTACTTAAGTATGATTTTTCTTGCAGGTTTTTTTAAACTTGTAATAGAGTATTTTTACATTGCTATACATTGGCACTTTGGACTCCATTGGATCTTTAAAGTAAAAGATCTGAATACTTCTTCCACCACTGTGAAAGGTTAAATTCAGAATTAAACGCACTCTTGCTCAGTTCAGTACACACTGGGGTTTTGCTGTTACATCCTTACTTGGTCTGGTATGACCGGTAGTGTATGGTGACTAATGTTAGATGTTGCTGTGTAACTAATGCAGCGTTCATGTCCTATCAGAGTCACTGTAATCACAAGTTTCCGACTTGTAAATGTGTTCACATTAACCTCCAATTCATAATTATGACTAGGATACTGGGATTTTTGTGAAAGCTCCAATAGGCTATATCCAGCTTGGCACTTAATAATATGGAATTGCCTGAAAACGAGCACACATGGATGCTTTACGTCAGCCAAAGTCCGTTATTGAACGTAATTAAACCTAACTTTAATTAAACCTAACTTTTAATATAATGTAATTTTGCCAGTGCACAGTATTTTAAACTCTCATACGACCACCTTGGTTCCCATACAACCTTCCATGATGTGAACGCTCGCAAGTCCTTAACATGGCCATCTTTCCAATCCTTTCCATTCATCCGACATAGCGTGAACGCGGCAAAACATTACTGAGTCAATTTGTTGATTTAACAACTCTGTTGTACTTGTGCTACTGTTACATTATAACTTAGTATTTAACATGACCCTAGTGCAGGACACCCTGAGAGCCTGCTGGTTACTATGTATACTTTTTTTTAAAATTCATTTTGTTTAACCTCTATTTTATCAGGCAAGACATTAAGAACAGTTTCTTATTTACAATGATGACCTGGCAAGTAGGCTATACCACATAACCATAACCACAACACCCATGATTCAATTCTGGCTACAGACCTTTGTTGCATGTCATACCCCTCTCTCCACCTCAGTTTCCTGTCTGTCTGCACATAACAAAACTCTCAGATAAAGGCTTAAATGGGGGGGGGGGGGGAAATCATCTTTAAAAAACATTACCCCATTGTCATTTGTGGCCAGTGTGGCTGCTGTTTAACATAAATTACATACACGCTGTAGGCTCACTTAAACCAAAATGGTAAAAGTGATTACTATACATATCTTTACACTGTAGTAAAGAGCTGTAAATAAATGAGACTAATAAAGAAATAAGGTGGCGTCAGTCTTTATACTGTATTTTAGATGGTGAGTTATTAGGATCAGATTGGGCTCAAAATGAGTTTGTTTACTTTACATTTAAATGTAAAGTAATTAGAAATTGCTTTACTGTACAAAACAAAGGGAGGTGACGTTCATCCAGCAAAACTGAGTTTTTGGCAATGGCAGAGGGTGGAAGGAAGGCTGAAAAAATATCACTTTCATAAGCAGCCTAGGAGAGTGGAAATGCACCTTTAACACTAACTTGGTTCAAGACCTACCAAATTGCTGCACACATCACATCTACTCACCTTTTTAACTATTCAAATGTGAAAATGAAAATGTCTGATTATCACTCTACTCTAAAAACAAAACACTTGTGAAAAAGTTCCATTTTAACTAGTGAGAGCTGCTTTTGCTTCACAGCTCCACGTAGCAGATGGAGAGATGCAGTGATTGTCTTAGTAAAAGTGCTCAATAGTAGGCCAGGTTACTGAGGCTTTAGATGCCAGTTTTAAAGCTTTTAAAGCTCCCACTGAGGCACAGCCCACAGCTGTCATGCAGGAAACATGGTGTTACAACATGTCATGTTAGAATATGACAAGGTCAGAAAATCAGTTTCACACAGTGAGGGGAAGTCCTTGTATGGTCGCAAAACCAAAAGCTTCCTACAGCTCAACAGGAGAATGTGAGAGTGCATGACAAAAAATTGGATGAAAGGACACCTGTTTTCATTTAAAATTATGATTTCATGTTCACCTTTTTTTGTTTAGATAACTCAGTAAAAAATTTGGATTCTAATCTGAATATCTGGGCCATTATTTTATAGTCTACATCTTTAAAGTTAGGGCTGCAACAATTAATGAGTTGATCGATAGAAAATATTTTAATGATCAAATAATCATTGCAGCATCTTTTTAGAGCAAAAAGTATAAAAATGAATTGGTTACAGCTTCCCAAATGTGAATATCATCTGGTGTTCATACTCCTGCAATTATCTTATTATCTTTTGGACTGTTAGTCAGACTAAACATGACATTTTTGAAAAGTAACCATGGGCTCTGGGAAGTTGTGATGGACATTTTTCACAATTGGCTGACATTTTACAGAACACATGAATAATTAAATAAATGAGGAAAATAACCTGTAGATTATATTATAATGAAAATGATCATTAGTTGCAGCCATGTTTAGTCAGTTGCAGATCATGTGACTATAATTGAAGGCTACAGAACAAAATGGCCCTTGAGATGCGATTGTTTTATCGTTTCAACTACAATCCTAAAATTTGAAAAGTACTATAGATAAAGAGGATAAAACAAGTTCAAGATTTTAACTAATTTGTTTGAGAAATGACCCCAAAATGATTTTTCCAAATGTGGTAGAATTCAAGCTTGAGAAAATGTTGTGAGTTCATATATTTAGTGTATTCTCCATCACACAACCTTCTCTTTGTCCTTGTACTTTCTGCTGCAGTTAGTTTGCACTGTAATAATGCTGCAGTCCATACATCTCACACTCATTCATTCTATCTAAGACGTTCTGGTGGAGAACCTGTCACTGCTGTTTATATAATCTCCATTTATATAACCTCAATTTGTTTATATATCAACTTTTCCTTCTGTTTAATGTATCCAAATGCATGTGCTTCTGCAGTGACTCACAGAGAGCATTAAAGTTTCAACTCGTCTCTGCATGTATTTATTCATGCAATAGAAATAAACACACATAAAGACAGTGGCTGACTCTCTGTTTGCAAACCCCGTATTGAAAGCTGAAAGCTCTGCTGTACTGTGTGTGATTTGGGGAAAAAAAAAAAAATGGACCCTGACAGGGAAATTGTGTAAACAGACTGTTTGATTTGAATTGAAGGTCATGTTGATTTCTGTTGTTTCATGGCCTTGTGGATGGCTATTATGTAGCCTCGCTCCTTGTCCAAACATCCCAAGTGCTTTAAGCATTCATGTGTTTTGATTGACTGTGATTACATGTACTATTACATTCAGTGTTAAGAATCTCGGTGTCAGGAGGCGAAAATTCACTGACTCCAGACTGAGGTTTTTTTTTTCAAGAATGAAACCTTGATGCTTTTATGATTCTTGAAATATTTCACAACCAGCGCATTTTGCTTTTGCAGGAAGGTTGTCATTGCCATGAAAACTTAAGTGGTCATGAACCAGAGTGGGATGTTTTTGAACTGCAGGTGAATAAAAACACATCGTTCTGCACCGAGCCTCAAGGAATTAATTGTTTCGTAAGCCTAAGGCAATTTTTTATTTTGTCAGGGTCTCGTCTCGGTCCTTGCATTGTTGGGGGTTGATTGTGCTGTTGCTACGGGTAATGGCACACATGGTGCAATTCCCTTGTTCTGTGTGTGTGTGTGTGTGTGTCCATGCGCCTGTATGACTAGGGGGAATAGCTGGGCAGTTATTTACATCCTAACACGGTCATCTATCTGTACACATTAACACAAGGATCAATCCTCCTCCCCCGCAGCCGTAGTTTACCAAGGTCACTAATGGGCACCTATCAAGGTTCAATCATAATGAGACAAAAGGAAATCGCATTAGAGCTTCAGTGATTCAGCTAACTAGATTGACAAACACAAGGACGTTTTCCTAACTGAGATGAATAGTCTCAATCATGCCATTAATTTATATGTTCCGGTGTCGTTATGGATACTTGATTAGCCATCTAGGCTGGAGGAGACTGGCGTCAAAGCAGAGGAATGAGGCTGGTGATGTACTGTCTGGTTGGCAAGTATAGGAAACAAAACATTACAGGTGCTTGGTTTGTTTCCCTGCATTCGCTGATTATGATTAAGCTAGTGGAGGATGGAGTGAAGCAGAAGGTAGATCATAGGCACTTCACGAGGCAAAACAGTCTGCCCACTTTCATCCTTAAATTCCTGTCACTGAGTCCCTGTAACTGGGAGATCAGTTTGGAGCTGCAACAGCCAGCAACAACTGACTGTTTTCGTCATTTTTTTTACAATGAATCATTTAAAAAATATCAGCAAATAATTGAAAAAAAAAATGCCCATCACAATTTCCCAGAGCCCTACGTGATGTGTTCAGTGCTCATTTTGACCGACCAACAGTCCAAACGCACATTTAAAATGATATAAAATAGATTGGAGCCATTTAAGAAGCTGAAATTAATGAATGTTTGACATCCTTGTTGATCAAAATTAGGGCTGCAACTATTGATTATTATTACTGACCAATAATCTGCCAATTATTAATCTATATAATTTCAGAAAATTGTCAAAGATGCCCATTACAATTACCCAGATCTTCAAAATTGCTTGTCTTTTCTGATCACCAGTCCAATTTCTCAAATATATCCAGCATACTACTATCCAGTATCACTGCAGACACAGGAAAGCAGCATATATTAAAATTTAAGAAGCTAGAAGCATTGAATTTTTGGCATTTTTTAAAAAGGAATTTTATCAAAATAGTTTCCAATGAATGTTCTCTTCATCCATTAATTGTTTCCAGCTCTAGTTCAGTTTTAATACTTATTTGCACAAAGCTCACAGTGTTTACACCTCCAAGAATAGAGTGGAACAAGTGTTGGGATGCCAGTCATGTGACTTGTCTTCCCATTAGTTTTTAATGATGCCTTAAATCAAATCATCTCCCTCCTCACACCTCCCACTATTTCCTGAGTAAAAAATAAACACACACAGCACCCCCACACCTCTACACAGAAACTTATTTAAACATATTCAAGATTTAGGATCAGTTTAATAATCTTTGAGGTGCAAAACGCTTCTGTTTTAAATCCACAGTGTACAAAATGTACAGTGCATCTCTGAACTATGAAAGCTCTGGTGACAACTGATGAAGCCCAGCACTTGTTCCATGATTCATTTATATAGTAGTAAGTCAGGCTACATTTGCTATTCAGTAATAAATATTTTATAATGTTAGAATTTGCAGTCTGATTTTACTGAACAAGAGGGTTGCTGCTCTGAACTGTTTAATTTCCTGCCATAATAGCCACTTCAAACAGAATATATACTCACCTCTTGTGGCTCTTTCAACAAAACACGATCCTCCAGCTTTAAACGGGCATTTAGCCAGTTCTTTGATGCGCTGTTTTTTCTTTTACTCCTTCAGTCCAGCAGAGTTCTCTCAGTTCCCCACTCCTTGTATTTTTCTCAGCTCTTTACGCCTTTCTCTTCCTGTAGCTCTGTTTCCCTCTCACAGCGTTTTTGCTTCACACCTTCCCTTGCTGGCTCTCTCTTCCCCTCCCCTGTTCCCTCTCGCTGACTTTTTTCCTCTGTGCTCCTCTCTCCAACGAGGTGAAAAACACACTTGTCAAATACAGGTAGGTCATCACACCGTCTCTCATCCTCATCAGTTGCTAAGTACGAGGCGCTTTGATGCAAACAAGTTTTTCAGCATCATCGTGTAGGTATAGCTCCTAAACAGCGCGGTCTCTTCCTGAGGCGAGATGGTAAATGCAACAGCTGTTTAGTGTCAATGTCCATGTGACAAAGCAGCTCAGAAGCCTCGTTGGTACTGTTCAGACCCTTTTAACAGGAGGGTGAATTACTGGAAGCGGCTGCTCGTCCTCAGCTCTGATAATCAAGTGAAGATGTCGTCAAAGCTGTTTCTTTTTTTTTTTACCGAAGACAAACATGTGAGCTCAACATCCTCTCAGAAGAAGACAGAGTTTGTCACTCACGCTGCAAAGTTTGAGCTACTCCACCGGCTGTGCAAGGATCCTGAAGGCTGCGTAGGTTGAGTTTTCGTCTCCTATGAGGCTTCTTCTCCTGCTTGCTTGGGATGCTGCTCAAACATCCTTGCCAATGTGCAGATTCAACCGTGAGCCACTATTAGGAGAAATTCCCACATGGCCGGAAGCCTCATCCTGTATCAGGGCAACGAGCAACATGGAAGAGGAGGTTGGAAGAGGTGAGGAGGTGGAGGAGTAGGATGAAGCAGAGGGGTTGGGGGAGGAGGAGCCAGAAGGAGGAGTCGATGTGGGTGTCTGCAGCAGTTCAGAGAGGGCCGACTGTTTGTCTTTGCATCAGCAGTGCTTACAGCTGTACGTCTTCAGCAGAGAGTAGATACATTCGTACAACTGCTGGCTCTTCAAACAGCCACACACACGTCCCATTTCATGGTGATTCAGTTAATCCCCAATGCGTATGCCCTCTTTAAAAGCAGGGAGAGCGACAGTGGAAGCAGACACTGGTGATTGGCAGAGTTTTTAAACTGTTCGCCTGGCAATCCTAACTGCCCCTATCGACCTCCATAGTAAGTGCTTTCTGTTAACGCTGCAATAGTTAGTCGATGAATCCATTAGTCGATTAACAGAAATTAATCGCCAACTATTTTGGTTAATGATTTTGAGTCATTTTTTAATAAAAAGATGCAGAAATTTTCTTGTTCCAGCTTCTTAAATGTAAATATTTTAGGTTGCTTTGGGAAATTGTGATTGACTGATTGATTGTGATTTTTATAGTTTTTTGACATTTGACAGACTGATTAATTGAGAAAATAATCAACAGATTAATTGATAATGAAAATAATTGTTAGTTGCAGCCCTGCTTTCTGTTCCTTTTGTATGTAACCCTCCCTGTCCAGATAAGCAAGATAAGGCTGAAATGTAAATTAATTCAGTGGATAGAAGAGAAGAAGGGCCTATGTTGAGAGGGTATGAATAGTTTGGTAACAGCTTTTATGGACCTGGCAGTACAGCATTATTAGTGGTAGTAATTGACATAAAAACTATCTATCTTTTTGGGAGGCAGAATTACTTCTGTGATTTCATCTCCCCAGAGCCATGAAGCATTAGTAATGAGTTGGGAGTATATAGTGTATATCATTATTAGAATGAGAGGAAACATGGGAAAGATCAATAACGAGAGATTGATCTACTATTGACATGAGGTTAGCCAAGGATAATAGCCTTTTAACAACCCAAGCAAATACTCAGCATCCTTTCAGTCCTACCAGTTGCATTTGAATATGTGCTGTGCCTGGTGTATTGTTTTATTGTTTAAAATCACCTTTGAGCCCCTTGTTGATAAAGCCGAACAAATATATGCATGCCAAAGATTCTTTGATATGATTGGGTATGATATGATTTAACAGGCTCATGATTTAAAAAGCTCATTTGTTTCCTGCTTGTTGCTGGATTCATGAGCAGCTATTTGTATCAGTAAGCAGTGTCCACTCCAGTGGAGGACAGCTTGGAGACTGCTGTTGACTCAATGAGACTAACACATTGTCACGTGTCATGGAACATGTCATCAGCACACACCACACTTGTAATGACTTGAAGCCTCATCCAGGTGAGCAGCAAGGATGAAGATGTTTGTGTTACTAGGTGTCATTTTTGCTTAATTTTAGCTTCAAAGTTATTTATAAATCTTATCACCAGTTGTCCTCAGAGCAATATTTCGACAAGGTTTCTCAGCATTTTCTAGCCCATTTTAAATGTTTTAATTTAAAAAAAGATCTAGTTTATAAAACCAGTTGTGTGTATTTGAGTATGCAGTATTTTTTAGGGAACTCTAAATGGAAAATATAAAAACAAAATCCTTTGTTACCATTTACAGTTACAAGACTTTTTTTTAATGGAAGCCTATTTTTTTTCTCTTTAATCAGCCACTGTGTAATGTGGAAAATGCTCCAGCTAGTAAAGCGTGATGGTACTAGGATATATGATGTTGATTTTAACACATGAAATGATCAACAATGTGTGAAATAGGTCATATATACATATATATCTCAAACAAATATGAATATTCCCCAATACCATGGTGGAAATGGCCCTCTTGAAATTGATTGTTTTTTTTATTGTCTTGTTCTTACAAGAAAAGTGACAGTTTGGTGCATTTTTAAACGGCATGCATGCATTAAATCAGCCTTTTTACCACAACAAAGGTATTAGCATTGAAAATAGTCGCTGTATTATGCCACTATTATAATGGAGGGTTTGGTGACCACTGCTCATCGTCTCCCCACCCATCAGCTTAAAGGAGGACCCATTGAAGCGCCACTATTTGTCTGGCTGCTTCAGAAATCACATCTAGCCTCAGCATCCTGAAAGGACCACAGCTGTTTCATCCTCACTGTGTGTGATTGAACCTGTCAAGTAGAGTGGGTAATCTGCATTTCTTTGAAATAGTTTTTCTTTCATGTGAATATATCATGCATGTTCCCATCATATTCACCATAGTTCCCTCCAGGCTCGTCACAAAGCTTAAGGACCTGGGATTAAGCACCTCACTGTGCATGTGGATCCTTGACTTCCTGATGGGCAGACCCCAGGTGGTGAAGGTAGGCAGACACACCTCTTCTACCCTCATCCTTAACACCGAAGCACCCCAGCGCTGTGTTTGAGCCCCCTGCTGTACTCCTGTACACACACGACTGTGTAGCCTCTTTCGACTCCAACACCATCATCAAGTTGGCTGACGACACAGCTGTGGCGGACCTGATCACAGATAACATGGCAAAGGCCTACCTAAAGGAAGTAGAGGACTGGACCCGCTGGTGTCATGACAGTAACCTACTTCTGAATGTCAGCAAGACCAAGGCGCTGATAGTGGACTTTGGGAAGAAGCAGGGAAGAAACTATGCCCCCCTTAATATCAATGGGTCCTCGGTGGAGAGGGTGGACAGCTTCAAGTACCTTGGTGTCCACATAACTGAGGGCACGACCTGGGCACGGCATACTGACTCAGTGGTGAGAAAGGCAAGGCAGAGAGTGTTTCACCTCAGGCGCTTGAGGAAATTCTGGGTTTCCCCTCAAATGCTGAAGAATTTCTACTCCTGCACCATCGAGAGCATCCTGACAGGGAACATCACTGCCTGGCACAGAAACAGCACCAAATAGGACCGCAAGGCCCTGCAAAGAGTGGTTCCTTTGGCTGAACATACAATAGGTGGTGCTCAAACCTGCCTAAAGAATATTTACACAAGGCGCTGCAAGAATAAGGCTAGGAGAATCATTAAGGATCCCAACCACCTGGATAATGGCCTTTTCTCCCCGCTGCAGTCAGGAAGAAGGTGTTTTAGGTATTGGATATTTATATTTAAACTATTTTTAATGCACAAATTTAAGGAACTGGTGGGATTACATTTCAATGTGATTGTACCTCATATAATTAAATGTGATAAATAAACTTGATTCGTTGACCGCCAAGCCTCAGGCTCGCTATTGATTATCAGGAGAATGCAATACAAAGGATATGAGGTATTTGTAATGTATCCCTGAGGGATTTCATATAATGAGGCATACAGATACAGATATGACAGCTCGATTTCTTTAGTTTGGGCACATCACAGGCTTCCACCTACACAGTTGGCCCCTGTGACATCAGCACTTTAAGGTGCTGTTAACCACCACTGTTATTGTGAATAGAGATTACCATTGGCTTAAGTGATTGATGGGAGAACATCACAGTAACCATCAATTATTAGCTTCTCATTATTAGTTTCTTACAAGACAGTGGATTTATTTTGCAACTGAAATGTCATGTATTTTATCAGTTGCATCAGTTCAGTTTTTCAAAAGCGAGAGGAAGGAAAAAACAGGAAAAAGAGATAGAAAGTAGTGTTTCATTCCATCTATGTGCTATTGGGGAGCGAAATAGTCCTTGCCGTTGGATAAATGTGTCCTCATGCTGAAGTGATGGTAATTTGATGCCCTCACAGTTTTGGAGGAAATGTTGGTGATGGGGCCTTTGTCTCAATGCCATCCTCTGTCTTGTTTGGATCTTTGGTGTCTGGTTTGGGATTTTAGTGTGAGAATCTCTTGAGGCTTACGGTGTCCCCCAGCTGATTGCCTTTTTGTTTGGGTATTTCTACAAAAAATGAGAGTCACTTCAGTATGACCAAAAGTTGCAGAGAGTAGTTGTATCTTGGAGTTTGTAGGTGGGGTCTTGGCATAGGGCGATTGGGAGGAATGGCCGGCCTCATTGAACCCAATGCTAGTAATTAGCTGCCTATAACATACACCATGTTTGAACTTCAGGAATTTCATAAATATACCTGGTACCAAACCACTGTATGTCAAAGTTGGATGATTGAATTTGAAGTTGTATCATCTTATTTGCAATTGTATGTTTTGGACACTCGAGTGAAGACCGGAGAAGAGCTGTCTAACTGGTCACCTACCTGGGTAAAGTGACAGGGACGCCTGTTGGACAAAACCCAGTAAACCTAAACATACATTGAAGGTGTACTTGGAATATGTGGCTAAGTGCCTTGTCCATGAAGTCCTGCATCCAAGCAGTGGCTAGATGGTAATCTTTACCTTGTTTCCAGTTATAGAAGAAATACAAACAGGACAGCAATGTGCAGGTATTTTATGTTCTTTTTTTTTTTTTTTTTTGCAGATTTTTGTTACCCAGCACCTGCAAAAGTTAGTGGATGTGCGTGTGGCTCTTGATGATATGATGGTCATCTGTGCCTGTTGTGGAAGCACAAACAGTGAAGAAGGCCATCGAGCTCAAACACAAGGCCTTTCTTTCCCCATTTCTCTGAACAAACTAAATGAAGTAGTCAAAATTGTCAACAAAATACAGAGAGTGGAAAAGATTCACCCTGAGATACTGATACCTAGCAATGTGACATTGAAAAGGGAACCAACTGTGTGCTCCAATTATTGGACTATCTCACTGTACAGCCTCCCAAGGAAAGCTTACAGCAGGAAACTGGAAAGGAGGCACTGGCCAGTTGTTCAACTTTACAATGTGGCTTCTGTTCTGGTTGTGGAACAATCAGCAGTATATGGATTTTGGCTTTTCTCAGTTGGGTGAAACAAGTGGAAAATTACCTTTTAAACCCTTTAATCCAATGTATAAGTGAAATCTAGTCTTCTCTTATTATCTGTGTGCAGCCGTCAAAGCTGTCAAAATATTGATATTGAGGTTGACTATTGATTTTTGTCCACAGATGATATATTATTGTGTCAGAGCTGTATGTTCAAATAACCTTTAATTCCCAAAAGCTCAGCCAATTATTTCAGAAGAGTGCGGTTTAGAAAGAAAAACTAAATTAGTCATTTAATGGTGTGATTCTCTGCCTCAATTAAAGATAATTGCTTTGTGTGCTTCACACCTCCCACACTGTGTTGCTTGTCCTGTGGTAAATAACAATAGCCATGCTGATAATAATGGCACACAAAGCTTTCCACCAGATGCATGGCTTCCAAAAGCATTTGGTTGTCATCGTCCTCCTGCCTCAACAGTTTCACATTTAATGTCACGTCAAGCTGCTCATTAACTGCAACCAACCAAACGTAACATGTCATCAGTCAAACGGCCTCTATTCAACAAGTATTTGAACAAACACCAAAGAGTGTGCACCCAGTTCTCTGTAAGCAGGCATTACATACATGAGCAAAACAAGATGACCCTCGTTTAAAAGTAGCATCTGAATGAACTATTACCACTTAGACCACTGATGTAATATTCTCTTCAAATTAGATAGTGTATCCTACAGGTTCATGAGGGATCAGTGACATTTGATAGACAGATTCTAACTGCCCCTCCTTGAACTGGCCCCATTATTCAGGTTTGAGAGTGTCTCTCGTTCCTCCAAAGTCCCTAAGAGCCTGCCTTTTGAATATGAATGTGACTTCAGTTTGCAAATGGTGGGACTAAGATGAATGAATGTCATTAAAAAGCTCCAGCTGGAACACAAGCACTGTGGTGCATTTGTGCTTCAGCATCTCAGCAAGACAGTCTTGAAGAAGAAGGCTAATGGGCTCTTTAATTTATGAAACAGCTCTTGTTTTTATCCGGTCCAGTTTGTCATTTTGCAATATGGCAATCCTACATTCCAGAGTAAAAATATGAGCAAGGAAGTCATAGAGAATAAGAAGTCTGAGAAAGAGATAGACACCTGGGATCATTTAGTTGGACATTTATTCACTGACCCATACTTTTTGACCTTTCTCTGGCTGTCCGCTGTCTATTTGTGCTATGTGGGCATGTAGATAAAGTTGTCAATAGCCCATGAATGCAACAATGCATCTAATGCCTTTATGAATCAAAATGAAATGGTTCTTCACATTAGTGCTGAATAGATTTTAAACTCGCAATTGACATCTTCTTGTAATGGTCCTCAGTTGGCATCTGTAAGACTACTGAGTGATGTCGATATCACACGGGTCCAGCAAATGTGTCTCTGGGTCATGTTAATTTGAGGATGTGTTAGTAAAATGTTACCTCCCTGTGGGCTTATTGACTCAAGTTGTTGATTTCCATGATGCAACCTCTCTGCATGTGTAATTTAAGGATCAGAAAAGCTTTGTTAAAATGTTTGAAAGTAAGTGTTATTTCAAGTGTAAATCTGTGCCGTTATCCCAAGGTGGTGAATGCAACTTTGTTTGTTTTCACATATGTTGTCCACTATGGTTCAGTGGTTGCTGTTCAAGTACAGATATATTGGTATTTATCTGATTATCTGCTTGTAAGGAACAAGAAATTGCAGCACAGAAATGCCAAACATATGTTTGGGGTGACGTAGAAACCATGTTCCCATACATAGTTAAGTTCATTTAAGAGCAATGACAGGTATGTTTGGTTTTGTTTTTTTAATTTGTAAAATGTCCCGCTCTGTATATGCCTTGGTCACAACTCTTTGATGACCAAATTTAAGGAATCCTTATCAAAAAATTGGATGTTTTAAACTCTCAAATATTGACATCAGCCTCAAAAATCCAGTATCAGTTGAAACATTTAGTTGACAACAATTTTGATAATCAATTAATAGTTTATTATTTATATTTATTTATAATATTCATAATTGTAAATGCATTTTTAATATTTATAGTTTTGTCATTTATTAAGATAAAGAAAAACAAAAAAAATGTGAGGATTTGCTGCTTTTCTCAGTTTATAAATGTAAATTGAAATAGAAATAATATCATATTTTTGGGTTTTGGACCCTGAGTCCATTTGAAGATGTAATTTCGGGCTCTGGGAAATTGTGATGGGGATTTTTCACTATTTCACAATTTTTTGACTTTACATGAACTAAACGATTTATCAACTAATAGAAGAAAATAATTGTCAAATTATTTGAAAATTAAAATGACAATATTTGTAGCCTTAATAGAAGCTTGAACTCATCATTATCATCATGAAACCTACCACCACACCACCCGAGACTGAGGGCTTGGACACATTTGTTCATTCACATTGTCTTTGTTTAGCTACGAGCACAATGAATGATTCCACAAACTGTATTTGTCTTGAAGTGTGTCTTTACAGAGTGCAGGTGGCGGTGGGTGTTTTGTGTCAGACTGCAGCATTATGATTCAGGCAGACTCCAACAGTTTTGAGTGTCTTTTGATGAATTTTACTACAAGAACGGGGAAACTTGGTATTTCTGGAGTGAGTGAATCACCGGGGTGGCTGGTCTGGATATCTTGTTTGGATTTAAGCACTGTGGTGGCTGTCACATCTCATCCGCTCGAGTCTTCAAAGGATTGAAACATTCATGCTTTCTGGCAGTTTTGTGCTTATTTAAGGCAATCCACAGGTCTTTATTTAGCTGCCAGTGGGTGCATTGTTCTTATCTTCCTGCGGCCTTTGAGTGCCTTTTTGTAAAGAGAGAAGAAATGCTTGCAAGGCTTTTTGCCATCCCTTTCCCATTGATTTAATGAATTTAACAAAGGCTTGATTCTTGGTTCTGTTTTCAAATTTCTGTTTTCAATTGTGTCTGATTCTCATTTATACGAAGGTGAATAACAGCATCATCTAAATAACAAAAAGGTTGAGTTGTATGCTCTTGATGCATCTGTGTTTTTGCATCAAACAATTCAGGAGTAGGCTGCTTTTTTCACACACATGGACCCCTTTTTAGCACAGTGTTGTTTTTTATTAGTGGTTTACAAGGGGTTATGTGATATGGTTTTTCAGGGCTGATATCAGCACCAATTATAAGTAAGGAGACCGATAACCGATATTTGGAACCAATATACATTTGCAGTAAAAATGAAAGTCTTGGTGTCAAAATTTAGAATAACACAAACTCCAACACAAAACTTTATTGAAATGCCTTTAAGCATGTAACATGTAACTCATCCTCAAGACAGACTTTGGCCAATGGCTCACCTGTGTGGGGCCCTAGCAGAGACCTCTATACGGCTACGACAAGTTGCCTTTCTCTCGGTTGCCTTTTGGGGGTTCTGTTTTCCTCATGGGTCCCTTCTGCAGCAGCCTGCTCTTCCTCACTGGCTCCTTCTTTTTGACTAGTCTCTTGTGTAGCACCTTCCACATCCTCTTTCAGCCATTCTTTGGCATTGGTCAGTATAACGCCAGAGGAGAATCTTATAATTCGGATCTAAGAGACATGCCAGCACCACAGTTTTTGTTCCTTCTAGTTTTGAGAAATGTTTGAGCAGGCTTTCCCACATGACTGGCCTGAGTGTTCTGATGCCTTGTGTCGAGAGCCCTTCATCATCTTGAAATAGCATCTTCAGCACGGTCAGACAGGGAATGATGCGGGACGCTGATGAATAGTTATGGCTCACCTCTAGTGTCACTTCCTCCATTGGGATGAGAGTTTGGACCAAATTGGACACGATGTCCCACTGGTGAGCAGCAGGACATGCAAATCCTCCATGTTCGCTGGAGTAGATGTTAAGCTTTTGCTTGAGCACTCTTTGCAGCATGTGCTACCTGTTGAAACAGCCTGGATTAGTTTGTGCTCTGGCAGGCCAAGGTCCCTCTGAATGTCCCTGGAATGCTGCTTGGCAAGAATTGAAATGAAATGACCTATATCAGGATATGAGATTTTGGTCATATCGCCCAGCCCTACCATTGGCTACCTATAACGTAAAAACACCAACTCATAAGGAACAGTAATGTCACATTTGCGATATGGTAGCTAAAATAAGTTCCACTAACGTTACTCAAAGATATAGCTATTGCTACATCAAGAAACTCTATAATCTTGTTAGAGTTAACTGTATATCACTGCAACAAAATGCATTATTTGGACATTTTTCAGTGATGTAACTAGGAAACTGGGCATACTTGTCATCATAGAAATAGATCATAAAATTGTGGTATTTTTGGAATTTCAGCTAAGAGGCTTGCAATGTTTATTGCAACTTCACTACAACTCCACTCGCTCACCAGAGCTGCTCCAGTCTGCAAATACGTTCCTCTGTCTAAAAAGGTCAAAACTCCAGCAACACTTGTAGTATATAGAACAACTTTATTACTTGACCAACACATTGAGAATGTTCCGTTGTGCCTGTCTGTAGCACAGTAGCCTTCAGTGTTGATAGGTCATTACTCATGACGTGTAACCAATCAGATTGTGCTGTCAGTGGGACATTGCTCAAGACCACAGAGCGATGACTACAGACAGACAGAGGCTGCATCAGTGCCAAATAGCGTATTTTTAAATTAATTTATTTTATAGGCAATCAGATTTTTAAAAAAAAATAAAAAATTCCGATAATTGTAAAAATGCTGAATTTCGGATCCGATAACCAGCCGACCACTATTGTTTACTCATCTATTCAGCCAATCTTATAGCTGAGGCTGCTTGCGTCTGTGTAATGAGAGACCCAGATGTGGCGGCACTCTCAGTCTGATGGTTATTTCAGCCGCAGGGACCAGTACTGGGAGGTTACATGTGAGCTTAAAGCACACATTCATTCTCACCTGATTAGCCTGCTGTTCCTCATCAGCTCTTTGTTGGTCCAGAGCATGGCTGTGTTACTGTAGACAGCATGAAGAGAACAGCTATCGTTCAACATTATTTGTTTGATACAGAGGAGTGATAATAGATTCTTATCTCTGAAACCGATGAAATTGATGAATTGTAGTAGAATATTCATGTGCCTCCGCTAGTAGAGGGAGGATTTAGTACGCCACATATTTCTTTTGATCAAAGCAATCCCTCATTTCATGTGTACCTTGAAAAACAACACACACTGCTACCTAAGGACGTCTAGGAAACAACCTAATGTGCAAATTAAACTGGACGTCCACATCAGATGTTGGAATATGATCGATTAGATCCCAGGTAAGTGGTGCCTGAGCCACAGCCTCTTACCTCGGAACAAGCTGCAGGCCAGTAAAACACATGCCTAATGAGAACAAGGCCTCGGGTGGATTGGAGCTGTTCTGATATGACTTTGACATAAACACAGCCCCACACAATCACCATTAAAAGTTAAGAGTAAATAGCTTCAGCGGTCTTTATTGTCTCGCCTGGTTTGCTCAGGATTTTAATTGCAATTAGCGCAGACAGTGATTTATCGATGCACAGTGGATTTCAGCAACGTGTCGTGTTGGGCTAATTGGTTTGGTTAAAAAGGCGTGACAGGGAGCATGCTGGAGGTAGTGTAGCTCTCGGAAAGAGGATCAGCTCCACAGATCGCAACAAGTTTCTCTGAAACAGTCTTCCCTGTATTTTGTCTCAGCTCTGTGTATCTTTTTTCCCCATTTTATCCTTCATCCCTTCAGTCTTTTCCTCTTTTTTCCTTTTCTTTCGTATATGTTCCATCCTGTCCCTCTTCTTAAGGTTGCACAGTATAGTAATAGCACTCAATTGCTCTTCAGTTTTCAATGAGCCGTCTTGCTCCATCTCCTCTCTTATTGAGGATCTGCCACGACAGCCAGTTTAAAAGAGAAGTAATCATTCACTGATCACACACCATTACTCTACTAGCAAATGGAAGAGGAAGGGGGAGTGGGGAATGTGTGTGTTCCTCTTCCAGTCAGATAAAATATCAACATTTCAGTGCAGCTGTTACTGGAGACTGAGCAGCGATACTGTTGCTCCTTATATGTCCCTCCTGTTTCTGTTCAATCAATCACCGCTCCAGGAAAGAAGACTAACCAAGGTTACGACCAGACCGCAGCCGTATACAGCGAGTGGACTGCCTCTGTGCAGCAAACTGTATACCAAAGGTGTGGCCCAGTCAGCAAGGGTACACCCTTGTTGACTGGGCCACGCCATCACAGATGCACATGGTGGCGTGTGCAGCTCTGTGAGCTCAGCAACCGACAGGGCAACGGCAGCATGCTCTGGCAAACAGGATGAGAGGGGTTTGGCAGAAACACAACCCAGGATACTTTTTATGATCGTATTTGTATATACACATGATATTCACTGTAATTGTAAACTAAACTAAATATTAATACCAACTTCCAGATGTTGAGTTGCCCATATTAAGTAGCACAGTCCTCATGTTAACAGTTTCAAAGCTTCAAATTCCTTCTCTAACTGAGGCTCTTTAGTTTGAAATGGAAATCAGTGAGGGATAATCGCTGTTAGGGCTGCAACCAACTATTATTTTCATTATTGATTCATCTGTGGGTTATTTTCTCAATCCATTAGTTGTTTGGTCTATAAAATGTCAGATAATGATGATAAATGTCGATCACCTTTTCCCAAAGCCCAAGATGTAACCTCAGTTGTCTTATTTTTGTGCCAACTAAGAAGTCCACAACCTAAAGATATTTAGTTTACTGTCATAGGAGACTAAAGAAACCAGGAAATTTTTTGAGTCATTTCTTCTTAAAAATATGATTCAAAGTGATGAATGGTGATTCATTTTCTGTCCATCGAATAATCAATTAATTGACTAATTGTTGCAGATCTAATGGCTATAAACGAGAGCTTATGTAATAGATTTTGGTTAGAATTGCTAATATGTTGTGCGAGCATTGTGAGATTCCCTCCAAGATTTTTTTTTAATTAAAATTTCTGCAAAAAGAGATTTTTCATTTTCCGTTTCCTGAGGTTTGGTAACTGGTTTCTTGGGAAACCAACAGGTAAATTACGGCTGATTACGGGCTATTAGAATAAAGAAAATCTTCCCTAATTATTTTCCCTAATTTAGGGACAAAAATCTTCATTGACAGTATCACATTTATAATCTGTATCTGCTGGTTCCAACACTTTATTGAAGCTATGTCATACCTACATTGAGTGATGTAGTGGGTGAAGAGTAGAACCCAAGATGCAAGTTTTTCAGTGTGTCTGTTTGATATGTTTGTGTATGGTGAGACTTCAGGTGTAAAACAAGACTAGGTCAAAACCTATTGTATGGCTGGACTGTGTACGGTCAGTGTATGAAATTGTAACCAATGTGCTACAGGGATAGTCAGTGTTAGTGTCTATAATGTGAAATCCTGGATATTAAATGTTCATTGGAAATTTTTTGTAGTGGTCCCAGTAATATTTGTTTTTAAAGTGTACTGAAGTAGCATATCACATGACATGGTTAAGCTACGTTTGAGTTAACAACAAAAAAAAAAAAAAGAAGACCCCCCCAGGACATAATAAAAACTGATTGCGCCAATTTATTTTGAAAGAGCAACAGCCAATGGGGAAACTCCAACACTGGGCCAACTGACCAAGGGTGTAACTTCATCACTCCGTTCCAGCCAATAATAAAACCCTTTAGAAATTATTGTTTTCATTATCGACCAACAGTCTAAAACCCCAAAATATTTAATTTAAAATGATGATAAACAGAGAAAAGACTGAAATTAAAACAGTTTCACATTAATTTTCTATTGATGGACTAATTATTTCAGCTTTAATGATTGGACTCATAATGAGGAGATAACAAAGATATAAACTCCTTTACTGCTAAAAAAAACCCCAGTTGTTCTGACTCGTCATAAACTTGCAGTAAGCTTACAGTTTGTATGCATTTCCTCGATCCCTCACCCTGTTCATCGTGACGTGATGCAGATCCAGCGTGTCTTATCTTCATCCTGACTCCGCGCCAGTTCTAGACAGTCTCGTAGAGCAGAACGGAGGAGAGGGGTGAAGATGAACAGCGCCGGGGTGAGAGCAGAGTGGAGTTGAGTGGAGCAGGAAAAGAGCAGAGCGGAACAGAAAGGCAGGAGCGAGGCCAGCGAGAGCGCACAACACATCCCGATATAAAAGATGAGAGCGGGACTCGGCATTAGCGAGCCATAGATAGCTCAGCGAAGCCGGGGTTGCAAGCAAAAAGCCACATTTGTTAATATGGGGTTCAGCCAGCAAGATGTCAAGAGACAGGATACCACATTATACAGGAGTTACACAATGCCAGCCGAGCCACTTAGCCCACAGCATGAGTAATGCAGTGTTTATTCACTGTGGAATAACTCACTGAGGTTTACCGGCCCAACTGCCACTGACGCACTTAGACAATCATTTTAACTATGAATTGATCTATAATCAGTTCCGTATAGTGAGGTCAGGAGCTTTACTGGCATGCAGTATTATCATTGTATATTTACCAGCATTCCCACACCTGACAGGATGAGACTCGAGAGTTTCTTGGATATGTGAATTGTTTGGGAATGACAGGAAATGTCTGGAAAACTGTGGAAGAATTTGCTGATAAACACATAATGACATAAATGGAAATGGTGGATAACTGCATTTATTTGCAACTTTTTCATTAATTATTCATTCATTCATTTAATAGTCTGCAATTAGTTGATACTCTGTGTTATGGATACATTTCAGTCATTACCAAGGAAGAATTTGGGTTTGATATCCAGCTCTGACTACAATCTTTAAATCTAGCTGTATGAACAGTGTAAGTGTTACTTCTTAGTGGAGTGTCTATACACAGTTTTTACATATAGGAAACCACATGGCCTGTTTTTCACACAGATTTATGATTTGAAGTGACAGATCCTCTGTAGATGTCAAACTCTGCTCTTAAAACAGTGTCAGCCAAGACCGCGGAGAGGATTTAAGTCTCAGATCTGTTTGGACGAGCAAGTATGAAGAGCTTGCTTCGCTCTCTCTCTCTCTCATTCTTTCATTTTTCTTCATCGCCTTCTCACTTGCTCACTCCTTTTTTTTCTTTTTTTTTTTCTTTACTCCTCCTCCCAACCCGTCGTCTTGTCTCTGTCTTCTGGAGGTTTGACAGAAGTGTCTCTCATCCTTGCTGGCAGCTGTTGCCATGGTTGTGTCAGCGCCTCCGAACTACCTGGGATGGTATTTCCATGGACACAGATCAGGATGACACTGGGCTCCGGGGTGTAGGAGGGAGGCGGTTCACCGGTGTCAGCAATTCTGTGTGTTGGAGACCGAATGAAGGAGACAGAGCAGGAAGAGGAGGAGGAGGAGGAGGAAGAAGAGGATTAGGATCTGAGAAGATATTAAACAGAGAGTATCAGGAGCCGGAAAAAGAGTGAATGTGAGAGTGAGAGGCCGGGGTGATTTCCTGTAGCCACTGCTGAAGGGTAATTTCACCTCGATGCAGGTTTCCCATTTACCTTTTAACACAGAATCATTCCATTTAGTTTCATGAACAAACAACAAAGCAAGAGAAATGAACAGAGGCAACCTGAGGACGTCATGCACTAAATCCTGGAACTGCTCCGTTAACACTGGAGTGGAGATGATAACATTTCAATGACATGATTATACAGGTTTTCTCTCACTTCATGATAAATCACAAACTATGGCCTAATTGAGAAATGGAGTTTTTAATGCACTGTTCTCTGATTCCATTACAAGCCAAGAATCACTGGACTTTTTAGACTGATACTGACATTGATATTTTAGAAAAATACAAATCCTAAAAAGAACAGTCAATCACAGCTTTTAATCAACACCCACATGGCAGACATCAAAGCCCATTATACGTCTTCAAATCTTATTAACAGAGCGATAATTTCCAAAATTACCATCAGCACACTTAGAGGGCCCAAGTTTAGCGATTGAGACCATAGTCACTCATGGAAAAAACTTATTAACTTAGTATTTCTTGAGAGAAGTTGGTGCGTTTTGAATGGGAGTCAATGGGAGTCTGGGATTTTTTGGAGCCAGCATCTAGTGACTGTCGGTGGTTTTGCACTTTAACGAACTTCTGCATTGGCTTCAGTCTCAAGCTGTGTTGGTTGCCAGTTGATTAGAACATCATGGGCAATGTTTTCAAATGACCCCCCCCCCCCCCCCCCCCCCTCCTAAAAATACTATATTAGAACAACAAAAAAGAAGAAAGTGGAGGTCAAATATTCATAATTAACTGTATTTATTTCTTCAGTTTCCTGCAATGTAGAGTTTCAGCGATTATTCAGTTCATCAATTAGTTAGTCGATTGTTGTTGAACTATTTTAATAATCGATCAATCGTTTCGGATGACAGATATTTTTCAAGCAAAAATGCTAAACCTTCTTTGGTTCCAGCTTCTCAAATGTGATTTGCTGTTTCTGTCAGTCATATGTGTCCGTGAATTGAATATCTTAAGGCTTTTGACTGTTAGGTCATAGACATATGCAACCTGTGAAGGTTCATATTATTACATGCATGTGAAAACGAGTATGTTGACAAAGAAATTAAGGCTAATGAATAATTCAACTGGGTTTATTAGTGACCTAACAGGTGTAGGAGGTAATGTTGAATAAATTATTGTAAGTGTAGGACAAGATGCATCTCATTTGCGTTTCATTTTAGTGTGACTGGCCTCATGTTCGCCTATGGATTATGTTGACCTGTTTGAAGCTTTGTCGATGTTATCACTCAGTAATGCTGCCATGTTTTCTTAGTTTGAAGGTAAGCTGCTCAGAATATTGTTAGTAAATGATCTGTTTAAGATACTAGCAGCTCTGAATCAGGTGTGAGATCTGGTTTTCGATTTCCTGTCCACTAAAGTCAGGTTTTATATGTCCAGATTACCTGGGAAGGTGGAAGTGAGTCGATCTTACCGATATCAGACACCCAAGGCCGTTCAGCATAAAGGCATCCACCCCCTCACCCGTCACATAAAGCTGACATTTCCATTCCCTTCTCTTATCTGTCTGCCTCGCAGTCATTGTAACCTCGATAATGCTCCTATTCATAAATCATCTTTTCTCTGCCTGTTTGACAGCAGGCCTGCAGACAAAAAGCCCTCCCGCATTCTCTCCTTTTTGACCCCCGTCACTTCCCGTACAGCAAAACAATCAAGGACAACTGCAGATGGTAGCGAGCATCCCGCCTGAAAGACGGCGTGTCTTTAATATAACCCACACAGGGCAGAGGAACAAAGTGAGAGGCTGTGACTGACTGTGGCTCCTCTGTCAGGTCTCCCACTGACTGTCCATCTGTGTGTGGCAGACTGACCTGTGTCTGCTGTTTGTGACTTCACCCTGTAAAAAAAATCTCTGATGCTGAGCAGGTGAAGCAGCACTGGAGGATATCAGAGTGCTTTGATTCAAACCAGTGAGATGAAGCCTGTCGTGGGTTTATTTTTCTGCTGCTGGCTGAGTGGCGACAACCACTTAAACTGCTTCAGGAAGCAAACTCTGCTGTTTTCTGAAAACCAGAAAATTGTTTTTCACCCAGAGTGCACTAAAAATAATTTATAGGGCATGAGTTGGTGGCCTGCATTCATGTATGCATTTTTTGATAAGTAGTAAAAACGTGTAACAGGTTAAATTCTTTAAACAAAACAAGAAGAAGTTCTATTTATTGGGGAATATTCACCCTAATTTTCAAAATTTGCTTGATTGATTATTCCTTTAAAAACAATAAAGCAATTCCCCACCTTTGTTACTTCAGAAAAGAAAGATCAACTACCTGTTGCGTCAGCGTCATGTAGCATTCGAGAATTTTTACATCCATGTTTGAACAAAGTTAACCTTTCATTACATTCACATCTGACTATGTGTGTCCTTGTCGAGCAGATGTGTTGGATGTTGTGTTGTGACTCAGCACTCTTCATACTCAGTTTCCCTCTGTGCCTCTCTTATAACACAAGTTTTCTCTCGTGTTCGTCTGCAAACTGCCGATAGCTCTGAAAAAAATGCTAACATGTCGAGTCTGTCTGCTGAACGCGTGTCACCGCTGCTGTTTGTGCTTATTAATCATGCAGCTTCAGTGGAGAGCCCTCAGGCGGTTGGTGTTTTGGCAGCAAAGTGGCGCCACATGTTAGCACTGCTTTAGCTCTCATACTGATCAACTGTTTACACAAAGTTATTGCCTGCTTTCCAGAGAAACACTGGTTTACCATTTCGGACATCAGAGGTGTGAAAGCCGTTCACTCAGCTTACATGAACAAGAGAATCAATCACACAAAGCCTAGAGATGTCTTTGTATTTAAAATAAATGAACAAACTGGGGATAAGTTTGGATTCAAAGTGGTATACCAAGGCTCTAGTTACTAATAATACTGTAGGGAGTTGACCATAGCACTGATATGTCAAACTCTGTTTCTGTGTGTTTTTCTCAGGGGATTCGTTCACTCAATTCCGGTTTTCAGATGAAAAAGACTGGGAGATGGATTCATTTGCAGCCAATCAGGTAAATCTATATTCTGCCCTGTCTCCACCACTCTGTATTGCTTCTTTTTCATTCATGGATTTAACCCACTTTGTGAAGTATGGATCCCTCAAGCAGGCATTACATCCGGGTTGCACAACAGTTACAGTAGGAAGCAGCATGGCTCTATGGAAGGTAATGTCTGATGGGCAATTTGTTGGTCAGTTAACCACTTAAGTCCAGATAAACTGTAAGAGGGATTGGTATGAAATTTGGAGCAGATATCCACAGTGCCCAGAGGACTTTCCATTTATAATATATTTATAATTTTGTACAGATATTTATGGTTCCCAAACAGTGAATCCCTCTGACTTTTCCTGATTTGTTTAATCTAATGCCATCATCAGGTCAAAATTTTAACTTGTCCAATGCTTTGATTTATAACCAAATACCTGCAAAACAAATTACCTTCCCATCAGCTTCAAAATGAATGGCCACCACACAAAGCAGTGAAACAAACAGATTATGTAATGGTTCCTGAACTCTTTCTTCTTCTTGTGTAGTCAGAACCACATTGTTTTCTTTCACTTGTGTACTAACGCAAAGGAATCCTGACCTATTCATGTTTGAATAATGATCCCAATATTTTACTGATATTATGACCTCATGTCAGTGTTTTTATATGCCCTATAAACGTGAATGGCTATCACTGACTGACTGACTGACTGAGGAGTCAGACTGGGGAGTGTCGCCACTTCCTGTAGCCGCTGTTTCATATTGAAATCCTTCTAGTGTTTGATACACAGTCCAGCTATATACTAGCTATATCCTGAAGAAGATCCAGTGGAATTAAAATGTGTCTGTAAATTTTAAAATAAAAGCTACTGTTACAGCTTTATACACATTCAATCTGCCCACACAAACACATGTGGAGCCTGTTTGCAAACCGCTGCGGTTAGACTTTTTTGTTTTCTCTCTAGATGTCTGCAGTGTTTGTGGACCTCCCTGCGCTGGCCCAGAGCCTTCAAGAAGTGCCTCTCCATCAGAGACTGAACCTGGAGGCTGAGCTGGTTCAGGTAGGCAGTTTGACTACTGCACATATGCCCTCATCATTAGACTTCCAGCAGGCTGTGGTCACTTGAAGCTCAAGAGAAAATTCTCAAGAATCTTAATTGTTAAGAGTTCAGCTGTCTTGTCAGGGATTGAACTGAGAAAATCAATTACTGCAAAATTAATTTCTATACATTTCTTATAGAAATAATTGGATATTTGCTTTTTCCTGGTAGTGTGTGAAACATTAAAGAGACTACAGACTGGATTCCCTAATGGAGATTAAGCCTAGTCTGAGACAAAAAACAAATCAATAGCAACAAATCCTTAGACAAGGATTAGGCTAAATCTTTATCCAGGAAACCAGCTCTTAGGATTTTAAATTTAAAACCTTTGTCATCATTTTGCTGTCCTGTACAAAACCAAACACACTTTTGTACAGACCAAATTTTACTGGCATTTGCTGCTTGGAAAATTCTAATTTCAGTAATTGGCTGCAGGATTGTACCTCACAGTATGTCCTGTCAAGAGTGGATTACAAATCAGGCAAAGTCAGCAAATGCCCCAGGGCCCAAAACCCCAAGGCGCCCTAAAAGCCAGCCAGTGTCATTTGATTTGCTGTAATTTAATTAGTTGTGCATTTGTTTTCCAAATTCTGCAACATGCTTCACTGAAAGACAATGTCAGTTGCTAAAGGCAGAGATTAATTCTGCATCATAACCTATACCTTACCTAACTGAATTCTAGTCTTTTTTTTACCTTTTGGTACCATGTGTAAGTGGGGCAGATTTCTAAATAAAATTGTAATAAATCAAACGACTAACTAAGAACTAACTGACATTCAACAAACACAAGTAGAGCAAGTAGTACTGGTAGTTTGGATTTCCATGTGAAATATGTTTTGTCTTTGTTTTTGTATAGTGTCACTTTATTGGTGTTTGGAGGTAACAAGGTGCATAGTGTACAGAACACAGTAGGGAATGGGGTCGTTAGGGGCCCAACAGCTCCTTTTGCCCCATACTGGGTTAATCCAGCCATGTTTCTTGTTACAGCCATTTACACTTACCCTGCTGTTTCAGGTCTCAACACCAGTAGAGTTGCCCACTATGACCCTCGCACCTAAACAGGAGATACCCAAAACTGCCACATTCACTCCACCGTCCGCAACTTTAAAAGTCCTCAGCACCAACCAGAAAGTCCCCGTTGCTTCAATCCCAGTGTCAGGATCAGACTCTCGGGTTTCCGTAAGTGCCGCTGAGCCACAGGTGGATGATGTTGATGAAGAGCTGGACCAGCTGCTCGGTTTAGAGAAACCAGTTTCAGGAGACCAGTCTGTCAGTGTTGCAGACGAGAAGAGTGATGGTCCAGAGAAATGTGAGTACATTCAGCATGCTTTGAAAATGTGATTATATTCACTATATTTCTCCCAGACTTAAATACACCAAAGTCGTCAGAACTTAAATTAAAAAGTTAGTCTTCAAATTGCTGTCCATTTTCAAACCTTATTATAACAGTAAGAGTCACAATCTTCCCTTCATGTGTTCTTTTAATCTGCAGCATGTGAGGAAGTGGTACCGGAGGTGATAAAAGAGAAGATGGAGGAGGTGAAAGACAAAGATGTCACGCCTCCCAAGTCTGCTTCAATCAAACAGGAAATGACAGAGGAGGACCTGGAGGACTGGCTAGATAGCATGATCTCCTGACCATCACCCATCAAGGACACAGAGTTGATTAAAAAACAAAAAAGAAGAGGTATACAAAGGAACCTGAACATTAAAATTTAAAGTTGTAATCCTTAAGATTTCAGTCCTGCTTGATTTGGCAACACCTTTGGTCACCCTGGTAACAGCGAGTGCAGTTTAATAGTACAGCAAACACTCCTTGAGCAGCTTCAGAAATACAACACCAGAGCAACTGGTGCATCAGTTTGCAGTGCAGCTTAACAAACTTGCATAAAAAAGATGCCAAAATTGCCTGTTGTTTTGATGAAGGAGTGTGATCAGTGATGTTTATGGAACTTGGCGCAAGCGCGTCATGCCAACAATGACGGTAAAGCACACCCTCTCGTGTAATATTGCTTAATTGTGTCCTTGGTAAGCTATGTTTAGGCAGGTCAAAGACAAACAGGCATAAATGCCCGACTAAGTACTGACATCTGCAGATATTTTTGTAAACAATCTGATATTGGTATCAGTAATTTTTGTCTGTTTGACTGCTGTATGTATGCAAATTATGTACAATAATTCATTGTGCAAACAGTGACTTGCATCTGACACATCTAGGTTGCCGAAGTGGTACTCGAAAAATTCGTCCAGGGTTGGCAGGTGTGGAGAAGACACACTGTGTTTTGCCAGTCGAGTGCTCTTACTGTGAAGCAGCAGCAGTACCAAATGTTCAGTTTGCATTAGCAGCAACTTAATACAGCTCTGATACAGTGTGTACAGGAGAGTCAACAGTAAACAGTAAGGCTGGTGTCTAGGAGATAAAATTAGAAACGTATGGCTTGATAACATACATGCATTGTTTCCTGTGAATAGCTTGTGCGTAGTAAGGCATTTTGAAACCGGCGTGGGAATGGTGGACTCTGCCACCAACAATAAAAACTACTACACAGAGAGGTAATTACAGAATGGAAATACATTGAGTCGCTTTTGTCACTGAAAAAAATGCCGTCCATAAATAGTATCCACTACGGGGACTATAAGGATTATAACTTTAATGTCTTCATTGGGTTTAATCTGATTTAAATCCTCTGCGCTTCAACTTTTGTCCTCCAAACAGAACTTGAGTTGAAATGTCTCATAAAGACATTAAGCTTGAAAACCAATTTTTCAAGTTTAAATACTTGGCGGACACTCAAAGGACTTTAGATTGATGGACTTTCTTTCACTTTGGCCCGCTATTCTTTGCTTATTAAAAAGTGGTGGTCAAGCTATGTTTTTTGTCTAGTTTCTTCAGCTGAATGAGGGACAGTATGTTCGAAGGTGTAGAGATGGGACAGAATGTCTCGGACATCTGTGAGAATATGTCAAAATGTTCCCGCTGTACATGTTTCAGAGAAAGAATGCTCTGTTCCTTGTGAGATGGTGAAGGTTACACACCGCGGGAGTGTCGCCGTTAGACGGATCCCAGCTGCTAAAGGGACGGACAAAAAGTGAAACAGCGCTCGGGTGACACGTTTGGTTTATTGCGTCAATTACTTTATTCATTTCCTCCCCCTCATCAAAAGAAATGCGGTTTACCAAAGCTACTACATACATACAAATGGCCATACAATAGCTGTTATCCATTTTGTTGTCAATAAATCCTTGAACCAAGCTGTGTTTTTTTTTTTCTTTTCCTCTGCTTTGTGGGGTTCTTCTACTGTGGAAAGAAGTGCAGGCGGGCAGGACACCACAGCTTGGGAATAAAACCAAACTAAGCAACATTTACACAAGGATCATCTAGATTTTATACAACAAATGTTTTCTCTTTTTCACTTAAAAGCCACAAAACTAGCTCGAGCTAAATCTGCTTGTAACTAATCCAGAACTAGAGCACTGCTTGTGTCAGGAGGGACAAAAAATTAGTTATCTTGCATAGTTTCTTATAAGGCACGTTGGCACTTGATAAACACTTAAAGCGAGTCATCTCTGGTCCTGGAAGAACCATCTTCTGTTAACAACTCATGTCATCTGACAGATTTCAACCAGCTTTGAAAGGCAGATCAGGTCTCACTCATTATATTCGAGTTAACTGGATTGGTAGTGATCAATACTAGCAGCACACATCCATTCAGTTGGTTTGGTAATAAGTGACGCTAACATCCTGGCGTTCATCTAGAAATTGTGCATATTCAGACATTAAGCTGTCACGCTGTAACCCTTCACACATATCAAATGTCTACACACAACAAATTGTGCAACAGGTTGGGGTTAAGCAAGTGAAAAGGCAATGTGAATCAGAATCAAAAGAAGAATTTTCACAAAAGAGGCGTCGTGGCAAGTGACTATTTTCAGTAAGAGGGAAGAGGACTTGGACGCACAAACCTGAAATGTCCAATCATCTGTTGTTAGTCTTAAAATCATTTTCTTCAGATTACGTTTTGTGTGTATTTGAATTCAAAATGAATGATTTTTTTTTTCTTTACATTTTTTTTTCAACACCATGGCAGCAGAGAAAGTCCAGCGAGTGTTCAGGTTCTGTTATCAGGGTGAAGTCAAGTTCAGAGTCTCTTTCATAATAGAAGGAGAGTAGAGAGAGGAGCTAAGCAGGGCTGCCTTCTCTAGCCCAACTGGTCCTCATACTGTTTACGGAAGCAGTCTCCAGTAGGGAAGAAGTCCCAGCATCTCTCCTGGTACATCTTCCACACAAATGACTCCTGGAGAGGTAGGGGAAAAAAATGGCAGTTGTAGATCAGTTGATGAAGCTTTAGCAGTGTTACACATATGTTTTTATTATGACTACTAAAAATTTTGACAATGACATTAAAGGAATTCTATTCTATTGAAACGGTGACGGGGCTGTGAGTGAATTGTGGCGCAGACGGATGCTGTGGACATAAATGGTTACACTGAATGACACTTAGGGGTTCAGAAACCGGAGACCAGGGTCCTATTACATTAAACTGATTTGTGAGGACTGTTTCCATGCAGATCACAAATGGTGACAGCATTATCACTTCATTTGATTAGTCAAATGTGTTTAAATGAGCAAGAAGAAATTATCTTATATTGCAAATTGCAGCTTGCATGTTGCCAATTTGGTGAAATGGGCCACAGGATTTAAAAAAGGCTAAAGGACATAGAATACTGTGTAATACTGTAAGAACCCGAGATGCTGCTGTAAATTAAGACATCATAAGTACATTTTATTGATTATTTAGATCAAGACCCAAAATGATTGTATTTCTGCAAAAACTAAGATCTGTTTTAAGATCAAAGAAGTGGAGCTGTGAAGCTACAAAAAGCTTTTCTTGCATTTCCTGTGTCTGCTATTTGTGTCATAAGGACCAGTGCCTGAACATCAAATAAACTTGAATCTCAGGTGCAGGACAATAACAAGTTAATATCAAAAAAGTGAAAGTAAACCCACGCATTGTTTCTTCCTCTTGCAAAGCTGTACTTATGCAACATGAAGTGGGTTGAAATGTTGCACAAGTAAAACCTACTGAACCAAGAGTCAGAAACATCACTTCCTTTGCTGTCTTGAGAATGTCACATTTTGTACTGTAAGATACTGCAGAGCATTTATCATCTCATGTCAGAGAAAAGAGCTCTGAAATTCTTGTCACATACCTGACCCGTGTGTTCAGTCTCATCTTTGTTAATCAGGTACATCAGGAAGAACCTGTACAGTGAAGGACATTAATATTGTTCACAAACATAAATGCTGGAAATTAGAAATACCTCAACTAACTGAGTTTGATCATTTTCTGTGTCTTGTTGCTGCACTCACAGGTAGTTAGCTAGGTTGTGCTCTTGTAAGGTGTGGGTTTCAAACCCGTGAGGTGTCCGGTCAAAATAGTCGTTCCCAATGCCACAGATGAAGCATTTGGTCTGAAAAAGGAATGAGAAGGGATTAGGACTGCAACTCATAATGATTTTCATTATTGATTAATTGATTTATTTATTTATTGAATGGGACAGTGTGCAGTTTGAAACATTAAAGATGCACTGCACTAGAGTTAGCTTGAAGCTAATTTGCATCTGTAGTCCCTGACAAAAAACATACAACAGCACAACAACAAACAGTAAAAAGCAAAAAACAAACAAAAAAAAAAAACACACCATATAAACCCACAATGTCAATTAGAAATAATGTAAACTAAACTCAGCTGTGTGACTCAATGGTCAAATGCCTTGTTCAAACGTCTAAAACTCAAAGATATTCAATTTATTATCATAGAGGACCAAGAAAACTAGCAAATATTTACATTTGATATGCTGCAACTTAACTAGTTTTGGCAAATTGCTGCATGTTAACATTTTTTGATCCACTAATAGTTTAACATCTAGAAGGGATATCGAAATTTTGAAACAGAGCTTTACTGAACTATGTCAACTGACACAACAATCATTTATTTTGTATTTGCATTTTTTTGTGGCTGTAATATTTCTCCTTATACAGAAAGTCTTACCTCCATGTCCTCCTTCACCTGCTCCTGCTGGTCTCTCAGCTCACCAAAGGCATCAATAATCAAACCTGAATGAGGGTGCAAAAGTCTGTCAGAGTAGCACTAAACAAAACACATCTTATAACACAACTATCAAGCTGTTATCGAATACAGAAGGAATGAAAAAAGGAAACAGTTGTGCACCTGGCAATCAATAGAGATCAAATTTTTCTGTTGTGTTTTTGTTTTTTTAAGGTAGCACATTGACAAATATGATCTGTGTTATAGACCACACAAGTAAGATTGTGTACCCTGAATGATGGCCAGCAAGATGACAATGACAAAGAAGAAGAAGGTAATGTCAAAGAGGATGCGGTAGAGTTCATAGGGGTCTCCAGCTGGGTCCTCCAACTCGTCTCCAATACCACCTCCAGCTCTCACACCCACATACATGTGAAACAAATAGCACTGTCAAGAGAAAAAAGGGAAGAATAAGTTAAAAGATTCAGTCATTCCACATGTATTTAAGGTGAACTGATGAGTAGAGCAGCTGTATTTTATTCTGTGGTAGATAGAAACGAAAAATGTTGTGGTCTAAATTCAGTCCATGATGCTGCTGAGAGTTCAGTGTCATTTATTGTTAGCAAAGGATTTGAAGCATAAAGCCTTGAAGGTATACTATGCAGGATTTGTCAGTTGGCCCCTCCTTCCGGATCAACTAGTGAGAGAGAGCAGCAGTGGTTGAGCAAGCTAGATAGTGAATGAAGACAGGGAGTGGCGCTGGCGAGAACAAAGCCGTGAATCAGATAAATAAAACATTATTTTCTGATTGTTTCATGGCAGTTACATTCTAAAGCACAAATAAACACGCCCACACCTCTGCACAACCCTGCGGGAAGCTGCCTCATTGCTTCATCCTGTCTGCATGGCCTCTCTGCTCTGTGTGTGTGTAGTTCAGCCCCACCCTCAGTCAAGCAGACACATAGACCTGCAGCTCTTTATACATCCATGACAGAGAGCAGAGCGGAGCAGAGGAGAGAGATGGAGACAGCGATGTAACCTGGTCCCTACACTACGAGTCCCGACCTCACACCCTGTGCACTGTTATTAGCTAGGCGCTACACACCCACAGTCCATGGGTTGACACCCAGAAGTGTCCTGAACAAAGCAAAATAATAAGAAAATACAGGCAGAGGGCAAAGTGTCTGCAAATAAATACACCACCACACACTAGTGGGTCCTAAGTGATTATTGAGAGGGATTATTTTTGTCTGAGTCTATACATTGTTTTTTAGAAAAATCCTGCATAGTATACCTTTTAAGAGGTGTAGGATGTCTCATAAAAAATGACTATACTCTGACAAGTGTATGAACTCCCGGGACTCGGTAAGCAGTCATTCTGAAGGAGGGCAAAGTAAAGTTAATAAACTATTTATGCAGTGTCTCCTCTTCAGAGGCAGAAAATATTTTGAAAAGGAATAACTTTCAAAACCTTAACCAAGGCACAACTTTAACAAATGAAAAATATCAAAGGTTACTAATGAAAAATACTTTCTAATCAGCCCATTAGTCACCTCCTGCATTTATAGTCTGATGAAGGCCAGAAGGCTAAAATGTTCAAGTAAACCATAAAGGAGGAAGCCAAAGTAATCCTTTTCATCTCCAAACATTTGCCCTTGGAGAGGGCTGCAGCCTCTTTTTTACTTCCACAAAAGGAAGACATTTTCAATTTCTACTCATTTTTCATGAATGAAAAGATATCAGGGGTGGCCAGACGTACTGTCATCATATCGTCACACTTCATGTCGGGCTCATCTTCATCCTCGCTCTTATTGTAGAACCTCCTGAAGAAGTTGAAGGCCACCACGGTGTACAAGTAGACGACTACCGCCAGCAGACCCACAGTCAGTACAAGCTACAAGGACAGAAAAAATTCATTAAGATGTGGTATGTGCTCTGAAACCTTTTGTTTGACCTTTATTCATTCCCAATGACAATTTGCGCTGAGAATATCTGGTTCAACAGCCTCCTTGGTAGCACAAATGGTAAATGGACTGCACTTAGATGGCACCTTTCTCCTCTTCCGACCACTCAAAGCGCTTTACGCTGCATGCCAACATTCACCCATTCACACACACATTCATACGCTGATGGCAGGGGTGCCAACCTGCTCATCAGGAGGAGAGTTTAATGCATTCTCTCTCACACACACACACAGGGAAGGTGGAGCACAAAGGAACTGCAATATTTTCAAGGCTTCCATGTTGTAGCTGTATTGAGGATTTTAGGAGCAGCTTTCATCAGTATTCAATGACTTTTGAGACCTTCAGGAAATCAAATTCAAGCGGTTTTTATGCTCCGTCAAAATATGCATACTCCCTATTACATGTACTGTCAGACATCTAATAGAAAGATAATAGTCTTAACCTGTGGTTCCCAACCTGTTTTGTCTGATGTGCCCCTGCAGGCCTGTCAGAAGAACTAAAGTACCACTTCTTATAGCACTGGTCATGTTCCATATGTGTTCATTTGAATCCATTTAAAATGGATGTAATTTAACACTTGATTAATAAAAGCAGATATTCATTCAATGTTTTTTTCAGATAATTGAACTGTCAGTGTTTAGGTCCAGTTGATCAAGCCTGCATTCGTACTACTCACTACCTTAAAGTAGCAGAAGCCGAATGTTTCAACCATTTATCATTCACTTTTAGCAAAATATTTCAATAATTTATCCATCAGATTTATCATCATTTATCTGATACTTGTAGCCATTTCAATCATTTATCCATTACTCTAGCCTTTTCACCTGTTATCCAACCCTGTTAGCTAACAATTTCAACCATTTCTTCATTACTTTTAGCTACATATTTCAAATGTTATGTTACTTTAAACTATCTATTTAACTGTTGATCCATTTCTTTTATCTGTTTCATTGATTACAATTTACCTTCGTTCATTACTTTTCTCTATCTATTTCAGGCATTTATACAAAACTCATCGCTAACTATTGAGAGAAAAAATCCAAATCATTTCTTATGCTTCTCTATAACTGAAAGTTATTGCACTCAATTATATTGCACTTTTTTTTTAAACATAGAATAAGTTTTCTTCACAGTTTCACACAACAGCCCATTAAAGTAAGAAAAGTGTGCACAAGCCTGACTCCCAAAAGGTCAGGAGAAATGATTGGTGAAACAAGAATAAAACTGAAAATCCAGCCACCTTAAGTTTTTATGTCTATTTATTTATCCATTAATTTGTTTCTCATGACTGCTTATAGTTATCCTGTGACCTGGATGACTGATAATCTTCGTATCCATCCTTTCTTCCACAAATTAATTCCTTGATTTGATTATGTTGGTGTTCAGAATGAATCACAATGCTTGTTGTTTTGTCCCTATTATCTTTCACTGACCACGTGTAGATTCAGATTATTTGCAGAAACAAGTATCTCAATGTTAGATGAGAGTTAAAAAAAAAAAAAAAAAAAAAAATCAGTCTATCCAGACAGTTGCACATTTCCCCCACACTTCAACCAAGTGTTCTTCAACTACTTCAACCCAATTCAAAACTCGTCATCATATTCTTTGACTTAAGCGTTTTCTAGGTCATTGCAGAAACCGTGACAGAAAAAATGAAATTAGAAAGCTGCTTTGACAGTTGACAGCCATAAAATGTGGAGTGTGGAGTAACTGTTGCTCTGTACTCTGGCTCTCTCTAGTGGTAAAAGTGCTTGCCTGCTTTCCGTTGTGAGTGACAGAAGACAAGATGGTGCGAAGGGTCTTGAAGCCCATGGCGATGTCCAGCAGATGGGCAGCAAAGAAGAAGTTGTTGAAATGTCCAAAAATGGACATAACAGTGTACCAGATCAGATACAGGAAGTACTGCAAGAAAAGAAAGACCATTCAATATTGACAAATAATGGTTTTAATATAAAAACCCATCAGTTTGGATATTTCTAGTATCAGAGCAGTGTTCATAGGAATAAACTTAAGAGTAAACATAAATACTTCACTCCACATGCAGAAAGAGCAACCACAAATCAAACCTCTTTATAGCTTCTTTTGTTTTTTCACTTTATCTAAGAACACTGATTGTTCCACTGCCCTCAAACTGCTTTTATTCCACATGAACTAAACTTACATTGTCAGTCAAAACAACTCCCATTTTCCAGATGTGGTACTTTGTATCAATGGAGCTCAGCCTGTCAATGAGAAAACAAAAGTGTTATTTCAATCATTCTATCCATGTCATAATAATTACATGTAAAATGTGGAAATATTGGATTGTGTGTGTTTAAACTCATGGATTGACTTGAATCCATTCAATAACACCGGTTTTTAACCTGCTTAGGACAGGTAATGCTCACACTTTCAGGCCTGAGTCAAGCCCTAAATTAAAAGGCCTTCAAGAACAATTTTGACACTTGATGGTGGCTATTATATATATTCAGTGGTTGTAAACAGGAGTGTTAAGCAATTACTTAGCTTGATGCTGAAATGTGTTGCCTTGAACATTAATTTTCCAGCCACTAGAGTCTAAAATCCCTTCCCGACTGCAAATGTGTGAACAGGTCCGCCTGCAGTATGCAGACACCTGATGTAACAGAATCACGTCCACATCCACTGTCCGTGTCTATATTGGAGTATATCCAGCTCACGAAGAGGAGCAAGAAAACAAGGGTTGAGTTCTCACCAGGAGAGCAGAGAGGCTTCCCTCTCTTCAGTCTCCACTGTGGGGTCAAAGTCCAGAGCGTTCTTATCCAGGCCTAAGAGCTCAGCGATGCGTTCAGCTCCGTACAGGTCACCGTATTTGTTGATCACCTACATGTACAGACATCAGCTCTGTCACTTAATATCAAACTGTGAGAAAGAAGTCTGCAGTATGTTGTGGAGAAACTGTAGCGACAGAGAATATATTTATATTTAAATAATTTAAAAGTGGATTCGATGAGGGGGATTCACAGGCATATTACACGATCAACGTAAATAACTAAACAATGGAAAACTAAATTATAAATGACAGCAATGTTCTCAAATGGTTTCCCTAACTCTCACCTTGCGCTTGATGAACTTGTCCCAATAGTTGCTGGGGAAAGATCTGCAATGGAAAGTGAAGAATAGAGACTAAGTTCAGTTGTTGTGATAAATTTAGATTGATAAAATGCATCTAATGAAGAAACTGTAATAATGTTTCCATAAAATCTGATATCATCTGTTGCAAAACCAGAAATGCTTTTGATCTCATTAAAATCCAAGTGTAAGTGTAATATGTCTCCCATTCAACATACATCAATAGTAGCTACTAGGGCTCAAGATATGGCCTTTCAACTCTTGTTTTAAAAATATTTGTAAATATATTTAAAAAACAATTAAAATTATCAACTGAATATTACAATTGCTGATTAAGTCTCCTAATAGATAAACTGGCTCATTTCAGTCAAAGGAAATAAATATTACTAGAAAAAGTGATATGTGTGATAATCTGTGCAAAGAGAAGTTTGATGCATAATAAAGACAGGTTGTAAAATCCAGATAAATCAGATTTAGACAAGTTTGAGATCCATGTTAATGCCATGATGATGCCAGGTGTGAACAAGGTCAGTGACTCACGGGGTGTTGATGACGAGTCGATCCCACTGGCCTTTGATGTCATCATCAGACGGCTGCTCAGTGATGTAAAGACCATCAAATTCAAGCTTCCTGGCAATCTCTTTCTCCCTCTTGAACACCACCAAAGGAACCTAAAGGCAAAACATTCAGATGAGTGAAACTGCAACTCCAAAACAACACATAGCAGTGTTATAATCTGCAAAGACATGATTCTCAGCTCTGTTGAAGCAGTACTAGTGTGGTGAATATCCCTACCTTCAGACAGTAGTACCCAACCAAACAGACGAGGGAGATGACGGTGTGGAATATAGCCAGGAAGCGCAGGGTTGGTAACATGTAGCCGGTGCTTTCTTGGAGCACAAACTCATCCATGTCAAAGAGTGTGTTCTCCTCACTCTCTTCCTCGCCACCCCAGCCGTTTTCATCATCTGTTTCATCATCACTTTCACCAGTAACCTAAAGAGCAAAGAGTATGTACCATGTAAACAATAAATTATCTGAGCTAACTGGAGTATATTTTTTCACATTACACTTCTTACAATTGTTTTTAGTTCTAATCTTTGTCTTTCAGTTTACATAAAATGCTTACTTTGGATTGTTAGTGGTCATGACCTTTAAATCAAGGTGTTCAGTGATTTTTATGATATTTCTGGATAACATGAGATTTAGTATTCTCCTCTGTCACAGCACAGCAATAAACAGAAAATACCCATTTCATGAAGCTAAATCAGATATCTGATAAGCTTTAGCTGAACTTTTGCATGCATTTTTGCATGGAATGAAGGTTGTTGGCATTGAATGTCTGGTCACATTAGTAGTATTGTTTGAGTTGTGACATATAATTTGATCAGATGGTACCTGATTTAAATCAAAACTTTGTTCTTGTAGGGCTTTTTGTGTTAAGACACATTTAATAGTAACACATGAAGTTTGGCTTCTTTAGTTAAATGAAAAAATGGTTTTGTACAAACACAATTATATTCCTGAAATTGTACCTCTGCTGACACCTAGCCCTAGTTCATATAGTGGGCTGTTGGTTAGCTAATACTACATAGCATCTATTGAAAGGAAGAAGAAGAACCAAGAACCCTACCATGTACTTTTTAGCAGAAAATCCAGATATAAAAAAAATATATAATTCAAAAAATACTAAACCATCCATTAAATGGTGCTACTGATGTCTGAAGAAGGACCAGAGGCTAAATGCCAAACTGTCTAAAGTACCTCTGAATCCTTTGTAATGCTAGTATGATGATACAAGCTGATCAGACAATCATGTTATGAAAAGAAGGACTGAGTTTTAGCTTTGGTTACTGTGTTACCTTGTAGAAAAGTAGAATGAAGTTGATGGCAAAACACACAAACAGAGCCAGGAAACGCAGATTGTAGAAGTTACGAGCCAGATAGTTCTGTAAGGAAAAAGGTTTTATTAAGAGTGAGATCAACTGCTGACTGCTTTAAAAAATATATCTCTGTGTTTGAACGAGAAATGAGTGCCAAAACAAATACTGAAAAATTTTAATGAAACTTTTTATAAGACGGAATATGTTGTGCCAGGACTCACCAGCATCTTGTTCATCCACACATCCAGAGCAGCAAAGATATTTGACATGAGGGCAGGCGCCTCCTCTTTAGGCTGATTCGATCTTGCTTTGGGCTTCTCCTCAGCCACTGGCTCCTTAGCATTCTCCTCTTTTGGTTTGTCCTCCTTCTCCTGGTTCTCTGTGCTGTATTAGTCATATTTGTTATTACTTTACAGTTCTTTTTGTCTTATATTATGATAATTACTTTTCCTATCTCTCAATATTACTCACTCTGCTTTCTCTGGTTCACTTTCAGGGGTTTCGACAGGCTTGGCAGCAGCACTCTGCATCAATGTGAAAAGAATACTAATGAGCTGAGGAGGACTGAATGGAGGTGATAATAAAAAGCAGATATCTACAGGATTTCAATACAATTCATTAGAGAGATGTAAACAGTTTTTTGAAACCTGTGACCACAAACCTTTTTCTGATCCGTAGTGGAGGTCTCTGCACTCAGCTCAGACACATCACCCAGGCCTGGCTCCACATGTTTTCCAGTTTCCTTCTTAGGCACCGTCAGCATCTCCATCATTATGTCAACCTCTCCTATGTCCCCTGGTGGTGCCATGGCTATGTCTAAGCTTCCTGATGACTCTATGGCCTCCACTTTCTCTCCTTCAATCACATCTCCGTGGATGCCAAACTGGGTTGGGTCAGGCATGTTTCCAAGGATATCTGTCACTTTTATGTTCTTGGCTCCCTCAACAAGGCCACCGCCAAACATGGACGACCAAATGACATGGAAGAAACCAAAGATGAGGCCATAGATTCCCTTAAAGAAGCCGGTGAAGAGCATCCAGAAGAAGGAGAAGAAGCCTGTAAAAATCTCCTTGATGCTCAGGTTCTTGATTTTCTTGAGCTGCTTGCGAACGTTCTTAAGAGAAACAATATGGCGGACATGTCTGAGTTTCTTCTTGACAGAGCGGCATGCAGTGGTGAAGGCTGAGGCAGACTCCAAGGCAGCTTCTTCCTCTGCAGCAAGTTCTTCCAGGATATTGTATCCATCCTCCTCTTCTTCCTCCTCAGGTTGTTCAACTATGTCTGGCTCAGAGATCTGTGAAGCCAGCTGCATCTCAAAGATAGTGTCCTCACAGAAATTAACAAACATTTCCATCTTCTCACTCTCGCCACCCTCGTTGACCACATCAAAGATGAACTGACGCTTTGACTCTTTGACTTGCGGCTTCTCCCACTGCTCCCGGCTGGACTCACTGATTTCAAAGTAAACCCTCTCGATGCGCTTTGCGCTGCCCATGATTTCAATACGCCCCAGATATGGCTCGAAGTAGCAAAGCAAGCTTTCTGCCAGATCTAAGAAGGTGGTAAGTCGGGAGTCGCGCGGCATGTGTTCAGAAAGGTTGGTCAGCAGCACTGCCACATTGAAGCCAATATCTTTGGCCGGCTCGTGGAATCGCTCTACAAACTCCTTGTAATTGAACATGTCATTCTCATCGGTCTCCGCACAGGAGAGCAGGAACTCGATCTCTGACTGGCTGTACTGCTTCTGGCTCTCCATGGACTTCTGGAACTCCTTCTTTGAAATAATTCCCTTACAGTCGGGGTCATACTCCCTGAAGTTGTCAGAGGTCGTCAGGTCCTTCAGCTTGAGGAACATATCGAAGAACTTGAGTATCATCTCAACATTGCTAGAAGACTCCACTAGAGTGTCAACCATCTGCTTTCCAATTGTCCCATTCACCACATTACCTGGGCAGGGAACACATTCATTTGAGTGATTATACACAAACACTATGCATTATGTACTTCACAACTTGTACTTAAAATAATCCAGACATTTACTAGAACTGTCTCAACATTTGTGTTTTAGTCTGAACTTTTAGAGCAACAAATATACTAAAACCTTCAGCCATCAATGATCATTATTGTCTTTCGTCTTTTTTTAAATTCAGCTTCAGGCTCTTACCCTCTAGCAGAGACAGCAACATGACAACCATGTCCTTCTGTAAATCCATCAACTCCTTCAACAGCTCAATCTGACTGGCGTCCTACAAGGAGATCAGAGCCTTTTTCTTAAAAGCTTTGCTCTGGAGGAGTTTTCCCAAAGCAAGAACAGTTGTTAACATTCCAAACATCCTCCCCAAAGTACAACACTACAAGATTACACCATAGAAGAGTGAAACAAAAAAAAAAAAAAAAGTATATCCATGGTCAAACTTGTTAACATCTTTTTTTTTTTTTTACAATCTAACTAGTCACACATAAACAACATAGGCTCTTTACAAGACTGCAACTCCACACATGTAACCTGAAACAATCAGCTCAATATTAGTTTTTGTTTTAATGTGTTTCCTAATGTTCTATGCTTTCTTTAATGTGTACAACTGCACAGCTGCATATTTCCTGTTACAACATACTATGTTAAAGCCACAGTGGGTTACTTATTAATGTACTTCATGACATGAGATGGTGGTGTGTTAAGTTATTTGACTGACCCTTTCATTTTTTATTTGTTACAAGACAAGGCCTTATACGCAGAAGAGATGAACGGTTTATTGTACCTGAGATAGCTTCATCTGCATGTTGGCAAATACATGCAAGAAGCCAACAACTGCATCCCATAGTCTGCTGTGAGCCAGACTCTGCTGGTTTCCAATACATGGGCCCTGGAGGAGATGATGCGAGAGGGTAAAAAACACATCATAAATTATTCGATTAAAGTAATCAGTGTCTCTTTACTGTGGATTTAATATTGTTGACTGAGGGCTCAGTGTCTTACCTGAATATACTCAGTCAGTGAGTTGAATATCTGCTTGGCTACAGATAAAGCTTTGGAGAAGTTAACCCTTCCGGTCTCATCAATGATTTCTTTGCCAGAGTAGTACCAGTAGAAGTCACTGATAGATTCCTGAAGAGGAGGATGACATTAGTAAACTGTTGAAAATAACAATGACCACAAACAACGTCAATAATGACGGTGATGATAAAGATGGTGGTGGTGGCGGCAGTTTATGTGGCTTTACATTTGTGTTTCACACACCTGAAGACGGAGCAGATAGTCGACAGTGCTGATAATGATGTTGACTGTGGTTGTGTTTCCAGTTTGGGTTCTCAGGAAATTCTGGAAATCTGACAGAAAGAAATGTTTTGTCATCCTCGTTGTCAGTATTTTTGAATTCTTCTTTGGTTGTCTCTTAGAGCAGTGCACAAACAATGTAAAGACTTTGAAACACAGAATGACTCACCTCCATTGTGCCCCTCGCACAGTAGTTGCAAAAACCTGAACAGATCTTTAGTAAACTCATCATTCTGTAGCACCTTAGAACCTTGTGAGAGAAGAGACTTTGGTGAATTCAGCTGCGACATCACACAGATGTAAATTAAACATCTTTATTTATTCCACATGTGGAAGTCTAATAATATGAGAAACTCCCCTCAGAAGCAATTCATGAGGCAAGCAGGAAAGGTTTCATGTTCAAAACATTCTTGAAGTCCAGGGCCTTTAGATGTCAGGTTCAAAACTGAATCCAAAGCGTGTTTTGTAAAAATGCTTTTATATTAACAACAGTGAAACACTAGGACATTTCCATAAGCTGGAGGAAGCCTGATAACTTTCACATGCAGGCCAGGATTGGGCCTGATGAAGGGTATCATTTCCGAAAAGAGTAGGGGGACATACAAGGTTACAATAATTCAGTTTAAAATCAACCAGATAATCCAGTCAACAGAGCTATACAAAATGAGTAAAATACATTTCTGTGAGCAGATAAAAACATGTGAAAGTTAGACATCTATAAAGAAAACCAGCTTTGTGAAATAGGCCCCAAATCCAAAGCAAGACAAAGCTTTGATTAGGCTGTGAAAGAGTCCACAAACCTTTAGTCAAACCCTTGGGAGGTGGCACTGATAGTCTTAGAATGAGAGATTAGAGTAATAGGATTTGCATTAGTAAATGTTAACGTGAAGGGAATGGGAAGAATAATAACACAAAGAACAGGCAATGGATTCTGAACATCTGCTTTCTGTGTACACTCTATCAGTCGGCATGCACAGTGAGTCCCAGCAGACATCTGGGTATGGGGGAGGGTGGGGCTGGGTACAAAATAAAACAGGAGTATGGACCACAGATATGGAGAAGACATTCAAGGTGGAAGCATAGCCATATCAGGATGATCTTAATTTGCTATTTACCCCGCTGAGTGTGGACTGCCATCGATGGGTTTTTTAAATGAGAGGAAGGAGACAAACAATACACGAAGACATAAGCAAAAAGAGAGGACATTGAGTTACAATACAAAGAGATATGAACATATTGGCTACGAGTGAAAAACAAAGTCATGCAGTTAAAAAGATTGCTTTGTAGACAAGAAAATCATAGGCCTGGGCTGTGTCTATGCCGCATCTAACGAGATGAGTACCAAATTCATAACAATAACAGAGACACGAGTAGTAACAGTGAATTGTTAAACACAGAGCTCGGTGGAGATGTTTCGCAGAGGACTGAATGATGAAAGACGGACATAGTTTGATGTAAAAAGCGTCAGGTGAAGAGTGTTTGTGTTGCAAATTGGAGAGAAATGGGAGGTCTTTCATTAATGCTGGACCATGTCCTCTATGACTGCATGTTTTGTATTGTTGAAGGCCAATGACAGATCATCACTTTTACATAGATGATGGGATAAATCTTACACCACACGTCTAAATACCAGCACACAAGTTGACAAAAAAGTGGGTTTATACTTGATTTTAAATCCCATGCTGTATAGTACACAGTTCGCTATAATTTTTACAACTCACTCTTGATTTTTAATACCGCAAAAAAGACATTAACAGACAGAACGTTGGCATTTCAGTGACCAATAGGCTGCAGCACAAGGAGCAAACTATTTGTTCTCCCAAAATTCACATTGCTAACAGTGAATTTTGATTATTTTATCTACCAGGGCCATTCAGAAACGAATAATTAGGAACTAGCCTTTATTATACATACAGCTTTGTGGACAATGGACACAGGTTATGCAGTTATCATGGTTCAGCATTAGCTACTGGAAGTGGAGAGAGGAAGGTAAGTTCTTATTCAATTTGGAGTAAAATCAGGTGTCTCAACGGTGGCCATCTACTGAACTTCAAAGTAATACTGTGTCAAAATGTGGATCTTAGAAGGCTAAGAAGAAAAGACTGGTGGAATTTCACATAGCGCATCTAATGAGACATCTTTTCACTTACTTGAACCTTCCTCTGTCACCATGCCGAGTCCTTCTGCTTTGTTCTGCCTCTCAAATGCATTCAAGTCCAGGACACTAGGGGAGGAAATACAAATGTCAAATATAAGCACCTGATATCTATTTTTTGTAGCATGGATAATATCACAGAACCTACCTGCATGACTGCATCAGTCCTGAGAGACTCTTGAAAAAGCCTCCATCTCTTTTCTCTTTCAGGTAATCAAGCATTTTCTGGGAAAACGAGAAAAGAAAAGCATTAAAAATCTTCCTTTCCAGTCTGTTTTAACATGGATGAATCCATTATCACATACTTCTTGGCGAGGGATCGAAGAGGGGCTTACAGCTCCGTTGCAGTTGCAAGATACTTTATTTTCCAATTTCTATATTATTATTCTAATTATAAATGTAGGCTTAAGTTTGGTCCAATTATCTCTTATACACTAGCCAATTTTAGGGTAATTGAGAAAAATGTTGAATACAAACAGTCAGGGTCACGCACCACTGTGGCATAATACATCAATTCATTCAGGCAATAAACCCTCTAAATCCTGGTCCTCTAAAGGCATCTTTACGCTGCGTGATATTTGGGGTACTAATGGTATTTCTAGTTTCCAGGAACTTTGTCAGCGGTTTGATATCCCAGGTCATCTTTTTTTTTTGTACTCACAATTGACATCTGCAATTCGTGCTTATGGAGTCCCATGGGGACAGGGGATAGGGAAACATACAGTCATAGAACGTATTTTAAAATCACCTTTTAGAGTATTTGTGTCAGCTATACATTTGTGGCTTAATACAATTCATCAGACAGTGCTCAATTTTACAAGGTCATGGGAGAGGGACTTAATATCAGGTGAAGAAGGTCTGGTCAAATATGACTCCTTTTCTAAGGCATAGAATGGGTTTAACCTCAAGCGCAAACTATGATTTACGTTGTATGTACATTCTGGAGAACAGTAGTGTGAACCCTTTCTGAGCTGACAGAGAAAAGGATTCCTTTGTATCCTAAGTTGTTGTTGTTGATTGATGACTCAGATGTGGACTTGGAATAGAGCACAGCGCCGGTCGCTGTTGGCAGGCCTAACAGCAGCAAAGAAACTACTTGTTTAAAGATGGATTCCTCCACACAACCTCTCCAAAACAAAGTGGTTACGATACTTTCAAGATGTGGTCATGATGGAACTGTCCACAGCCAGACTACACAAGGCAACGACTTCAACTTTGGGAAGGTGCTGCACTCATCACATAAACATTGTTAATAATACTCCTTATCGCGCTCTAGATTAATTAGTCCCTCTCTATGTTTTTTGATATATATTTATTTATGCTCTTATTTTATTTCAAATGAGATGATTTGAGGTGCAGAAATTCCATAGCCGCCAGGGGTGGGTCGGGGAGTGGAGGTTTTGTTGTCTTTTGGGACCTGTTTTTTTTTTTAAAAACAGAAATTTTCAATAATAAGTTGTAAAAAAATATCCTCTTTTCAAAACCATGTTACCCATAACAGCATACTGCAGCTGATGCAGATTCATGTTGAATGACAGAGCAATATGACTTCACCTGCTGAACTTGCACATTGCCTCCATTTAGGATGGAGATGCCCAGTTTGAGGGTGCAGGTGACCATGGGGCCCAGACGACCTGATGACAGAGGAAGGTAAATAGTAAAAGTTGCATGTCAGCCAGTCAAAACCTGGAGGGGTTTCACTGGATTTTGCAAAAAGAAAAAAAAAAACAAAACACGTGCATATGCATGTACAGTACTATATGTATGTAGGTAGTCCACAGTGCTAATAATAGACTACAAGTGATCAAGAACTTCATGAAGAATTTGATTAATCTGGATTAATTTCAATATATTTTGTGAGAAAACTCACAAGTATTCAATGTTTTCCTGTAAATTTTTCTTGTCAAAACTTCTTTAATGCATTCAGACCATAATGTGGTGCTAAAACTCCCCATTGAACACAGAATAATTAAAGTAATTTGGGGTGGCAGTTTTTCCAATGCAGGGCCATCCACCATATATATTCAGAAGAAAGAATTTCTGATACATTTAGAATGTTAAACAACAAATAGAATAATACAATTAAGTAAATGTCTGACATAAGGAACCTTCATGTCTGTGGATAACATTGGTGGATTTTAATATTTCATAAAATCCACTATCAGTTTGTCAGCTTCAAATGCTTGCAGGAGAATGTAGATAAAGGTTATGGCCATGAAAATATTCAGTGCCTACCTGTTCACTGGTGTAACATCGCTTTGCATAAGACAGTAAATTAGCTGCGTAGTTGACTGGGGCAGAAACAATCAGACCACCATTACCTTTAGTGGCGCTAATCATCTGTAGTACCATCTCAGCAGCCCCACGGGCGTGCAGCCTCGCCTGCTGATACAGGATCTTCTGCTTTTCCATCTCCTTTTCCTGAAGGCCAACACGCGGGCACCATACAAGCACACATGTAGTAATTGGCAAAAAGGGACATTTTTTAGAGTCTGACATTGTTAAGGGGAGCGTACCTCAAATGTCTTCTCTTTCCCGTCCTCTTCTTCTTCTTCTTCCTCATCCTCAGCACAGCTCTGAGAACACAAAGCTCAACATCCAAAACCTCATATTTTATGCTACTTAACACATGCTTTAGCAGAAGTATTTATGGATAAACAGAGAATAAAAGGCCACTACCTTTGCCATCATGTCTGCATACGCAATATACAAAGGGTCTTCTTCCAAGTGACTGAAAAGGAGTAGAGGAGTAAAATCAAGTCAAATTTAATCAATGTGTTTTAATGCAAGAGCAAAGAGATTTTATGCTACATGCAACAAAAGCTGAAATGTTTCTCTTTGTGGTTAGATACATCCTCATTGATGATTTCATATCAACTCCTTGTTGAAAACTTACTTAATTTTCTCTGTCAAGCATTTTTTTTTAATTTCAAAAAGCTAAATAAAGCACAATAATAGTACATCACTTCTTAACTGTGTCTTCATCAAACAAATATGGGACAGGGTATGAGAAAAATCCTCAAACATGGTCATTGTAACACAAACTTTCTGTCATCCTGACTTATTTCACTCTCTCACCTTCTCTCTGTCAGAGCATTGTGGCTGAAGTGGAGGATGAGTTGGTGAAGAGGGTCTGGCTGAATCTCAGCCACCTCCTCTTCCTCTTCCTCCACAATCTTCATGGGGGTTTTCTGCAGGAGTTCACAGGTGCAAACAGTTAGCTCTGCCCAAGTTTTATCTGATCACTATTCATTCCCCTCATGAGAAATCATCCCATCACAGCTTCAGTTCATCAACATTTTCAATATCTGAAAATTGTGCCCATTCACACATTTGTTGAAAACACTGAAATGAATCATTAACATTCAACTAGCATCGGCATGCAGATGAGATTTTGTCATGTCCCAGTGATCCGTGGAGAGGACAGGACGAGGAAGTTAAGATGAGAGTGGATAATGAACAGTGTTGGAACCAGTTTTCAAATACATGCAGGTTACAGCAAACAGATGCAAGCAGTAAGCCATTTGGTGATATGACTTTGAACATGAAAAATGAACCTGACAGTACAGGAGCCTGACAAAGAGCTATCAGAGGGCTATCACAACTACTCCAAGAGTCCAAACTACTCTGACAGTTTTCTAGAATTGAACTAATAATAAAAATCTTCCCGAATAAGGACAGTGAATAATCAGATTATTTGAGCAACTATATCTAAGGCTTTGCTTTAATCTTATTCGATGGCAAAGTTGTAGTGTCTTGATGAATTTGCTGCACATCTGCATACAAAGATCTAATATGAAATGTGATCTTCACATGACTACGCAAGCATGCCACTGACGCCACGGCCACAGGACGTACTGTAACGTCACCTTCACACTCACACTACAGACTTACAGAGTACAGCGAAAAGACAACTGATGGGTTGGATCCAGATCTGACAGCCAAACAGCTAGTGACAGTCTCCTAGTGAAAGGCCCTCCTTACCACTGCTGTCAGAAAGGCATAGCCTGCTTTTCTAGAGCTGCGAGCGCCGGAGCTGGCCCTGTGTCTCCTGAGTTGGTCATGCAGCCTCTGACCCTTGACGGATCTCTGTTTGAGGGGTTTTGTACGCCTAGAGCGGGGGCCCCTGGGTGCTTTGGGCGAGGTCCCCACCCGGGCGCGCTCCCAAGGCTCGACAGGCGCGGGGCTAAAGAAGCATTCGGCAGACAGGACTGGCAGAGGGGTGCCAACGCAGGGCACAAGGGGCGAGGGCAAGGCGAGCCCAGTACTTACTGCCAGATCCTGAACTAGCTTCTCCTCAAAGGAGTAATCCTCTGCCTCTATCCATAGTCTCTGATAGGCCGGGATGTAGAAGTTGATAGCGCGATGCCTGGGGAGGGGGGAGGTGAGGGGAAGTGGGGAGGAATGGAGGGGGGTGGGGAGGGAGGTACAGTGGCATTAGGGTGGGTTCTGGTGAGTTTTTGGAGGAGACAGGAAGGAGAGATGTAGGGGGGAGGAAGGGGTTACAGGAAGTGCAGTTCAGGCAGGGTGGTGATTGGTCAATGTGGGACCCACTGGCTCTTCTGACTGGTCACGTATAGTCTCTAAAATAACTGCGGTTATTTCCATCCAGATGTAAAATTCATCAGAGGAACATGCACACTTTAGGTGGGATATGCAGTTTTCTAACACATCTGTGCATCTGCGACAACTTTTTTTTTCTTGCTCTTATCAGATTTAAAGATATTTTTCTGAACAGACACACAGATGTGTTGTAAAACTGCACAACCTTTGAGAAAATGTCAGATGAAAAACAAATCTTAAAATCATCATATAGCAGGAAGTAAGATAACATAAAACAACTTTTTATATAGCGTGTTACTGTTACTAAGCATTATATTGTAAATCTACTGATCAAAGTCAAGATTGTATGCAATATATTTCTTTCTTTCTTCTTCTTTCCTTTCTTCATTCCTTCCTTCAGGGTACACCTGAAATGAAACAGAGGCCTGCAGCTTGCAGTGTGTTTCCACTTTCCAAATAAGTTTGTTTCAGTCAATTCTCGGCTCATTCTAGCTGACCAATCAGAATCAACAGTGCAGAAACAATTGGTTGCTAGGCAGAGATCAGTCCACAGCCTGGTGGATGAAGGGGGGGTTGAACAGATGAAGCATTCGCCCCGTAGTTTCACATTACCGTCAGCAGGGAGAACAGGCGGTCAAAGCTGGAGGCTTTGAACGCCCTTTCCAGCCAAACCTCCCGATAGCCATTCAGGAAGTAATTATTATTTTTGTATCTGAGGGAGGATGAGGTAGTGTTATGCAAGAAAACAACACAGAGGAGAGAATGTCATTAGGGAGGTGATGAGGGGTTTACATGGGTACACAATCAAGAAAGAAAATGCCCCGCCCCCACACAACTACTTGGTGATTGCTTGTTATGTACTGTTAGATTGAAACAAAGCAATGTCTTACTGGGTTTCTTAAATAGTTCATGTCAATATAATTATTGACATTGTGCATCAGTGTGTGAGACAGGTGCAACAGAGACTAACCTGGGTAGATTGTAGAGGGGAGCCATGCGGAAGCAAGCCACCACAGCACGTTTACGCTGTTTGGACAGCAGCTTCTGCCACACACACTTCTTATTCCTCAGAGGTTGCTCCACCTGAGACACAAGGAAATAACAATGGTGAAACACAAAGTTGTGCAGTTAACATTTAAGATATTTTGTGTAGCATTTTATCTAGATTATCACAATGTTTTATCTTGGTATAATGTAAAAGGCATTAACTACCGTACTGACTATTTTCATCATCTCATAATCTGTAGGTTACTTTTTTGATGAATAAATTAGCCTAAAACCCAAAGATGTTCAATTTATAATGATACAAAATAGAGAAAACAGCTAATCCTCACAGTTGAGAGGAAATGTTTGACATTTTTCCATTATAAATTACTATAACAATTAATCCATTATCAAAATTGTTGTTGATCGCTTTTTGTGTGACTAACTGATTCATTCACAAATCACAACACTGCTACCCAGTATTACTTTGTGTCACCTATTACAGGCAGCTGCTAGATAAGTCTCATCTAATTTTATATCTAATTTAATTTTTCATGCCCTGCGATGTTGATATGTGAGCTGAAATATAAGTGCAAGTTGTGTTTTTAACCTGATCCAGGTGGAAAACTGCAGCAGAGATGCTCTGAACTCGTTCCACTGTGTGTTCTGGGTTTTCTGGTTCCTCGCTCTTCACCACCACGTCTTTGTACAGGTTCAACTGCCACTGGACGGCTGGGTCATCAGACTACAACACGATAACAATCGCATCAATAAATAAACCACAAAAAATTATACTCACCACAAGTAAAATCTATGATTACATCTACTGCTGTTGCTGCTTATTCCCATACAGAAAGCCTGTATGATTAAATATGTAAATAAATATATAGATTTTGTAATAATGATTCTTATTGAGTGCATTTCTCCATATTTAACTTACCTTTTCCTGAAGATGGAGATTCTGACGCAGGTGCTCCTTCACCTCATCATCTGTGTCTTTCTAAGATGAAAAACACAGAAAAACACAGAAAAAAAATCAAGGTAATCCACTATTGCTATACATTAAAAGGTTATATTTGTAAAATATTTGTAATTCTATAAATATCTACTGCACAACAGAAGGAGTTTAAAGCTTTTAAAAGACATTTAATTAGCTGTATCCTAACTTAAAATTGATAAGTTACATACAGTAACCATCTGAAGGAAGTATGGCCACAGGTTTTATCACCCTATCATGTTAGGGTGATAAAAGCTGTGGTGAAGCAGATCATATTGACTGGAAGAAGTACTGTGAGTGAAAGTACATAGGTCTAGTAAAACGGCACCACCCTGACATACAATAAAAAATGTATTTTTGATATTTAAGAGATGTGCGCTTCAGGAACACTTGCAAACATTCTCTACTTATTCTACATTAACTTTGTCACACGCCCAACCTCATTAACATTATCTCATTATCAGTGAATTACATTATAGGTCCTAAAATAAGTTGATATGGCAGAATATAAGGACTGCCTACTAACAACACATCAGTATTTAGTTAAATGCTGAGGGAGCTCACCAGACTATAGCGTATCTTGGCCAGGGAGATGAGCTCCTGGTCCCCTGGGGTGCACATATTGAGGCCAATGGGCAGCATCTTCTTCAGGGCAGCCACGATCAGAGAGGTCTGAATGGAGTAGTATTCTCCACGGCGAAGCTTGTGTTTCCTCTCCTGGTCCCCACCTGACTGCAGAGAGACACCAGAGCAGCTTAATTTACTCTGTCATGAGTTTAGAGAGCAAAAAGAAGCCAACTCACTCAAATTGTGGACTATAACATGTGTTTCTGTTGTTTGTTTTTCATTTATTTAGTTTCTTTAAGAAACTCAGATTTGGTCTTCCCCTCAAATCAGGGTTGTAACACTTCCTAAGAAAATCAAAAACAGTCCAACAAATGTTGAAACAAACAGGACAGTTAGGTTTGTGCCATTTATTTTATTTATATTATCTTTTGATAGGGGTTTATTGTGTTTTGTATTGCACTGTATATACAATTTTTATATGTTGTGTCCCATCACACAATAATAATAGTTTGATGCTTTTATGTACTGTACTAATTAACCTTTTCTTAACTAACTTAATATTTCAAATGTAGCACTTAAACCAAATTTGGCTGCCAAATCCGACATCCAATTTACAATGACTTTGCTTTCAGGGCACAAAAAGTGTATTTCACCTTCCAGCCACTGATTAAGATGAATCACGTACTAGGGACTGAAGGTGCTTCAACATAAATCACTTAACAAGTAGAATCCTGCAAGATCAAGAGCTGAGGAGCTTTTTCTTCACTGTGAGCGATTATGTCAAAACCCCCCAAGACTGCAAATAAATTAACTGTCCAGCTCTGCCAAAACAAATAAACAACAATCTCTCCCAGTGACAGTTAGCTGAGTGCCTGCTGGACCAAACACTGTCAAAATCCAAATATATGACCTGACTTTACTACAACAAATATCCACATGAAATGCCATATGTCGTAAACCCTCGGTGTAGAGGTGAATTTAAGAGTTGTGAACTTATACAGATGATTTGTAGAACATCTCACATCTACATATTCTGCTTGTTCAGCATGTCAGGGCATCTATTAAGAACACAAGAAAACTGCTTAGAAGGATTTTTTTTCTTTTCATTAGCAAAGTCTTTGAAATACAGTGGCAAGAATTGGAGCGCCCGGCGATCCTGTCAGGCAAACTATTCAGGTTGTGCTTTTCCAAAGTGCTGACATAGTGAAGGAGAGAGCAAGAGAGGAGAGATAAGTCCATTTGAAACCTAAAGAGAAGTGAGATGTACTTTGCTCATTCTCCAGGGGTCATTAAACAGGACAGACGTCTCTCAGAATGAAGAGGTCTATTTTCAAAGAGTTATTCCTGGAAGGCCTTCTCATCAAAGCTGAGTTCCCTCAGCTTTGATGAGAATATCTAAAATACAAATTCAATTCAAATTTGTGATTAATAGAGCTCATTTCCTGGTTAACATGAAGGTCAAGATGACAGGAGACTTGTCTGATTTCTAACATTTACTGAAAAAACTCAAGGAAATAGTGACTCAATGCCTGCTTCACTGGGGTGATTTCTCTGATATTTTATAAAGGATAAGGCTGGTATTTTTTATTTCTCTTATTCTCAACAAATTGCTCAAAACATCAGAAACCATCAATGTGTTTGTCTGTCTCTCAGTACTTTTTACTTCTCTGCTCTGTCTGTGGCCCCAAGTTCATTGATTCCTACTGAAGATGTATATCTTTAAAAACAGGACACAAAAATATAATTTAGCCTTTTATAAAGCCTCAGTAATTTCCTAAAACAGCAGTTTTGTTTTTTGGGTTTTTTTTGACAGCTGTAGTTTCTGGGAAAGGTTACTCAAACAGGAGTAAATAGTCTCTTTGTTGAGGACTATTTTCAGCCATCAATGAATATTCATTTGGTGCTCTAGTGAGTATGTGGCAATGAATCAAAATAAACTATCATTAGCATATCATTAGAAATGTCTCGAATTTTATAGTTTTGTATTCACCCATATCCTATGTATTATCCTATGGTTTACCTTGGACATCTTTGTCTTGCCTTCTCCAGTTAGGAAGCCCAAATTGTTGATCTCATTCTGAACCACAAAGTTTTGCTCCTCACGCTTAAAGTTCTGGGTTCAGAGGACAGATTAAAGAGGTTAATCAGGGAAGAAAATGAAAACTGATATTAAAACTTACATTGTCATATGAAAATTCAACTGAACAAACAGTTTGGTGTACAGTAATAGTAGTGAGACTTACATGTGACTTGCACCAGAGGATGAAGATGTCAGCTACCATTCTGAAGAGCTCAGTGGAGTCTGCATCAGGCCCTTTCAGCCACCTAGACCTGAAGATACAAGACATTTTTGACTAAGTTACAATATGAGCATGTTCCATCTGTGCAGGACAGGGCATAAATATCCAGTTTCAGAAATGATCAATTAATAGATTAAACAGTAATACATGAAAAATGTAAAAAGGAAAAAGGAAAATATTCACTGGAAACTGAACAGAAATATGGAGTAAAAATCTAAATTCTCCACAAAAATCCTTAAATAAAAGCTCATGCTAGCTAAGTGTGTATGTATGTTGTACCTGTTGTTATCCACGTAACGGATGAGCATGGGGTAGAAAGAGTACAGGTCTCTGCAGAGCACAGCAAACTCATCCAGAATGAGCAGTTCCGCCTCCTGGTTGTCGACTTTACTGTCAGCCTTTAGCAACTCCTCTTCAGACACAACCTATGTTTGCAGCACATGAACACCTTGTCTCCTTTAATCTGTTATTATTTTGTTAGTATAAATGTCTTCACACATGAGCCCTTCCAACCCCGTGGTGATAATCCCTTCCCCCTCTCAGGATGTGACACACAGGTATTTTTACTCTCAGTAGATGAGGTGTATGAGCATAATGTTGTCAAGTTAGCTCCTCAGACCACTGACAGCTCATATATACGCCACAAGTTCAGCAGCTAATGATGGAGTCAGCAAAACTAACTACTGGTATCAATGAGCAGTGGATGCAATGTCCAACTGTATTACCATATATACATATTTTAAGCTCACCTTCACGGTCTTTTTCTTTAGTTTGTCCAGTGTGGGCAGGAAGTGGGTTCTCAGCAGATCTCCTCCTGCCTTGCAGATGATTGGCTGAGAGTAAACTGGAGACAGAGACAATGGAAAATACATTCTTGCCTGAGAGACCGATGCTTTCAAGAAGAAGATTTGCATGCCAAGTTTGAGAACATAAGCAAAATTCACCCTGTGTCCCTGGATATCTTTGGCTCTGTTACTCTGTTACAACTGCCAAACTACATCATTCAGGGTCATTTTAGTACTTTTTGAGATCAGCATATTTGTTTTCATATGCCGATCTCTCAAAATATAGTATCATATCTAAATTTCCTTGTAGGTAAATGTTTAAGAAGAACAATTACCTACCTCTCAAATAAGGATTTAAAAACTGAAGTGAGAAAGTGCTTCAGGCTACGTGTCCTCATAGCAGCCAATTATATTATCTGGCCTTTCCTGAACTCCCACTAAGGAATGTGCACTAAAATGCAAATGTTCTACCAAAACTCTGCACCTCCTGCAGTGTATTCCTACAAAGTGATCATTTGTAAAAGTCTGTGATATTACCTGACATACCCAGAGAATTCTTTACAATCAGAGATTCTTAGTTGGGCTAAAAACACAATCTGACTACCAGGGACCCTGTCAGATCACATTTATCAGTTTCTCTAACAGTCTTGGACCTGGCACTTACCTGCAATTCTCTTCATCCAGGGGGCTTGATCAATGCCCAAGTTGCTGTTGAGGATCTTGAGTATGTTCCCCAGGATGACACCGAGGTGTTCAGAGGTCACCATGGTGCAGCACTTAGCATCTGGGGGTGAGTTCTCCGGACCTTTCTCCCACCAGTGGGACAGATAGTTACACAGCATGGGAAGGATCACCTCAATCACCTGCAGGAAACAGACTGAAGGTATGATGATGGAAGAGGCAATCAGGAACTAATTGCTATATGATGTTGGGGACCCAAAGTTCTAAAGGGGATTATAAATCCAACGATATATGTCATATCCTCCAGTAATTATTGATTTTAAGATTATAAAACACTAGATTTGTACCTTTGTTTTGCAAAAATATGTAAATACAGTAAAGATGACAGTCTTGGAACATTATGTATATCTGAAGTGGTGCAAAATCCACTTGCTAAATCTACAAATAAATGTATAATGGAGGCTTGTATTCCTACAGTGATACATTTAAACTTCATGTGCACAATTCAAGGGGTCTCTAAAAGATGGTATAAATACAATTTTTAAATAAAGGATGTAATTTCAAAATGTTCTACATCATTTTGATTAGATTGTAACATTATATTCAGCACTCACTGCAAACATTAACATTTCTTAAATTATTTAGCATTTTTTGAAGGTCAGTCTAGTAGTAAGTAAATAAATAAAGCCTTACTAGTGGTAAATGAAGTAAGGAAAACTAAAACATTAAAGGGGTGCTCTGGCAATTTAGCATTGCACTTCCATTAAGTTGGGCAATTTGCCAAGAGACATTTAAAAAAAAGAAAAAGAAAAACAAGGTTAAAATTGATAGAACAAACCCCTCAAAATAGAGCTGTTTGCATACATTCAAATATCCAATCAGCAAATTCAGACCTGTGGCATGTCGCTGTAGCGTGCTCCAGACTCTGAGACATCATTGACATCTTTCAGCAGCCTGTCGAGGCGAGGCATCTCTGGACACATCTCCTCCACTGTGTCAGGCATACTGAGGACTACAAGACAAACACCATCAGTATTTGCAACAAAACAGATATTATTTTCAATATTTCAAAAATCAGATATAATTATAATAATGGAATAATGATCATCAAAGATAGACACTCACTGGCCTTCTCACGGGGGGTCTTGGTGTTGAAGACCGAACGCGGGTTGTAGGCGTTTAGGTGAGGCTCCAGGAACGCTACAGGCATGGCTGCTACCAGGGTGGACAGGCTCTCCCCCAGTGCTGGCAGATGCCTGCATATCAACATGTAAATATATACTGTGTGATATAAAGGTGACAAGCACTATGAATAAATTAACACATCATAAACAGCTTGTTGCAACATACAAGATAGGAAGTCTTCATATGCTTTTTTTTTCTTGGAAAGATCACTGCAATTCCTGGTGCCTACTGGAATTACATCTATCTTTAATACACTAATGTTTTTTTGACATTGGACTTGCGGTCCATAGAGCAGTCATAGAGCTCCACATGGTATGAGGATTGATTTAGACCACACAGCTAAGGTAAGGTTGTGGTCAAACTTTTTCATTGGTTATTTTACAGCTTGACTTGGCTCAAGGTGAGAAAATTTCAATCCATAACAGTTTTGAGAGGTTTTATGGCCGTGTAACAGCCACTCAGGGAATAATCTCACAGAATCATGGTTTTAATGAAAGACATTTCAGAGCTCTCAGTGTTTCTGTTGTGTCCTCTCCCCTGCACAACAAAATCCTTTTTTTCTTTTAATGGATTTTCATAAAATATGATCGTTATCTCGACAGCAAACTGCTGTTTCACATAGTCCATTGGTCACAAACAGTGATGCTAATTCTCATGGATTATACAAATTACTGCACACATTACTCTTTAAAAGGATTCTTAAAATTAATGATCAACTATACAACCTTGCTCATGAATACAACTAAAAGCCATTTTTTATCCTGCTGCATGATTTCAAAACAGGTTGGCCTCTTACCTCTCAACAAAGATATTCTTTCCTGTTCCCAGAGTGTATAAACAGGTCAGAATTCGGTAGCAGGACAGCTGCACATCATCCACTGAAACACACATACTTCATTAAGCACACATCTATTTCTAACAATAAAAAAACTTCTAACAACAAAAAAAGCTTAAAGATGATAAGGGGGAAAAGGCAAACTGCAATCGACAGCATTTACTATTGAAATTACAAACTCACACAGCAGGTCAACTGCAAACTCATATGTTGCGATGTGTTCAAACAGGGCAGTGAGGATGGGCAGCAGCGCCACAGTCACGTAGTTGATGCTCTGACTGACGCTCTTCATCTGCGCACGCGACTGCATGAACTTCCCCAGTTTTAGCATCTCCAGCAGCTTCTCCAGGTCCTCTGCCGCATTCTCAAAGAAAGTGCGAACCCCGGCTTTGACCAGCTCTGCACCAGACTTCATCACTGTTCTGAGAGAGGGGAGGGAACACAAGGGCTAATGTGCACGCAGAAGACTGATTTTAATGATCTCTACTTGATGGAATACTGTAACGTCTACAGCTACAATACAAAATCATATGTGCTTACCTTGTGTCAAGTGAGTGAGTGAGGATGTGCAGACAGCTCACCATCATCGCTGAGTCACCTCCTGTGAGAGAAACATTTGCTGTAGATATGGGAAGAGATTTAAAGCAAAGAGGCACACAGGCACACAAACAGAGGTCAACCTTACCAAAGAGAGAAATCCTGTGTCTGACAAGAGCTGCCAGCTTACAGAACAGGCTGGAAAAGAGGGAAGGTAAGAACAGAACTGAATAAAAAGTCAAGACAGAGCAAAGAAAGGCTGAAGAAAAGGAAAGTAAAAGGAAAGAAATAAAGTGGAGGTTTATTATTCACTGAGAGAAAACTTTCTTTGAGGGAGGACATCCTATTTGTCAAAAAACAAACTCTGACCTGCAAAAACCTGACTATTAAAAGAGTGAGGTAAACATGTATTTCTACTGCAGAGTACCTGGTGACCATCTCCTTCTCTTTGTTGGAGGCACATCCACAGCTGCTCAGGTTCTTGCTGGGTGTGGACAGGAAGTAGAGAAAGTGGTTCTTAAAGGTTTGATCTGTCAGTGGGAGCAACACCTGGAGAGAGGAAATACAGCTGTGAGACCAAAACTTCAACAAAAGCTACGTATATTAAATGTAAATTTGACAGGATTTCAGTGGCTCATTTCAATTTCAGACTTCCGGACCTTTGCAAAGAACTTGATTTCCTGGTCATGAGGTGATTTGTCTGTCTTCCCACTGGTGGCCATAGCCTCTGGATTAACAAGTTGAGTAGCAAGGTCAGAGTCATAATTTTTTTTCCCCATTTTTCCAATGTACAGCATGTCTTACTACTCAGTGTATCTGTGTTTTAAAAAATGCCAGAAACTCACCAAGATGTGCAATAAACTCCTGGGCAGAGTCGACATATTTCAGCAGCCTCTTGAGAAACTTGTAGGCAAAACGCTTCTCCATGGATGATGAGTCCTGCTCCATGTCCTTCTGACCTCTGTGACATGAAAGAATCCCAAATGACTACAGTTCATTAACAAAGGTTAAGCACATGTAAAAAAAAATACAGGTTGCATGCACAGTAGTGCTACAGCAAGGAGATCAACTAGAATATAATTTTCAACCCAGGTTAAATCAGTACCAGCTAAGGAAAATATTGTGAATAAAAGTATATAATAATCACTTGGTTTTGCCTTAAGTATACAACACAGTAAACATTTAGACATAACTTTGTGCTGTGGTGACATTCTGATTATTATTTTTTTACTTATTTCTACAATAAATAACACATGGGAGTGAGAGGAGGTTAACCTTGTGATGGCATAGCCACTGATTTGCAGGAACTTGATGAGATCCTGGGCCTTCTCTCTGTCTCTGTATTTCTCTTTAGCGGTCAGGGTGTCATAGGGAACCAGCAGTGGGTGGGTCCCTCCTCCTGGTAGGTCAAATCGAATTAAAAAATCATTTAAAGTGCATTTTACACAAATATTTGGCCAGAATTACTGCAGGACTTTCTAAAAAATTATGTATGTAATTCACACCTCCAGAGTAAATGATTATTAGACAAGTGTAATGGTGTATTTTTAACCTGTACATTTGCATACCTTTGCTAATGAGTTCAGTTTTTTTCTTCTTGGACCAGATGTTGTGGTAATTTTCTGCAACCACCTCCACCATGCCCTGTGGACACAGCAAAAATGTATTTTTCATCCATTTTGAATGCTTTCATCCTGGTTTTGTGTTTCAAACACATTTCTCTCACTCCACCTTCTACACTATGGTTCTATTTTTAGCCATGCTAGGGGCAGTCCACCACTTTGGTCCAGACTGAAACAGCTATCATATGAGTTGCCATGAAATTTTGAACAGACATGCATGGTCCCCAGAGGATTAATCCTACAGACTTTAGTGGCATGACCTTTCATCTAGCAGCATGATCAGATCATAATTTCAGTTTCTACAATACTTCGGTTTATTCCTGCAAAATTAATGGCATTCCAATCAGCCCAAACTTTGTGTTCAGGGCTGATTAGCAAATGTTAGCATACTAACATCCTGAACTTAAGATGGTGAACATTGTAAACATAATACCTGCTTAGCATCAGCATTTTAGCATGGTGATGTTAGCATTTAGCTCAAAGCTGTGCAGAGGTACAGTTTCACAGAGCTGCTTGCCTGGCTGCAGACTCTCAATCCCATTTTTTCTGAGGGTAATGTAAATGTGACAACACTAAAAGAGTCAGATGAAAACCAACCTGTAACTCTCTAGACAAAGTGACATTGTGCAGGTCCATTGGAGCAGGACTGAATCCGTTAACCTACAAAGTCAGAAGCAGACAATACAAGCACAGAACAATATTTTAATATTAAATCCATCAAAGCTAATCCACAATATTTCCCTTTAAATCAATGTATTTTTATGAACTTTTCCCCCACTGACACTGAATGATATTCAGCTAATTAAACATTTTCTTTGTTCGTCTTTGTTTAGGAAAAATTCTCTGATGCACAGGAAGACATGTGTTTAATGTCTCTGGATTGACCGACATTTCATGTCTTAACAGAGAGAAAATTAGTGCCACCTGCAGAAAATCAACAACACAATTTAGTTAAGCAATACAGTATATCTTTCTATACAATGTGCCATGTGTACTTTTTTTGGGTGGGCAACATATCTGCATGTAGCACATTTTTTGTATCTTTTTTTGTCAGAAATGACCAATTGTCAGATTGTAAAGGCATCTACAACTTTACCACTGACAACCTGACTCCTGAGCTGTCCATGGTGCTGAAAAACCACTGAAAGCAAAAGTTTGTATTTTAATGGTATATAAAAGTGACACTAATGTTCTTAATTGATTTGTGTTTATGGTAATTGTGTAATGGGGCCCCATTATAAAATTATATTTTGCTACTAAGAGATGGAGAAAAAAATTAAAAAGAGAGAATCTTGTGGATTCTGTCAATTACAAATCAGTGAATAAGGTAGTAATACTGTATGTCACATCCGTGAAACAAAATATTTGTTTTTTTTTGTGTTATCATAAAAAATAAAAAAAAATTCGGGAATTATATATCAGGATGTTACCTGAGACTCTGAGATCTTTCGTTGTTTTTCACTCTCTCGTTGTTGGAAGATGGCTTCTCCCTCCTTGGTCCTCTCAATGTTCCAGCCCATAGCCAGCATGCTCTTCAGTGACTCCTTCACTGGCCACCGGTATGTTTCTCTCTCCTACCGCAACCAAACAAATTACTTTTTGGCTTAAAATCTCTTTCTGTTTATCCCCTCATCTTCACAGCATCTCTGCCTCTGAGAGAAGTTGTTTTTATAACTAAAACTTTCATCTATCAGTAAAAACTGGTGAAGCAAATGTGTCTTAAATTATATATACAGTATATAATATTAATTATTTCCTAAATATTTAAAGATGTATTCTCTTTCAGGTATCAGAGGTTGTTTAAACACTCCCCTAGCAGCAGCTGTCTGTGTACCGGTGTGCATGTACCTTCTCACTCAGAGCTTTATAAGGCTTCAGCAGTGGATGGGTTTTGGCGTGCTCGTCCATATTGTCTCCATGTTTCCAGCCTGCTGACACCTGCAACAACCAAACAATGTAGACCACATTTAGAAGTCCTCAATTCCCATAATTTTGTTCTGCTTCTTCCACATCTCTACTGTATATGTAGAAATAAATCAAATGTCAGACCACACAGGGACTGACCTTCTCTGAGGACCACTTATCATGGGAATGCTCTGCATATTTGTTGGCAATGTACTCGAGTTTTTCAGGAAGGGAGATGCTGAAAAATACAGATAATGTTTGTCATTATATCATGTAAATTGCACTTGTATATTTAGCAGGTAAAAGCTTTGTTTTCGGCTTTGGTTTGTAGCTTTTAACAAAAATCTTATATTTGGCAAAACACAATCAGTTTAAGACTTAAGATTAATTTCCACATTGTGACTTTTATCTCCTTGACTATAAATAAGTGAGTGAGTAGGTAGGTATATTTTCAAACCACTCACTTGGCAGTGTTTATAGGTTTGGGATCAAAGTTGCCCTGTGCATCCACTGATGTCTGTTTCTCCAGTGTTGCCCCTAAACTGGCATCCACAAAGTCAGGAGGCAGGGCTCCAGCGATGGCACACAGGCATAAGTTGGCCGTTTTGAAAAGTTCAGAATCATACTTCTACAGAACAGAAGACAAACAGACAAGGGAGAAGGGTTACACACTGATTATCCAACCATTTTCTCTGCAGTTGTTGAGGCCATGTCTCTTTAGCTATTAGATGGACAGACGGAGCAGAGCAGAGCCAGAGAAAGAAGAGGAATAGGAAAGAAAATGAAAGCCAGAGAGCAGGAAAAGTCTGCACCAAGTGGCAGCCTGTCACAGACTGATAAATGATTCATCTGTTTCGGTTTCGCCTCAGCTGCAGTGCTCACAAGCACTTCATTGAGCTTTCACTTCACTACCTCTGACTACCAAGAACTTTTCTCCTCTCAGGAGAGCCGTACTTGAGCGGTGAAAATCCAAGATTTTCAGAGAAAAAGAATATTAAAAAAACAGCAGAAAATAGTGTAAAGCTTTATGAGAGCAAGCACCACTACTAGGCCACTAAAACATTATGCAACAGAGAGTGATTTAAGGTAAACACTTCCTCATCTCCTTATTTATTCTCAGAGATGGAAAATGGGCAAGAAGAAGAACAGATACAGAAAATACAGAGAAGTATTATAGCTTTCTAAAATCATGAATTATTTCCTGGTCCATGCACATTCTGTCATCTTATCTTAATAAATAATCTATAAAACATGGTTTCCGGCTGTACCTTCTGAGACAGGGAGTCAAAGATTCCCCAGAAGAGTTTCTTGGTGAGGAGGATCTCCTCGTCTGAGGCTATGCCAAAGCTGCTCATACCAGACGGCAGACAGTAGTACTTCCAGTTCTGCTCGTAGTGGTGGGTCAGCAGCTGGAGATCACAGATACAAGAGAGCATAAAAAGTCAGGTTCAAATGTATTAAATATTGTTATGTCAATGACTGGACAGTGCTTATTCACTGAGAAAACAAGTGAGATATAAAATGCTTTGACAAGGAGACATTTATATTTATTATGAGTGTTGAGTGTGCTGGAAATGAGGATGATAGATGGGTTGTGAAATACGAGATGCCTCTGATTGCTTGTATTCATAAATCAAACACAATATGGTCAACAGACAGTGTCCAGTGTCTCACCCGGAGAGGTATTTTGCAGTATTCGGTAAGCATGGGAACATCAAACACCAGCCGTCTGAGCAGCTGCTGCATCATGGAGGGACGCAGATGCCTGTAAAATAAATATAGATTGTTTAAACATAAAAATAAAGAAGGAGAAAGTAAAGACTAGATATCAAATAAATAACTAACTGCAGATTCAAGCAACGTTCATTTCAGCAATATGCAGAACTGATCTGATATAATTCTCACTTGTGCAATTAATCCAGTTGGAGCACCTGAGTAGAAATAGATTATCCAAGACTTGGTGTAAACTGGTTTAACTGTATGAAGGACAACTCTCAGTAAAGCCCAGAATGTCAGCTGTAATGTAACCATAAATACCTGGCAGACATACTATATGCACAGAGCTGCATGACTCAGAGTCAACGGAGGTCAAACTTTGTCACAGAAATCCAAAATGACTGCCAAATGTTATGTGGTAAAACTCCTTAATTATCAGTGTGATCACTCTGTAATACTAAGTAGGTTCTTAATTAATGATAATGTTGCTGATGCTAACTTTGGCATCAATAGAGCTGAATTTATAACATGTCAATCCTTCCAATAGCACAGCATGGCAGTTATTCTTTGTTGAATATGTATGAGGTCCTCAAAAACGACTGGGTTTACCAATAATTAAAGTACAAAATATGTCATATTATTTGTTTCTAAAAGTGATTAAAAGCCAGGGTGCTGGTTAAATTAACCCAAATATCAAATTTGCCTTAACTTAATGTGATTAAATCAATGTTTCCTGGTTGTTCAAGTGAGGTGGAAGAGAGGGCTTTTCAATATGTGTTGTACTAAAGCTTGAGGCAAGCTATTTGACAGTAGAACTGTTTTGAATACAACAGTGTGCAGCCTCTGTCAATCTCCAGCTCTTCTTTAATATTTTCACTCAGCAGAGTCTGAGCAAAGCTTGGCAAGCCTTACTTGCAGATAGCCAGCAGACAGTCTTCAATGGCATCCCTTTGGGCTTTAGTGAGTGAGCGGGCTTTGGACAGCCGGTAGATGGTGTGTAGCGTGGAGTCGATCAGCTGTGCGTAGTGCTCTGTGTTTTCAAAGAGAGCGGCACAGCGGGTCAGCAGAGGCAGCAGAGCTGATCCGATGTATCTGTTCATGGCCAACGCCGTCTCACTGGTACTTAACACCTCCTGTTGGACAGAGAACAATAGTTATACAATAGCTGAAGGACGGAGAGGCACGCTACAGTCTTGTCAAGATTAGTGGAAGGTTGGAGTGATTATAGGCTCCTGGCAGGAGCAAAAAGAAATAATATGTGGTTCACTGGCAGATAAAAACAGTAAAGCCCTGTTAAAGTGGAGTTGAAAAACATCCATTTCCCCCTGATGTCACAGTTAGTGAATGATTGAAATGATGCCCAAGATTTGAAAATTGACTGAATATGAATGGTTTTATGAAAGATTTCTGTATGTTCTTACTTTTAAATTTGACTTTTATGGGGGACAGGAGATGGTGGTGGTAGTGCAAAGTGCAGTTTACCTTACTATATGTATGCAAATTGAAAAAGCAAACAAATCTTACTGGTGAAAAACTAACTCCAGACTTAATGCCAAACAACGACTTGTAGAGGAACTGAAGAAGTTGAGTCATTACTATCTTACATAAACATTGTAAACTTAAAATGTTTGTCTTGGAGTAATAAAGCCTGCTGAAGACTTGAGATGACTTTATGGGGACAAATATGACTTTTCTTGATACAAGAACACAGATTCTTTTTCAATAATTCAGTTTTTTATTAATCTAAAAAGCTGACAAGGCAACATGAGCCTCAAACATGTTGAGGAAAACTTCCCTGTTAAATCAGATCAGGTAATTGTGGAGTAACACAAGACTGCTCAAAAAATAAAAATCGAACCTGACACCCCTCATTGAAAATTTCTCATTGACAAACACAGTAGATTCACTGCATGTTCGATGTAAGAAACAGTGAACCTGTGGTAAATGATGGCAATAGTAATCATTTTTACACTAATTCAGCTGATAAGTTATATGGAGAGCAATTATATTTCCTCTAGAGAAATTTCTGAAATATTCACAGTGGTTTACTGGTGATTCTCACATTGCCCCAGCAGGGAGTGTTATGTCTCTAAGTATTAGACCAACATGATAAGTCGAACTACTGATCAGACACATAAACTTACAAAAACATATTGAATAAGCTCATTTCTCATTTTCTGTGGATGAGAAGATGTTTACCGTTTCTAATGGGATGATTTTACCAGTGATTATGATAATGCGTCTAACAACTTGGAGGCAGTCATGATGAGGCTTTGTCCTGATTGTATTACTGAACAATCAGTGTTCATTGTTTGCTGAGATTATCTGACTCTACACACACACACAACTTTAATGAGCAAACTGGGAACGCAAGCATAACTCCATGCACTAAATTAAAGAACACCATTTGAGTCAGAAATGTAATAGCCATGGAGATGAGAAAGATGATAAAATAAATAGACACAAATGTTTTGGTAGCTATTGAGTCTAAAATGGGTATTTGAAGGCGTAAGGGTTGCTAGGGATTAAAGTTATTTAGTTTTTTTTTCACACTCACTGTGTCCAGAGACGCCGAGGCTCGGAGGTCAGGCAGGAAGCCGACCTCCAATAGGTGGAGCAGGAAGCTCTGGTCCTCGATCCCATACACTCTGTCCAGGAAGAGCACCATGGGGGCCTTGTGGTCCGGACAGAAACAGGCTGACATGTCGGGTTCTGTCACTGAGCCATCTGAAGGTTTTTTAGAAAAGAAAGTTTTTTGTTTTGTTTTTTTTAAATCAAGATATACACTTTGTTAATGTTGTATTTGTTATTTCTATCTCTTATCTATAATCTGATCTGATCTTTCTAGTATTTCAGACTATTTAAGTAAAGAAAAAACAGGCTTAAACATCGGGGATTGGTAGATGGGGATGAGTTCAGTCATTTAAGATGCAGCTTGCGTTCTTAAAACATGGCACATAGAAAATTGGATATGTAGTTAATTTTCTGGTGTGATTGCTGCTGATGATAGCTTTTTTTTTTCAGGTAAGCTGATAACTACACATAAAATTATAAGCAAAGCACAAACAGGAGTGTACAGATATTAACTCCTGAATGATTCCTGGCTGCTACAGTAGAACACAGTTATTTACAATAATATACCTCCAGCAGGCAGACCACCATACCTTTATTAACCACAGGCGTTCTGAGGGGGATGCTGATGATGCCAACCAGGTCTTTAGTGGGAACCAGAGAGCGCAGGATAGCTCGGATACGCAGCGCCTCACCTTTACCCGCATTGATAAGCTTTTAGAGATACAAACAGAGACATAGTCGGCATAAACCTTGCTATTTAATTCAGGTCACTGCAGCAATACCACTGTATATAATGGGTTCTGGATAGCTGAGAGTCTGTGCATGATGAAAAGGCATCTAGTAGGCCTATGGCAGGGTGAAAGTGATGAATGTGTAGCAGAATATGTTACCAAATTTAAATCTAGTAGCACAGCACAGTATTGTAGCTGTAATTGAAAAGTTAAAAATTGGTTTATTCTGTGTTTTCATGTTGTGAATCCTCATAAAAGAGGTGCCTTCAACAAAACACAAAAGGAGGGTCTTCCTGTCTCTTTTTATACAGTATGTTTACCAATTTTAGAAGGCAAACAAATACTGTAATTACAGTTATATTTATGACAGATGATGTTAAACAAGCACTATGAAGATACTCTCGGAGGAACCAGACTTATGATGATCCAAATTCTACTCCTTTTGATTTATTTTTACAAATGCAGGATGCTGTCGAGAGCCTCACATGCATCTCTGGAGCACAGCGTCCCAGCAGGTCAATAAGAGCTGAGTAGAACGACATGATGGCATTGCCCATGTGGATAATTTCTTCCTCTTCCTCACCAGACCTGAAACATACAGACACACAAAACACAACTTTGTCACTTGGACAATATCTTTCTTAAATATATGAAGAAATATATAACTATCCATGGTAGTCAGAGACTCAGGAACCATAAACTTATAGGTTTAATAAGGTAGTTTGAGAAGAAAAAAGAGGAGAAACAGAGGAGCAGTAGATGGGTAATTTTGTGAGCATTTGTAACAGTGTTTTTGCACAATACATGATCTCCTTACAGGCCACTATGTTATACATATTGATTTTGACCTGCTTCCCAATTCCTCTCCTCACGTCAGGCAATAATAACCTTACCCATTAAAATGCATCCAGTGTATTACAGGCTTTGCATACTGATGTGAGCAGGCAGGCACCAACACTTTCCACAAACTCGCTTCGATCAATATCAACGCTGCATTAATTTTTTTCTTGAGTCTCTAACCTCTAGTATATCTGCATGATGTCTTTATGTTTAACCTGTGTCCTAAAATTTCTCTGATTTAGCCATTCAAGACTCTACTTCTATTCAAGTAAAGTGTGATGTTCACACACACTGACAATAAGCTTTTCAGAAAAGTAGGAGGCATCTTGCATCCAGCAATTAAAGCTGTGAGAGGAAACACATTTGCATATTCATAGATTCTGGATTTTTCCATGAGGGAGACTGTTTTTGTCAAAACTATGTCAGATAAATTATTATTCAAAGCAGAGCATCTCTACAGTATTTGTCTTAAAATTTGTCTGGAGGGGAACATTAATCTAAACTGACCTGGTTTAATAAAACATTATGTTGTACAGTGGTTAAATAAAATAAATAATTTCCTCTTTAAAGACTTTCCTATTTTAGCAGGAGACATTTTAGTAAATAATTTCAATAAAATGAAACCCCTCATATTCAAACAGAGCAATAACCTCCTTCTCTTTCCTTTGTGCAGGCTTCCACAAAGAAGTAACCTTCAATATCTTCCCAGTAATGTGAATGAACAATATATCAAATTCATACTGACATGGCACCATTAAAGTGTGTACTAACTAAAGATAATGCAGCATTCAGAAAGACACTGAAATTCCCCACAAAGACACAGATAATGTGAGACTTAATCACTACTGATTGCTTTCGATCCACTGAATGGGTTTTTGTCATGATGATCTAAATGCTGATTGAGAGGCTTTTCCACCCTCACAAGAACAGAAAATGTGTAAGAGAAACTGGTGTGGATTCTTACGCAGTATTGACTACAGCAGGGGTTTTAGGCAGGTCCAGAGCTGGATCCTCAGAGATCTTGATGGCCTCCTTCATGGCGGCCAGCAGACCCTGGCCTCCCTCTCCCCTCAGGGCGGGGCCGAAACACTCTGGACGCCTGATCAACAGCTTCACCACCACATTGGCATTTTCCTCCACGCTCTCACCTGATATGCAAATACAAGAAGGCCAATAGACGGGTATTTAGATGAAACTTTCTCACACATTAGGTGATGATTTAAATAATCCCCGAAAGGAAAGGTCAGTGTCAGCGAGAGGGCAGAAATCCTGGAAGTGGTATTCAGTGCTCTGCTAAAGGACTATTTAATTTTTTATCCAGGGAAAGCTCACTGACACTTCCACTTGGGTTTCCCAGTCATGGCAACTGAGCAGCACCACAGTTGTTGGTAAAATGTCTTGCACAAGGTCACTTTAGTTAAGTATTTATAGTTATGGAGGATTAGGGTTAATGAAGGGAAGGTGATTCTGTGATTTCTGCCTGTTTTTAATTTCTCTACCTATTACTGTAATAACAGTGTCACAAAAACATAACCGTGCAAACACCACATCTACACACCACTAACAAAGACAGATTCACAGGGGTAATGAATCCTCTCAGTTGTATTTGTCTCCACATGCAGGATTTCATAAAGCTGAAATGACTTTTTCCAGTTTTGCAAAAACAAATTCTTAAGGCCTAACAAACATGTTGAATATATTTTCTGCATCATAAAACATTTGCAAGACCTCATTTTGAAACAGCTCCACAAGTGGACAAAAACTCCGAAGTGTATTTTTAAAACGCTACATTAACTGTATTTTCTTGTTGAACTCAGTATGGAAGTCAACATACCGTTGCAGAAGACAGCAAACCTCAAGAAGGACAGATAACGCTCTCCCTCTATGGGGTTCCAGCCCAGGTCTGGGTAACCCTTGGCAACCAATATGGCACAACTCTGAAGACCACAGCCTGCCAAGTATGTCACCACCTACACACACACACACACAAAATTCTGTTTCACTCCTGGGTGTATTATGATGGCACACAGTCTTTTTGACAGTCAGTTTCAGTAACAGTGATGGTTTAAAAGCATTTGCTCAGTTAGCTTACTAAACTGGCAGAACGTCATACTTAATTTTTCACTGGGAAAATGTATGTGGTATGAAGTTTCTATTTCTATCTGACCTTGTTTCACCATAAGTCAGCTGTGAGAAGTTTTAATAAGAAGTCATCTCAGTAGTTGATAATGAAAATTAATGTGCTGATCATTTTGCAATTCAGACCGTTTCCGTACTTCATTCTAATATGACATAAAAAATACTGATATCACTTGAGTATTATAAAATCTCAAGGACAAGCAAGACTAATTTCATCTCACCATCTGAGTACTAAGAGTCTTTTTGACTAAAAGGTTGTTTCAGAGCACTTAATCTACATAAAACTAAATTTACTCTTAAAACGAGAATATCTGGTTCTCTAATTTCAGCATGTTTCATGTAATTTGATTCAAATTCTCTTTAATTCCACAGTGCCTGGAATAATATTTAACACTAAAGTAAATCTATCATAGTCAGATCTATCTGCTACAACAACAAATACCTCAGGGTCAGTTTTAATGAACAGAATAAAAAACTGCATGGTAATCTAAATCAGCCTGAAACCACAAAGTGCAGTGCTTTGTGGCTGAGTTGTGGCATGACAGCATTTAAATAAGCTTTCTGTACAAATTGCACATTTCTGCCAACAAAAGAAATGAGTGACACAGCTCAACAAATACAAGCTGATATTTTTGTACTTTCTATTACACTGAGCTGAAGCAATTTTGCTGGGTTGCTACATTTTAATAGTGGTTTGAGGATCAATTATGGTAAAATTATAACAAATTCTATTACGTCTCAGATTCTTACGCAGCCTCAGTCCTTTAGTTGCAGTCAAGCGTGAAATGAATACTGCACTGAGCTTCAGATTTGAGTCCTGAAGCAACAAACCTTCTCCAGATCAGGCTCCTCCAGGGCCAGAGCCAGGCCGTTGTTGTCCATCACTGAAGATGCAGCCACATCCAGTGGAGTGGAGCCTCGCATAGCTTCAGAGGCTAAACACACAAACACAAAAACATACAGGCAAGTGTCACCAGCAAAGCCAAAAGGCACTTTATATTTGTTCCATACTAAACAACAGGGGGCAGTCTGTCTACATTTGCTATCCTATTATTCTCTGTTTTACCCAGAATAGCAGGTGGTGTTCAAGTGTTCAGGTTTACAGTTGATCTTTGTACAGAGGCAGACTTCATATTACAAATGACATACTAATTAAAAAAATGTTTTTGGAATATTATTCAAACATTTTACATATTTATTGCTAAAGCAGAACAAAATATTATTTCCAATAGATTTCTTGCAAACCCAGCAGATTCTCACATATTTAATAAAAGCACTTAAACTCTGAACTGAGCGTCAAAATATTATTGAGGTGATATAGCAATGCAGTGATTGAGAATTTTCTCAGTTTGAATTCCAGACATAATGAAAATTTTGAGAAGCCATTATGAAAAAAATACATAATGATACATTAACACATATGATGCATCGAATGTGAGTTACATCACTTTCACTAGACATCTGCGACTCCTAGCATTAATATTGTAATCAATGCACATTTTAATAGGCAAATCAAAACATTTGAGCACCACAGACACAGAAAGTTTCTTAAATTTTAATTAATGAATCCTTTGTGTTTCTATATGCACAAAACACTCCCTGACTATGTCAATGGCTCAAAATAACTGTGCACAATTGCATGGCAATTATTAATTATACAATTAATAATAAATATATATTATTTAATAACAATTAATACATACAATAATTGGCTTATACTTAGAACCAGAAAATTTAGGTGTGCTGGCAACCTGGCATGGCTGCCCCCCAAAGCATGCGCCACCACAGGTGACTCGCAGGTCAAAAGGCAAAGAGAAAAGTCAAAGTGCACCAGAAATGGCCAAAAGGCGGTGTAATAAGGCTGATCGTGTTAATATGTTGAGCAGATGGACAGGGGGTGCATGCGTACCAAGTATTGGCCCCATAATGGTAATAGAAAAGCAGGTATTTAAAAATGTAGCTGTAGACACCCAATCTGATCCAAGGAATCCACAATGTTTTCTTCTAGGCCTCAGGATTAATGAGTTATTTGCCAAAAAACAAAAAAAAAAAAACATAACTGTCTGACCACATGGTTGCACTGTTGGTGCCATTTTTTATAGGCTGAAGGTATCCACGCAGGGACCAAATGTACCAAGTTTAATGACTGTAAGTGACACAGCTCTAGAGAAAAGGTCAAAGTAGCCAATTGCATCCACATATTGCATTGGGACAGATACAAAAAAAGGCTACTTAACTAATTATGTGAAAACTGTGCATCAGACTGCTACCAAAACTCATAGTATACTTATCAGCTGGGCATGCCATCAGTGTACATGTAACTCCAAAATTGCAGGAGGAATAGCTCACTGAACTTCTGGTGGAAGTATAAAAATAAAATGAAAGAGAATAATAAGTATGTAGAATAACAACAGTTGTGCACACTTAACTATGTCTGTCATGCAGGCAAACTTATCATTTGGGACAATCAGCTTTGAAATGATCATTTACCCAAAGAAAACATAAAGCCCATGTCCTGTTCACGCTGTGGTTTACAGAAGTGAGCAAATAAATGTTTCACGTTAGGCATCACAATCTGGTGTTTTTGCATTAATTTATTCTCTCCAGACCATGTGACCCTCCCCTCTTTCACATGCAGGTGCCTTAGTTTACAGCAGCAGCAGCCGGAGCCCAGTGACTCATCAGTTCTGCCCTGCATGCCTAACTAACCGCCGTCCCTCATTTCTCTCCCTCTCTCTCTGCCGTTCTTCTTTCTCTATCAGTGACCCCTTTTTCACTCTCACACTGATACCCTGGCATTTTGAATCAGAGGCTGTTATTTTTCTTAACCCACCGCTTGTCATAATATGGTTGATAAGTTTGTGCCGACACTTCAATTAGCTGAAAAACTCATCCAGCAAGTAGCACCTATTAGTTTCAGTGAATTTGTCATTATTTTGGGAACAGAACAATGACATTTTTTCAGTTTCTACTGTGTGGCAGATTGTGGTGAAGAAATTCAAAAAATGTCAAGGAGCCCCTTTAACTTATCCTCAATATTTTTGTTTTTCACTGCTTCCTTCTCCAACTTTTACTAGTCATCTCTTCTTTTACTTTTAAAAAGCTAGTTTCAGTTGCTTATCCTTTATATTAACATTCTTCCATACATTTTTAAACCTCGTCTTCCTCTCTCAGATTGACAACAGCAAAAAAAAAAAAAAACTGTAAAATGAACGTCTCATTTAGCAAATTTGTTGCTGCTTACCCAGCCCGACGCTGCTGTTTTCCAGCAGGTAGCTCAGGTGGTCAAACATGGCTTTCTGGTTCTGGCGGCTAATACGACAGAAGTAGCACAAGAAACGACAGCAGCTCGCCACCATTTTGGGGAAGGCGATCTCCTGTGGATGAAGAAATGAAAACAGGTTTAGAAAGATGTGCTGGAGTCAAAGCCTTTAGTTTTATATGAACTTTTCTGAAGTTGCTCTAGAGACAAGAGTATATTTTTAAAGATGAAATCTAGTGTTTTTCCACAGAAGTGACTGCAGGAGCGCAGGCGGATTGTGATCTATTTTGATATGTCTAGAGGCTGCTGAGTCTTATGTGTTTGGCTCTGATAATGGTCTGCGACTATCAATAAACTCATGGTGCAGTCAATAAATAAAATGCTGTTTCTGTTCACAACACAACAACTGGAAAATCATTTCACTTTCAAGCATTTTTGCATTCTATGCCTTTTTCTCTGTGTCATCCTAATTTTTGTAGGTTTTAGTATGGGTTGAGTCCAAGCTTCAGTCAGAGCATAAATCTAACAGTGGAGTAATTTTTGTCCACACCAGAGATGAAAGTAAATTGCAAGAGGAATAGATAGATACTAGAGGGAGGGAAATCTTCTTCTTGCCTCCGGCAAATTACACTCTGCAAATATACACAGCGCAAGTTGCCCTAACTGCTCAACTTTCAATCACACCGAATGCTTCCACCTCTATAACCAGCCAAAGCACTTTAACCTTTAGACTGTGTTTAAGGGCAGTGAGAAGTTTCTCAGTATTAATGCTACCTGTAAGGTAATCCTGTGCAGGACTGGGAATCAACATTTTATTAAAGTCTGGGTTGAAAAATAGCAAACCTTGATTATAGCCTTGATTATATTTTTAGATGATTCTGTGAACAAAGCCATAACTAGAAAATTCATTACCCAACTAAATCATGGCTTGACATTATTCTGTACAGTGCCATGACTAAGACAACATTATAGATAATAAAAGAGTAAATACTGCAAACCTGATCTACAAGCTATGCTTACTGCCACTTTATATGGCTACTGTAAGTGAACTACACATATCAAGTGGCAGTAAACCGGTCTGGAATTTATGTCTGAGACTGTGTGATCAGACTGCCAGCGTCAGATGTGAAGGCCTTAATGTCTCCCTGAGGTCTGTCTGCCTGTCTGAGGTTCACTTCATGCTTGGCACTAGCTGTGGCATTAAATCACAACCATCTCCTTCCAGCTTCTGTCAGCGCTGCCCAAAAAGGACACACTTGAGAAGCCTCCCTCTCACGCCTTTCATGCCCACTCCTTTACCTAGTTTACTCCTCTGACCTCTCCATTACCCTTGTGGTTTTTCTGGGTATTGGGTTGTTGCTCTTGGCTTACTTCACCCTCTTAGGATAAAATGTATTTTCCTGAGATCAGTATACTACAGAAGCACATTGCATAACTATCAGAATAAAGCATGCAATAAAGTACAATAAACATTTGCAATGACAATATAGCTGATGCCTAATCAGGTCACAGAATACCGTGTAACACCAGACCTCGTAATTATAAGATAGTAAGTCATAATTACAAGATAAGTTCTCTAATGTTTTTTTTTTCCCTTTGGTAAAAACAGATTGAATTCAGGAACAAAAAAGCCAATCTATATATTTGTGTTTGCATTTACCTCCACATCGAAAGAATGCTTAAGAGTAGGCAAATTAGACTTGTAATGGATTTAAAAGTGACTGCTGTGTTTGACATAGAAAATTTCTCCCAATTAGTGACATTTAGTACTGCACACTAAACCCTAATACTTCAGGGTCATCAGATTTTATTACTTTGGGATTAAGGATGTTTTGAGGTGGCAGGAATAAAAGGTTTCCTTGTTCCTGTGCAAATTCCTGTGGGTCATGTAAGCATCCATCAACACTAGAAAGTATATTTTTCCAGTATATTTTTTGGGTCATAGAGAAAGCCAAAAAGCTGCCACTTACAAGGGTTAAATTAAGTTAAAACTACACCTACCTGTGACTTGTCTCCTCCCAGCACGTTGACCATGACCTCCATTACAGTCTCGTGCATTCCCAGCACTCTCATCAGGTTGGGATGCTGGTAGAAAACCTTGTTGTTCATGATGTCACTGGAAACACAAGAAAGTTATTTGTGAAGGTCACAGTATATTGTACATCCCAACATTTTGAGGCAATATACTTCCTTCTTTGTACATGTATCTATGTGGATAGGAATGTTTAATGAGGAACAAATGCCATAATTTGGCCAAAAATCATAATAATTTCACGTTGCCACATACATTGCCTTAAAAGAAATACTTCAGAGAGATTTCACTGCATATATTGCATCATATTTTCTTACCCAAGTCCGTCGATCATGAGTTTCTCCTCCTCTTTGCCCATACGCACTGACAGCAGAGACCTGATCTGACCAAGAGATGCCAGTAGGTTAATAGCATCCATCACAGACGCAGCACTGATGGTGTAGGACTTCTTCATAGCCCGAAGCAGCTCCCCGATGCCGTCATACTGCCTCCTCAGCAGGCTGAACATCACTCTGACCAGCTCTGGGTCCTGGATGTGAGACTCCTGGGCCCAGCTCGTTATAGTCTGGGAGATCAGCTCCTTCAGGTTGGCTGGAGAAGTGAAAATTCAACATCCACACGGTGAATAATGGTACAAAGGGTCGTTAAGATAATGGAGCAACCACACTTCACCACCACTGAACAGAAAGTGTGTTCCTGTATGTCTTGCATTGTTTTTGAATTCCTTTAATACTATTTGGAAATAAAGAGTGCAGCTGCACAGGTAGCAAAAAAAAAAAATGTTGCTACTGCATCTATACAGATGATGATAACACAAACATATATATCAGAATAGATCTGACATAGATAGACATAATCAGTGACAAACTGGAAGGAAAATCCTCTCATCTAATAATAACTTGAAGAAAAATATTCTCATCTAGATGAAGACAAAGTAAAACATAACACTGAAATAAAAACTGTCTCCTAATCAGCATCTGGTGCACTGTGTGGATCAAACAGGACTCCCCAGTGAGATGTGTTACATTTTTTAAATTTTCTCATCCCTTTTGGTATGCTGTGGTATAAAATGTAAAGCTACAACAATTAGTCAATTAGTTGATCAATTAATTGGCAACTATTTTGATAATTGTTTGTCATTTTTCATGCAAAAAGGCTGAATGTTCACCTTCTCATATGTGAAGATTTGCTGCTTTTCTTTGTCGTATTTTAGGTATATAGGTTATAGGATATAGATTTTGGACTGTTACTTGGACAAAACAAGCAAATTGAAGACATCATTGTGAGCTCTGAGAAATTGTGAATGCCAATTATTCAAAATTTTTAAGAATTTTATAGACAAAGACATTTAATTGCACTTTCCTCATCCATGAATTTGAAATTAACTCTTTCTCTGTTCCAACAATGCTATTTGTATATACTTTAATTAAAATATTAGTCAAAATGTTTGCTGATTAAGCAGCATCAAACGGCATCATTCTGTTATTTTTAACAAACTGGAACTCACTGAAGCTTTGTAGGGAATAACAAAAATGCCAGACACAGGCAGCAGACTGCATCTCTAGTCAGTTTTTCTCTGTGCCACTGCACCAACAATACCTTATAATATTGTGCTGTGCAAAAATATCCCAGATTTACAACAGGTGTCCAAGGGTGGAACCAGAATAAGTAATGTTTCTGAGTCTGCAGTCCTATTGTGTTTATTTTTACTGGAGGTAAATCAGGCCTCTGTAGCTGTATTTTATCCTATGTATGAATCAAGGCAACACAAACACACATATTAGAAAAAGCATGTTAGAAAAGGTTCAAATCTGTGGTAATGAAATGTGGAATTACTGTGTGAAAACAACAGCATTTCTCTTCAACATAGACGAGCCTGTCAAGACTCATTAGAATGCAAAACAAAACAAAACATTATTTTCTGTGTATAAGAACAAAGTGCTGAGACTGGCTCATACTACAAGATCTGCTCCAGGTCCAGGAATGCCAGTTTACGTCTTCAAACAATGACTCACAGTCTATTAACTCAGACTAAATACGTTGAAAATGTACATACACCACAGTAAAGTGATGATACGAACACGAGTCGAAATAAGTATGTTTTACCCTTCTTTTAATCTGTATTTGCACAGGGAATCCTGGTTAAGTTAAAAATTCTCTCAGTATTACAGGAGTATTTTACAGCCATGAGGTACAACTTCTGTATTCTTACTGAAGCAGCTGGGTTCATGTTCTACAGGGCATTTCATTGGTAGTCTCATATATCTATATATTTTTATTACTGATTATTTTCTCCATTAATCATTTAATTATTAGGTCCAGAACATGTCATCACTACTTCCTAAAGCCCAAGATAATGTCTTCAAACACCAAAAATCCAGAGATATTCGATTTACTATCACAGAATAAACAGAAAAAAACAGCAAATCCTCACAATGGAGAAGCTGAAACTAGATAATGTTTGAAATTTCTGCTTGAAAAGTTACTTTGATTTATTGCTTACAAAAGTAGCTGGTGAATACTTTTCTGTTGATAGACTGATCACTCCATCTCTAAACAGAAATAATTCATGGCCGACTTATAATAACAGAGCTGTTCACATTGCAGGAAAACTCAAGCCATAATGCATAAGGCACTCTCAACCCTGACTCAACACCATCTTACATTAAAACATCATACATTTTACATTTGATCAGAAACCTTGGAGCAGCTCCATGGCTGTCTGTGGTTATTACATTTACATTTCAGAAATTTAATCAGACCACACGGTCAGAAATGACTTACAAAATCTTAAAAAGTAAAGAAGCTTAAACTTATATATCACCCACATGACAATCATCCAAAAAGGAGCTCAAGAGGAACCACAACAGTACCAAAGCAGAAGAATAAGTAAAACATTTTGTGCTATCCATGAAAATTTTCTATCACCAGGAAGGTAAATGTATAACTAAGCAAAAAGAGCTTGGATCAAAAATAGAGCCAAGCACAAGTTTAGTATACTGTAAGTATCATTATTCATGTCAGGAGACATGTAATTTGACTTGATGACCCAACCATATGCATGTTCTGGTCATCATGTACACAGATGACACTGTCATTTATACATCAGGAAACGCTTCAATGCTGTTGCAGATCCATTAAAAGTGTACATTGAAGAAGTATCTGGTAGGTTTGACACCTTGAGTCTGGAAATGCAGTTTGATCTATCACTATAAAAAAAGTATGAATAAATAAAGAGATTAAATAAATGTACTGCTTAAGCCGTCTCAGCTGAGCACTAGAAAGAGAAAAGGTAATTGAAGCATATTTATAGAATGGCTTTTACACATAGTGTCCACTTATCAAACTGGGAGTTTTGGGAGTTGCATGTACAGTATGAGGCTGTAAAGCTCTAACAGTCCTGGATCACTGCTCTGCTCCCCCCTGAAGTCCAGTTCAGGGTTAGAAGACAGTGATTGAATTTTTAAGCAAAATGCAGCTACCACTACTTTTTAAAAAATGTTTTCCTTTGTGCATTACGTTGTCTATGACTTATTAATGGTAAGAGTAAAATTGACTTTTGTCCGTCCTTCAAAACATTTAGACTCCAGCAGGAGTACCTTGGACGGAAAGGTCTGCAGAGACACAACTATGGGGTCTGTCAATTTAAAAAGAGTTTTTCATAAAAAAGAATAAAGTTTGTACTCTACCTCCGTGATTCATTTCACCCACATTTACAGCAGTGAAAATGCTCAAATCTGGACACAGTGGACAAACTGACATGAGATGAAAAATAAAAATGTAGCCCACACTGGGAGAATTTCTTCTTACAAAGTTGTTAAGTCTGGGTGAGGCTTTGAACTGCGTCTTAAGGTCTCATGAGACTTCAATCTCAGAGATGACAAGCAACAATAAAAGAAGGCACAACTACAGAGGAACTCAGTGACCTGGACTGATAAATGTAGTGGCTACAGCTAAATGCTGCACCACTACTTCCAAATGATAACATTGTTATTCCAAAGCTATCACTGAACTGTGAGTGTTTAAGTCAAACACTCCAACATCTGTAGCAAACAGAGGGTCGGATTCGTGCAGACTTCTAATGAGAGGCGAGACAGATCCAAACAGAGGGAGCCAGATGCCCTGAAGATGAATGTCCCGCAGCTTTACATCTGCTCTGCATCGTCTCGAACAGTAGCTCACATGGGAGTCATCACAAACACAAAACTACCCTGTCTGCAAGCTAATCTCCAAATGACCACACACAATATGGCGTCATTAATAAACACTTTTAGGTTTACAATTAAAATCTTTTGGATTTTGATTCAATAAACCCCCATCTTTTCAGCAATAGCTGTTAAATTTACATTCTGTAATCACCTCTTTATATATTATTTATTATTGTTAGTGGTGGAGTCTGCCATTCCCGTACTGGATTAAAATTGCCAACCCACGCACAAGGGATTCACAGGAAACAATGCATGCATGTCATCCAGTGTTACTGTTTTTAATTTTATATCAGACTAAAAGGTTAACTGTGAGCTGCCAGAGTGATTAGATAAAGAGCTGCAGACGAAAGGCTGTACACCTCCTCAGCAAGGTAAACAAATTCCTGTTGCCAGTACTGGGCTCTGCTGTGAGAGGAAGACTACTCTCACCGTGTGCAGCATGAAATCAGATCACAGTTATTGACTGACTTCTTTATTAAAACAACTTGAGTTTATTTGGTGTGCTATAAACAGATACATCAGTTGCTCCTCTGTTGTGGTTCTGACAAAGCAGCTGCTCAAAGAGTGTTTGCTGTAGTATTACTTATATTGTTATTATAACTGTACTTACAATCCGTGTACCTTCGTCTTAATCAATTTCCTATTCTGAAACGAAAATCGGAAAATGAAAAACAGGGTTTTTATAAAAATGGTTTTATCACTCAATTTGAAAAAAATGATATCAAAGCATTTTCTGACAAAAAACAGAATTTGTAGAAAAAGGCTTGAAATTCTGTTTTTTCATTTCTCAAGTTTCATTTTTTCTTGATAAGGAGCCCTCTATCTAGGGTTAATATTAATCCTAACAGTTCAACAGTATTAACAATAGCTACAACATTGACAGTTCAGGGTGTCATCAACAACAGGTGTCACCAAGTCAACCAGGATTGAAATCTTAAGGATTATAACTTTAATAGCTGAAGTGCTTGTGAATTAATTTTCAGCAGAGACGGGAACACTGAGTTGGCCATATTGATAATTGTACTATTACAAAATATCAAATCTTTTTTTTGCTCCTGTTAACTTTTTTTTGTAATATTTGTGGTGCCACAGCAAAAGCTGCAGTGTCTTAAATTCATCACTGATAAGTTAATACTGTTTTATAACTGAAAGACTTTTTAAAAAATCTCTCAAGATGCAGATGGTAGATATGAAGAGCACTGCAAGCTGGTGTATGGATACATAAAATGAAGGATAATTTACAAGTACTGCATAGTAATCACATTAAAGCAACCAACCTCCATTACACACCAAATTCAATCATGTGTTCTAAAACCAATTTAAATAGTTACAACATCTGATATTTATAATTCTACATATAACCCACTCACTCCCTGAGAGAGTTTAAGAACAAAACAACTGAGATGAGGCTGTCAACAGCAGACAAAACATGGAGCTGCTCCACTGACAATGAACCGCAGACTGATTTTGAAGATGACTTAACATTTCTGTTCTGTTCTGTTCTGTGATGGTGCTAATAGCTCTGAAGCTGTAAGACACTATTCTTTATAAAACCACCCTGCCACAGTGCTCCTCCACAGCCAAAAAGCTCTATGCTGGCAACTGTACTGAGAATGTGTTGAATCTTATTCTCGTAGATTTAGGAACAAACCCTGTTCATATGAACCATTTTCTTTGTTATAAAAATTAGTCGGAACTAGGGATGCAGCTAACAAGTAACTGTCATTATTGATTAATCTGCTATTATTTTCTCTATTCATCATTTGGTCTGTAAAATGTCAAGAAATAGTGAAAAATGACAATTTCCTAAAGCTCAAGGTGATGTCATCAAGTTGTTTGTTTTGTCAGTCAAAATTACAAAAATATTCAGTTTACTATCTCAAAAGACAAAGTAAGCAGTAAATCCTCATTAAGAAGCTTTAACAATTAAATATTTGGCATTTTTGCTTGGAAAATAACATAAATGAATAATCAAAAATATCAAAATAGTTGCCAATTAATTTTCTGTCCAATCGACTTATTGTTGCAGCCCTACTCATAAAAGTCAGTTATGTTTGTATATTTTTTGTAATAGTGAATGATGAACTTACCAGAACTAATAAAATGTTTTGATTGATTTGGTGTTATTCAGATTATACATTAGGGTACATAATCTTAAATATACAGACATTCAGATAACATTTACATGTTTCAAAAATGACAGAATAATAGACTGTAAGAGCAGCTTGTTTCCTCCACTAATCATTTAGCTTGACTACTTCAATATGATGTAGAGAATGTAATGCATTGGTCTCTCAGAATCATCTTGAATCACATCATCTGTCCACTTATAGAGCTGTTCAATAATGCAGGGTAGGTGTGGGAGGCCAGAGTAAGGCATTAAAATTTATAGCAAAGAGTCTTGCAAAGGCTGTCCATTAGTCTTCTATTATTTGAAACAGAACATACCGTGCCTTCAGCAAAACGCATTAGAAAAGAATATTGAAACCACTGACTCAAGGGGAAAGCAAAGACCTTGTCAAACCAGTCGAATGGCAGTGTCTTTTGCTCTGTATCATTTATGATGAATAAATCCATATGACAGATGTGGCATATCAAAGCTAATGTTTTGTAACATGTACAGTATAGAGATTTGGATTAAAAGATTTCAGATGGCTTATGGCTTATTGCCTTTCCAGCAAACCTTTTGATATTAAATAGATGCTGATAATGATGGTACGCAACATCACTGAAATCCTGTGTAACTGTTGCACAGCACCAAGATGAAAGTTGAGGTGATGAGAGTTAGTCTGCCTCCACTGCATCTGCATCATTTTATGAAACCAGGGTCTTCAGACATCAGTTCAAAAGTCACAAATCTGGGTTCATTGTCCCTTAAGAACATGTTATAATATGTTGTTAATACTCTCATGTGGTTTGACAGTTTACTTGTGTGTTGTCTTTTTGCCAGCATTTCCCACTTTAAAATGAGATACATACTTCATATATATATATAGTGTGAATTCCTTCATCTCTTAGATGTGATCTAGTGCATCTGAATAAGTTAAAGTTTAATTGAAACGCTGTGCTGTGAGATCTTCAGAAACTCTGGTAAAACCTAAGTGTTTAGGTTAGCAAGAATTATTCCTCTTTTTTCTTAAAGTGACTTACTGGGAGCTGCCTGTTCCATCTCTGTGGGTTCCACCTCCGCCTTCTGAGGTGGGCCCTTGATCTTGTAGAGCAAAGCGAGGAGACGGCCTTTTATTGAAGTGTCTTGCTCTTCCTCATCCTCCTCCACTGGAATTCCTGCAAGGGGAAAGACATTTCTGTCAGACAGCCTGAATTTCCACCTGTTATTATCTGCCTTCAAGTTCAACCAGTTAAAAAGGAGCCAAGTTTTTTTTTTCTTAGTCAAAGGTCAAGAACAAACATGTTGGAACTGAATCAGTTTGCGTGACAAAATACTTCACCTTAACTGAAACATAAGCAGCAAGTATGGACATCTGTGAGCAGTCATGAGCAATATTTATATAAGAAATGTACATTATGTATTGAGGAAGCAGTTGGACTCTACCACAGTGCAGTCGCAGTTCTTCATGGAAGCCAACGAGTTCATCCTGGATGTCTTCGGGACAGGGGCAGTCATCCCCTGCATTGAAATTCAACAGGATGTTGATCTGCAGGAAACAGACAAACAGAACAATACAGTTAGAAGGGGAAGGGAACACAAAAATATGTTTTGGGGAGCAGTGGAAGTAGAAGAATTGATAAATAAGCGCACAAGCATGTGAGAGAATGAATAAAAGAAGAATGGCATAGCAGAGAGCAGTGGAAAGACAGAGGATAGCACAATCATTATTCAGAGTCACGCTCAATAGCAGAATTACTCATGTAGTCTCCTGCAATGAGCTCTCACACGGGCTTTTCAGATTGTATCCGTCTGATCAATGCAGAAAGATAGTCTGAAGCATTTTACATCAAGTCTAGGGACAAGAGAAAGTGAAAACCTTTAAAGTAATTCTTCATCATGTGACATTATTTAGTTTTAATGATGAGGTTTCCTTAATGGTTACAAATCTACTGTGTCTGCTGTATGTCACAAGCTAACTATAAAACAGACTAAATATAAATGAGATGCTTACTCAGGCTAAGCAAATGCAGAGTCCAGTTTAGGCTATTCTGAAGTCTATTTCTAGCAGGACTTTTTAATAAACCATAGGAGGAACATACAGCGATACAGCATACACCTGCTGCTGACCACTACTACTTATTTTTCAATGTAGCTGTAGGCTTGTGCTTATCTGCAAGGTTTTATAAGCTCAGAGGGAGTGCAATTAAATACTTTGAACATGAAAGCTTTCCAGTCCTGCAGAGCTTAACTTTGGCTCACTCTTTGCGATGCAGCTTTGTTGTATGCAGAAGTGCTACTCGGCACAAAAACAAGTGATCTGAAACAGAGACAAAACAGAAAAGAAACAACTGGAACCTTTTGGCTACTGGGCAGGAAGAATAATATTATACCTCTATCTCCCTCCCTTCTTTGGCCCCGGGACACAGAAAGAGAGAAATGGGTGTTGAATGAGGCCTAGTCATTAAGTACAACGATCTGAGCCTCTGGCACGCCGGTGTGCTGACGCAGTTATTACACACTGAGCTGAAAAACACTGAAAGCATGCGGTGTACGGGAGGGAACAACTTACCAATACTTAACCAAAGGGTTATGACCACTCTGTCTATTTAGGTCATTTAGATAATAAATAAAGCAAAAAATGATTTTTACGGGAGCACAGAGGAATTTTTTATTCATTAATTTGAAACCAACAGATATATATTCTCTATAGTCCGTTCACATAAGGGCTGAAACTTAGTTACGTTCTTGATTAATAGTTGCTCTATAAAATGTCAGAAAATAGTATCAAATGTTGATTAGAATTTGCGGGAGCCCAAGTTGACAATTTCAAATTGATTTGGCTGATTAACACCCAAAATGTTATGTTTAATATCATAGAAGATGAAGAAAAGAAATATTCACATTTGAGAAGTAGAAACCAGTGAATTTTTGCCATTTTTGCTTCAAAATCAATTATCAAAACCGTTTTTTGTGGATCAACAGATCGATTAATCAGCTAATCGTCTCAGCCCGAATACACATAATGCTGAATTTACTAAAGCATGAGTTCAACTTAATATTATTGCCATAAATGTTAGTCACCTTCATTCATTCCCATTTATGGACCCAAAGGGAGAGTATCGTGGATCCAAATAAACAATAAGGGTAACACAGTCTAGTCTGCCCCCTGGCTGACCATCGCCTGACATGGTGCAACGAAACCTGAGTCTGACCTCTCTGAGTAGCTGATTGCTTCAACATCTGCTGTGAAAGTGAGTCAACCCTGAGAGGAATAATTTGGTCTTAAAGGTTCAGATACCACAGACTGCTCCAGTTTGATTTAGGTTTCCTAGCAGCATCTGCTGTACTGTATGTTCTGGTCAAACTACTAGTTTTGAACATCTAGCTGAGATGACTTTGCATTTTTGTACTTCCTTGTGCTTTTATAGTCAGTTTTCTCTAGCAACCTGCTCTGAACTCTGCAAAGCATTTTAAGGTTATGGATATATTTTCAGTGCTGGTGTGATTGAATATGTTCACATACTCACAGAGCTGCTTGTGTGTGTGTCACACACTGTTGTCAGCTTCAATCCTGTCCAATTACATTGTTACCATGATGACGAGTTGTTACTGTCGGTGCCATGTACATGTTAATGCAATGTTCAAGGTTCGCAAACAAATGAAAAAATGATCAAGACAACAGAGAACAGGTGAGTTTTGAGAAATCTTTTCAGAACAGTTTTGGTTAATAAATATTTATGTGGGTACATCTGAGAGGATATGATGATATGATATGAGGGCATTGTTATGGACCTCTGGTCTTGTAAAAAATCCTATATGGTCACTTAATAAAACATTCAGTAACTCTGGTCTATGCTGTAAATTTCACCTCTGGGACTAATAACGATTTTCTAATCTAAATACGAGTAGTTTGACTTTCACTGCACAGTCAAATCACTGTGCCTTACACATGGCACAATTTACCCTTTGGGAATATCAGCTGAAAATAAAGTTAAGGACCAACCAAAAACCAAAAAGGCACGTAAACTGCAAACCTCTGTTCCAGTCAAGGTCATTCATTTTTTTTTCATCCCAAGGCTCAAGTGATCATTCTGGGCTTTTGTGCCAATATAATACTTCAAACAACCTTGAACATACATTACATTTCAAACAGGATATAAACAATTCTTCATACGCCGCTTGTCTCACTGCAGTATTGTACATTACCTGCTCTTGTGGAGGTGAACGAAACTCTTTGGTCTTCTTGGCAGTGACGGCGGCAGACATGTTGAGCGCCTGCATGAGCTCATTGTAGCGGAACTTCTGGTTGAACTGCAGCTTGGCCACAAAGTTGTCAGAGAACGCGACGATGGCCTCGATGCGGTGCTTCAGCTCGCAGTCGCAGAAGTAGTGCAGCAGCTCACACATCTGAAAAACCCATTCAAAGAGGTTAATTCAGCAGGGATAAAGAAGTAAATTTTGAATTAAAAGTTTCATTTCTCTTTCTGTGTCTGTATTGTTTGATATGGTTTTTGAATAACTGGTCATTTTTTTTTAATCATCAAATGATTAAGAGTTTTTTGAGTTGAAACAAAGAGAGATCTCAGATATATCACAGAGATTATCTGTCCCCATCATTCATGGATTAAAGCTGTGTTTATTAAGTTTGAATGTTTATTGCATTGGGAAGTTTTTGTCATTGAAGGAAACATTAGTATTCAAACACCGCACTTTCCTTTGCACTCATGCGGTTACTTCTCAGTGAGAAATAAATCATAAAAGCTTTGAAATACTGACAAATGAGGAATGACTGTACCAAACCGGATGATGGCAAATAAGATGGCTAAAATTAAAATTTAATTAAAACCTTGAAAGATAAATTAATGGACTTAGTCTTGTGCAACTATTTTCAGTCTCACATTTAAATCACTAAAATGCGCATGCATGCTTTCATGATCATTTTCATCACCTGGCGTTTGACAGACTCGGGCAGTGATTTCTCCAGCAGACCTTTAATGGCTTGTTTACTCTCCTTTGTTTCCTCTTCTCCTGCCTCCACGGCCTTCTCCTCATTCTTGCTCACCTCCTCCTTCTCCCCAGACACAGACACTTCATCTCCCTTTGCTTCCTCGCCCTCCTTGTTGTCACCGAACACGTTAGGGTCAATCAGGAGGAGAATCAGTCTCACCTCCTCGCTGGTTAGGACCCCCATGATTAACAGCGTTCCAATCAGCTTGAGAATGGGTACAAATTGGTACTCTACGCTTCCGCCCACCGGGTCTCGGATGTGGACACCTCCGCCCTGCACGGCTTCGGTGAGCATGCTGATGGCTTTCTCTTTCAGGATGCCCAGGGGGATCTGGGGGCTGTAGAGATACTGTGGGCGCTTGGTGTTGATGATGCTGACGGGGGAGAAGTTGACCCGAGGTTTCAGGGAGGTGCTCAGGCCGACACCGGGCAGAGAATGCTGCTTGGACTCATCAGAGAACATCTTGATGGAGCGTGTCTCTTCTGTCACGGGGATGATGAACTCATTGTTCATCATTAGGCGAGCCTCCTTAGCTGTCTCAAGATGGATGCTGGAAATGAGAGTGAGAATCAGGTAAATTATTGCATAAGTCTGCTAGTGTTGGCCATTATCAGGAAATACATTTTTCAGGTCTGGGTTTAAAATTTGCCTTCTGTAAGTGGTATAAATGTGCAATTAGTGAGATTTCTACAGTCCCACAGTACAAAACCATCACATTATATCTCTGGAAGGTGGCAGGTTGTTTATCAATACCAATGACTCAGCGATTACCTGACTAGCTGCTGAGATGCCAACTTCTGAAAACTCTTTGTGGCTTAAAGTTAGTATTTTGAAACAAAACTCCCAAACCACAAGAATGCAAACATGATATTGATTATGCACTATATATGATTTATCCAAAGAGTGTCTGTCTGCGTTTCAGGTTGGGAATTTACTCCATATGTGAAAAAACAGACAGTCAACCACACTCAATGTCTGCGGGCAATACAAATACATCACAGAGGCATTATTAAGATTTATATGGCAAATTTACTTGGTGGTTTTGTGTTCCGCTCCATCACTTTACCAGTTAATGCTGTTAGAGTTGAAGTTGCAATAAGTTATAATTCTATCATGGATCAACATTAGATTATCTGATGAATTAAAAAAATATATATTGTAAACTTTTTCCTTTCAATGCAAGAAAGTTGAGGTTGTTAAATTTTAACACTTCAAACATTGTAGACTTTCATTTGTATCACTGACAGCAGCCTTCATTATTTTTCCCTACTACACATTCTAGTCCTTCATATCTCAAACACCAACAAATTTACCAATTTATCAAATTACCCAAAAAGGCATGATGGGTAAATTTGCAAGATATAACAGTTACAACACTTAAGTTATGAATGACTATGTGATTATGTTATATTTCAACCAAGTAACTAACAGTGCAGCTAACGGACCTGATAAGGACATTGTAGAAGCCCTCCCTCAACATGCCAGAAAGGTACTGGTTGTCGATGGTGTAGAGCAGCTGTGATTGGTCCAAATGGCTGCAGAGGGCGTGAGCTACGCGGGTGTTCCCCAGAGCACAAAGGGCGCAGTACAGCTTCAGTGTGTGGTAGTGGAACTTCCTCAGGTCTTCATCCTCAGATAACTCCAGGATATCCAAACACCTGGAACAAGACAGAGAAAGAGGCGAGTAATGCAGAAGGGAGGAGTTAAAGCAGGCAGATGCAGGATTATAAAGGTGTCTGTATTTACATTAAAGCAGTATGTACAAGCTGGCAAACTAGATATGCTTTGTTTTTATCAAAAGGAACTACTGTATGTGATTAGACAACATCAATCTGTCTACTGTAAGATTTACCACACTCACTTACACTGTGGTCACTATCCCTTTAAATGCTTCTTCTTGTATTAGACTATTGTGGGAAATGTAGATCATTGCGGACAGTGCAATTTTCTCAACCTTTTGCATCACAACAAATAGTAATTACCAAATCACCAGCACATTAGTTTTGAGACAATGGGGTAAAATAACATATTTAAAAAACATCAGACATAAAACCTTGTTTTTTATATATATTATGTGCCACTGGGTTCGATTTCACATTTGCAACTGAGAGAGTTCATGGGAAATTTGGTCTTAATATTGACAACAGTTGCACTAACAACACCATTAGTGAGAGGTATAGACTACTAACCATCTCAACTATGCTGTTGCTCAGTGTAATTAGTTATCAGGGTATTTAATAGATTGCTTTTTCATGTAGTAATGCGCATGGGATGTCCAAACCACTTATTAATCATAACTGTAATGGCAACAAGGCAGCACTAATGTATTAGACAATGCTGACCTGTAAGTTTTTTTCTAAACATTATAAATATAACAGTTCAGGGCAGAACTAATCACGTTATATACATCATGTGAATCTACAAGTCTGTGTTTTTATCCTTGTTGCAGACCTGTTCTCCTCAGGTATATGTACGGCCATCATCTGCAGCGGTTCCAGACACTGGACCACCCAGCCGTGCCTCTCGCTGACTCGAGCCGTCTCCACGTTTAGGAAGGTGTTCGGCATCCGGCTCCACAGCACAGCCACGATGGTCTGCACATCCATTCGCAGCGGGCACTGCGGCACCGGGTTCCTGTGCTCGCTCTTAAATATGGCAGAAGAGAGCGGCATGGCATCCTGGAAACAGAGCAAGGAGAAGGGAAATAATATGATAAAAAAAGATAGACAAAAACAATGTTAACCATAAGATTTCCTGTTTTAATATTCTGCTTGCTGCAATAAACAATTTGATTCTAAAATCTCTTCTAAGTGATTTAAATATGTAGTGCTTTCAGTGTAGTTTGAAGACCCTGAGGAATCCTTGAGCAACATAGTGAAGAGTTTTACTTGATTAATATTTCATTTACAGTAATTATTCTTACATTATCCCAAGTTGTGTACTGTATATATAAACATATGTATATTGGTCATAGTTTAATTCTAACTACCACTACTCACAATGCAGACAGAGCTTAATATTAAATTGATGATATTAAAAACCTTCGTCCAAATCGGAGTCTGCTGACCAGTGTGTGACTCTTTCAGGATGAATAAAATGAAAAATATGAGAAGCTCTCTTCAAAAGTGTTCTGTATCATTGTAATAATCTATGAAATGCCATGAGTGAGCTCTGGCACCAGTTGAGCAAGTTGAAAAACATTTTTTGAAAATTTGTTGTGGTAATACCAAAATCAACTACCACGCATCATATAATGTTCAAGCATTGCTGCATGTTAGATTCGGAAAGAGACGAACCTTGGTCTTGACAAATTCAAACTGGAACAGGTTTGCACTGGTGGGGCGTACAAACACAGCAGGGAACAGCTTAGTATTCGGTTCCACCTGAAAATAAACAAAGTTAAGTCATAGACATCACGTACTAACTTAATCCTACCTGCTGCATGTTCATGGTAGATGTAACAATACACCAACATGTTGAAACATTGCTTGGGAGGAGATTAATAGTCAGATCTGTCTTAAACTAAACCCTTAGAGGAATCTTAAGTCTGTGATAATTGTTGTTATTTTCTTTAATGCGGTCCTGATACTCAGTGTTGTGAGCTTCTTGTTATCTAAGACAGCGTTTGCTCTTTGATTCAAGAAGGTTGTTTAATCTTTAAACCCATGACTTACTGTAGCTTATGTTTTAAATTCAATGGGTATTAGTTGGTGTATCGATGACAGGCATCAGACACAAATGGTAAATACAAAGAGAAAAAAAAAAACAACCAGAGCTCTGATGCAGGAACAGGACAAGAAGCTTTTCATCAAGGTAAAAAGCTTCTTGATTCCGTAAGAGGGCTTCCCCTTTCAAAAATGCCAATTCACGACTAAAATAAGGAGTGAAAAAAAGGGAGAAAAGGGAGGGATGGTAATGAAGAGATAAAGTAGGAGAAAGATTTAGGTGATGGAAGCTTCTCAAGGCACCGATTTTGATGTCTAGTCAGGTATTCAATATGATGCGTTAAAAAGCTGAGACCAGTGAGGCAAGACGAGGATTACTGAGCAAATGTCTGTCTTTGTTATGAAACTGGCATTGAAAACAGATGAGAATTCAGCTGTATAATTTCCTAACTTCCATTCTGCAGGTCTAATTTGCTGCAGTGCAAATTTGTTTACATTACCTGAAGGGAAGATGGATCTTTTGAGCACGTGCAGGAAATACAAATGAATCTCAACGCTGTCAATGCCAAAAATTTATTACGACAGAAAAACTCAAAAGTTCTCAGTTTCTAAATGTAATAGTTATGGAGCCAAGTGTTGTGGAGTAGTAACCCAAATTTCAACCACACTCAGCTTCTTTTTGCATACAATAGAGAAATAATGACATGCGCACACTGCTGTTTATGAACAAGCCTGTCCTTGTGTCTCAGTCCTCTGCTCCTCACTTCTGTGTTCTGTTCTTATTTACCTGATAAGTTGTGGGCAGCTCCTTGCCGTTGGCAGTGAAGGAGACGAGGCCAGTGGCCAGGTCAATCAGACAGCCGATCTCCAGGTCGGTGTTGGAGCGGCCGGTGGAAGACGGGCTGACTGCGTCTGCTCCACACACCATGTAGCAGTTACTCCTCTGGACACTGCGGCAAGATAAAAGCAGAAAATGAGCTCAGCATGCAGAAATCCATGTGAATGTGAATATCAACAGGACAACAAAGATGATTCAAAATCAAAAGATCTTGTGCTCAGTATTTTTTTCCATTATGTGCCACATTCATTGATCTGTGTTGACTTGTGACTCTTGTCTCATTCATATTCATTCGGTTACACACAGACACACTCTCCCTCCTTTACTCCCCTGAATAATGTAGGAGGATGAAAAGGGATGATAAAAGATAAGTTAACATGTCCATGGTTGTTCAGCTGAATAAGTGGTGTCATTTCAACACTGTAAATAAATTCTGCCACAAGCAGGTCACCATATGTGTAATTCAGAGGTATGTTCAGAAGATGACTGTTATGACTAACAGTCATTGAGGAACACAAGAAAGACATTACTTTATTAAACTAAAGTAATTTGTGAATAACTGTATTTGTTTTTTTTTCATGTGTGATGCATGAAGTATCATAGAAATGTACATGGGAGTATCCGTCTGTATGTGAAAGTCTATGGTTAAATTATTTTCAGAAATACCACTGCCTTTCCTTGCAATAGTTTCTGGGTTTCCAAAAAATAAAGTTTCACAATATTATCACATTCCCATTGATAAATGTTTCAGTATATTACAATGTCTTGCAACACCCAGCAAAACCATGCTATAATGGATTTACTTTAAACTTTGCCTTAAGCATACCAGCACAATGAGGAAAGTGTTATAAAGGGAAAGCAAAAAGTAATGCAAGTGGAACAGAAAAGGTATTGTGAGAAAAGACAAAGTATCTCAAGGAAATGCACTGCTGAAAACACATTCACCAAAGTGTCCTTAGGGGCTCTGTTCATAATAGGATTCACACTGTGGCTGTTAAATACTGTTGTGTGGCGTTCCCTAAATCACAGTAAGGTGGCACATTTTTTTAAATTCCCTGGTATACCCTGATTTCCTCAGAGAACTTGGCAAATCTGCTGACTCTCTTTTACTGCAAAACACTTCTCTAAATTTAATATATCCAATAAACTCCACATATTAATAAAGCAGGTGGCTTGCCTCTCATGGACCCGGCCCCTCTCATCTCCCAGGGTGACGGTGACCGTCCGCATCTTGCTGAGGCTGAAGCTCTTGCAATAGTAATGATAGTCGGGCGTGACCCAGCCAACCCACACAGACGCAGGGTCCTGTCCAGCGAACACTCTCACTGAGTGGTAGTACTGCCAGGAAAACATACAGCACAACAGGTAACTCTTACTAAATGAAGAGAAGCCATTCATGGAAAAAAAATTTCAGATGTCATGGATATCTTTGAAAATTTGGGTTGATTTACAGTTGTGATGCTTCCATAGTCAATAGTCCCATCTTCTCTCGGAGGATGGCTGCAAAAAACAAATTATTTCAGTTGCCCGACAGAGCAAATAAGCACAAATTAAGACAAAATTATCCCACTGATGAATCTGACATTGCCACTACAACAGTCATTGTTCAGGAAAACATATCCACTGCTGTTCCAATGCAGCAATGATGTCTGACCTGAGTTTCATTGATTCGTCCAATAGCATGTCTGCAGAGTAGAACTCCACAGGCATGCTCAGTCTACAGTAGACCATGTCGTTGTTGCTGTTCTGGGTGCCAAATGTCTTGTGGGTGACTTTGAGGCAGGGAGGACTATCAACCGTTCCATCGATCCTCGTCACCTGAGGAGATTAGGAGTGAAAAGAAGGGGATCAAAATCAAAAGAGAATCAATACCAATGTGTCCATCAACACCAGCTACACTGTTCATAATGACTATGTTTACATGCATAGAATAAGCTGACAACTTTTATGTTAGGTTTTTGGTTTTTTTCTGTTTGGTTTCAAACCTGCTTCCCAACAGGAGTTGGATCAATCTAGGGATTAGGGTAACACCCTTCTCTGTGTAGATTTTGCCATTATTGGAAAGATTACAGTGTAGATATAGATAAATAAATATGAGGAGAGAAAGACAAGTATGACATGCAGCACAGGTCCCCAGCTGGAATCAAACCAGGGATGTTGCAGTTATATGGTATGCATGATTTTGACATGCAGCCTTTTATCAGTGACTGAGAATCTGAGAACAAAAATAAAAAATTACAACAACAATAATAATAATAATGAAAATACTTCTTTACCTCAATAAACATGTGGTCCTGGGGTACAAGTACAAAGGTGGGCAGGCGCTTGCTGAACCACATGGTGATCTCTCGGTTCATGTTTACACCGAAGGGCTCGAAGCCCTCCTGGAGACCACACATGGTGTAGTACTTAAAAGTGCTGGCGTCCTTGCCCAGGTTCATTAGTCCAATCTGAGACATGCCCAGGCTACACACGGGGATGAAACCTGGAGGAGGGAAAGGTGGGTTTGCCAGTTAGCAGGAAATGAACAGCTTGTATATGTGTGCCTGATACTTGAGGTTCCTCTCTTTCTTTGCACATGTAATCACACAGTCACTTGGGTGTTTTCCTACCACTAACAATGTGGTCTGTCTCTCTGCACTCAAGTGCTACATTTATTTAGTCTGGTGGCTCTACCACCCTGGCAAATTCATCTAGGGATATACTAAAAAGGAATATATTATATCTATTAAATGTAACAATATCAGTACACAATGTTTTACTAAAATATGCATTTCTATTAGCCTTGAAAAACCCACATCAGCGTATAACCATGCGTGTAAGCACATAGTTTGAAAACTGTCTACAAAGCAGAATCCATCACACATGAACAATTAACTTAATTCCTATGTGACTTTCTCTCCTGTTTTGTCCTGAAGAATGGTTCATTTACAGTGTAATGAGCCAGTGCCACAATGGACATTAAATTGCAACATCATTAGCATTTTGTTCTGTATTGCTTTGTTTTGTGCTAACTGCCAAACAAACAAAGTCAAAACTCCAGAGACACTGTGGAGGAAACACATACACAATAAATTAACCAATTAGCACTAAGGTTCAGTGGAATATGGAGCCCTCACCGTCCTCTGTCTCAAAGTCGGCAAAGCAAAGCTCTGAGCCCTTGTTGGTGATCAGGAGCTCTCCGTTTAGAGTGAAAATCATTGATTTGTCCTCCATATTGATCATGCAACCGACCACATCGCCCTTTTTCCATGGATGTCCAAAGTAGCGGGTCCCTGCATGCATACGTCGACCCTAATGAAAAAAGACAAAGATCTATGTTTTTGCAGCAAACTCTATATTATCATGATGATATAGCTAGCATGAGCAAAATTATATTGTACGCGCTGACAAAAATATGGTACAAATCAGTGGTTAAGCTCTAAAATTTTGTTTAAGCAAGAAAAAAATGGAACAATGTTGGTATTTATACATGAATCATTTTCTCCACCAACATCTAAGATTTACCTAATCTTGTACTGATTTCTAATTAGCACCACAACATCCATAAAATTTTAGTTTCAGGTATATTGAAATTATAATTGCATCCCTTCAAACTCAAAATCTTTCAAGTAACTTGTTTTTAGGCCAGTCATCTTCCCCTCTATCACTGGTACAGCCATCATTTAGCAAGGATGGGGAAAAGAAACAAACTAAATGTGTTTTACTGTAATGGCTGCTGCTGAAGTGGAGCAGTACAATAAGCCTGACAAAGCTGGTTTACCCTGTATCCATCAAAGACGAAGGCCTGGTTGTCTGTTCCCAGTTCCACATCGGGCCTGCAGCCAGGTCTGGCCCAGCCAACCCTCATATCGCCTCCACTCAAGGCCTCAAACTCAAAGTACCACTTTCCCGTCTTCACAGCATAAGTCTGCTCAACACGGAAGAAGCGGATGGTCTCGATGCTCTGATCATCCACCACATGGACAGCTGGGGTCAGGGAGAGACATGAAAAAAATGATGCTTTTGCTCAACAGATACACTAAATAACAGCTGTCAAGAGATAACAATAGGATATGTATGTAGTATTTTCAATATTGGTGTCAAATTATACAATAACCACCCAATGATGACAGCTGACAAGAGTTAAGACTGTGTGGGCAACTGCTGTGGAAAATATGCAGTGAACTATAATAAGGAGTTCATACAATATTCCAGCAAACATTTTGATGTAGAATAGATTTTAACATATTGGCACCCAACAATGTTTAAAATGCTATCTGGTGTCAAAATGCCAAAGGAATATAGAGAATATGGTCAAAACAGTTTCCAATAACTGTTTTATTATGATGTTACTAGCCATAACAGCTTATTATGATTACTTGTGGGTGACACTGAAATACGGTAGCATGTCATATACTGTAGGGGTTTGATTTATTCTAACACATCACCATTTGTACATTTTTTTTACACTGTATCTTTGAAATAACTGGATATGTTTCACTGAGTTGCAACATCTACTCAGCATACTGTACACAGCACATACATTTTAAATTATGCCAAGAAACTAGGGGTTATAAGGACTTGAAACAGCAGTATCAGTAACACAGCCTTTCTTACTCTCCTGGTCTGGGGGGTCGATGTCATATCCATATCCAACCATTGTTCTGATGGCCTCTCTCAGACTGTCTCTGTTAGATTTCTTTGTGCGCTCATCCAGCAAAGCATATGGCACTAGGCGAGGATTACGCCTGTTCTTCAAATCCTGACACAAACAAAGAAATTACATCCATACGGTTGAGGATTTCTGCCAAGTACAATACAGACTAACATTTATTATTAACCATTAATTCAAATCTTAAAGGGGGATGTATCATGCACATTTCCAGGTCTATATCTATACTGGTGAATCTTTGCATGATTTACAGTTCAAAAAACGTATTTATCTTATACTGGCTCTTTATGCAGTCCCTTCAGTTCAGCCTCTGTCTGAAACAATCTAATGTCATCATGAGGAGGAAGTAGAGGTAACTTTGACCATATTTCATAGCAGTATAAATATCAAAAAATACATGATAGCATGTAATATAGGGGCAGACCATTATACTACCAACTCCACTCTTCCTCTCTCTCTCTCTCTCTATATATATATATAATAATAGAAAAATCATTCTTACCTGTTGGATGCCATAGGTCCATCCTTGTTTAATTCTGTCTTTGGCCCACACATTGTGTGCGTTCTCGGCCAGTTTATCAACTAGAACCTCCTGACCTGCAGTCAGTTTCACGTCAGAAAGGTCCAGTGGCGCAGGCTTATATCCATTAGACATCACGTAGCTGCAGACAAAACATGATAAAATAAAAGACACAGCATGAGCATCGTGTTTCAATTTCAATAGTAAACACCAAATCAAATAAGCTGGTATTATGTAACACATAAAATGCATTATATTTTTGTTTCATGACATTCAACAAATATGAAAGGGCTATAACAGGGGAAAAAACTGCTAACTTACTCTTTGGGAAGTTTGATTTTCTTCAGATCGTCCTCAGCATGAACATTAACCTGGGCAACATGGCATCCAAGTGCCAGCAGGGTTCTGAGGATAAAAGAGAAACAGAAGGAGAGATAGAGACCATAACTGATGTCAATACTCAAGCCCCATTACACTTTGTTAGATGAATATGTTTCTGCAGAATCCACTGAGAGACTGCAAAATGTTTAACACAGCTCATTAGACATTGATAAATCTTAGTCGATCAATGCTGTTAGACTGCGAATAATATTCAGTTCTGTCCGTGTGGATCCATGGCAGCTGGGGCCCCAACAGCATGTAATTGACAAATTGCATACCTGATTTAGGCTCACTGTAACAGCAGGAGGCTTTATTGAGCCAAGCCAAATGTTTTTACAGTGAGATGACTCAGTAGTTGTTTCAAATAACCTTTGGACCAAAGATTTCTTAAAAATCGATACTGGAATTCACTCAGGAGATGCAAGTCATTACAAGCACTGCTTTATGCTCTCACACAGCATTCAGCAGAGAGCAGCTGCAACCCCATGAATAGGTAATTGGATTATTTTGCAAACTGCCCGGCCTTACTTAAGCGTTTCACTAGACATCTGTAGGTTGTAGTTCCTTTCAGTTTCAGGCAGCTTGGCGAAATCCACAAGGCAAGGGTGCTGCCTCTTGTTGTCATCACGAACCTGAGGAGAAAGCAGCTTGGTGGTATTATATTTCATCTTACAGCAACAAATCTGGATTCTACCTTCCTTTCTTTTGCTTAATGAGGCTGTCTTTCCATAACAGCAACAGATGTAAAAAGGCACAACACCTCAAAGGAAAATATGACAGTGTGTCTCAGCATTCAGAAAATAAAACTGGAACGCATCCAAATTTATCTGCAGCAGACGTTGGCAAATGCATTTTTATTTGTTTTCCTCTCCGACTAATTAAAGCCTCAGATGTAGGTATTTTAACAGTAATTAAGCCAGAATCAGTTCAGAGGAGAGTTACAGCAGCAAGAGGCTCAGCTGTCTGTGAGCAGAGAAATTTACTCCTGCGCCCAGACACAAAAGGTATGAGCAGTATACAGTTAGGCAAAGCACTCACATACGAAATAATTATGCCATATCCAACTTTACTATCATCCCGCCTGCCAAGAAACTGCTTCTTGTCCAAAGAGGCTTCAATCATGGATACAGGGCAATGTCACTTTGAGCTCAATGAGGCTTGTTAGAGCAAAATTAAATACGAAGCAGCTGTTTGAACCTAAATGTTGTTCTTAATAAACTATAAAAACTGGGTTCCCCTCTGAGTGGAGCTTTCTCCCAGTCTTAATTAATGTGGATGTCATACTCTTGGAAGGTGAGACACTCATTAAGTTTGTTAAACAGCCGCTGTAGCGACGGCCTCAGAGGAAAATGATTCTGTGATAACCACTACAGTTCAAAAGAGGCAGTGTGTGTGATCAGACTTCTAACTGTCTACCTGTTTTGCAGTGAACAGGAAGCCTTATGGACAGTAAAAACAATGGGATGTAGATAGAGAGACACAGTGGAGGCAGGAAGGAACAAAATACCTTTAGATGTACTGGATGTTAACTACAGTTTACCACTTTACCTTTATTTACATGTCTGAGTGTCAACCTGCTAAATAAGCAGTTTCTTATCTGACATTATAGCTTAAAAGCACTGAAGCTGGATATATTTGCTCCTTTGCAGTGTTTTTAAATTTACAATTGCAGGTTTAGGTAGGTAGGTTTTGTAAGGTTTATTACAGTAATAGGGATCCTTATCTTTGTTTTTTTATTCTTTGTTTTTTTTTTTTCCAGACATACTCTAGTTAGAACAAATACTGTCTACTATTTCCTCCAGCTTTCTCTCCCCTTTGTATTACCTGGAGCATTTTCTTATCTGCTGCAAGAGTACCTTGTTCACTGTAAACTGCAAAATAGTGTATTCTTACAGCAGAAAAGATGGCACCTTATGGATATATGGAGACATAAATTTCAAGTGAAAAGTGACTTTCTTTGTGAAAGAAACCAGGTATTTAGTTACAAAATTGCTAAGCTTGACACACTTATTTTCCTGCTTCTGTCCTTCTTTTCATTTCTTTCCTTTCCTTCTTCACCTGACCTGAAAGCATTATGAATTGTCCAAACTGGAAACTTAATTTCACCTGTCAGCAAAATTAAACTGGATTTTACTTCTCAACAAATAGTTTCATTAGGATACTTTAGTTTTTCTGCTAATTGTTTGTTTCTAATATTTTTGTTATTTATAAAGGGATGGCAGTAGAGAGATGACAGGAAATGAGCGGACAGAGAAATGACTCGCAACAAAGGTCCCAGATCAGTTCACTATATCAGTCCTCTGAAGAAAGAGCCAAACCCAAGCTGCTGTCATGTAGTTCAAGAGGACTATGATATTGGTGTTAATGGGCCATTAACAAACATTTTACCGGAGAGCTACAGTTGACCTTTGTGACAAATATACCCAGGGTGTGTTTGTGTGCTGAATGTGATGATGAATAGCAGGTTTACCTTGCCATAGGTCCAGCCCAGTTCGATCTTGTTCATCCCCCACAGTTCATGGATGTTTTCTGCCAGCTTGTCCCGGACGTTGTCCAGGTGAGGGGGAAGAACAATCTGCAGCGAGAAGGAGAACAGATGGTAAAGTTGGATGATAAAAAGATGCCAATGGGCCAACAGAATTAAAACTGTGCTCAGCTTTTCTCCTGACTGTGCAATTGTTAGATTCCTGGAGATTGTAGAAAGTTGCACATTATTTTGGCTTTGTTACATGGATGAAGCAAGTCTGCACTCATTTTGCATTGGTGCTTCAGGGCCACTGCAGTACTGAATATTATGTAAAAGGTCTGTAACATAAATGGAATTTGTCTCAAATGAGAGATGTTCCCTGAAACCTCTTGATGGCTTAAAAAATAAAAAAGATTTATTTTAATTTAAGACATTCCTTAGAGGAGGAGCAGAGCAGCAATATTATGGAAACACTGAATAACATCAGTGTTTGCAGCAGGTAGTACATGTTTCAACATTTTTTAATTTAATGTCAGAAGAAAAAATATTCTACACCTTGTATTGTATAACTCTTTTTTAAAATTTCTCCAGGTTGTGAATTTTATTTAAATTTTGTCTAGAGTCTAAATTTAGGAAGTGGCTTTTCTTAAAAATTGAAATGGTGAAAATAATGTTCTTAATCTAAATAAACATTTGATACAAAAGTGAAACACTTTTAGTGAAAGCCTTTACAACTAAAATATTGTTAAGTCTTATTGTATTAATGTATCTGTGTTTGCCTTATTTATTACAAGTGTTTCATTTTGTTTTATTTTTATGACATCATTTTCATTCATACCTCCATTTGCTCTTCTGTTAACTGTATCCAGTTTCCTTAGTTGTATCCTGAACTTAATGCTTAAATCTCACTGACTGACTGAGTTTATCCAGCTCTGCATTAAACTGATAACAGTCTCTTCACCTGGCTGGTGTCAACAGGAGTGGGGATGAAGGAGGCCTGAGAGAGGAACTGGGTGGTTCCCAGCAGGTCGCGGACCCCATCATGGTCCCTCTTGTAATCCTTCACAGGCTCCACATGCATCTTCTCTTTAGGTAACAGTGCCTCATAGCATGGAGAGTAACCAGCGGGTGGCAGGAATTTGAAATCTCCGTGGCGTCCACCCAACAGGTAACGCACCCTGAGATGAGAAGTCACATAAACATTGCATGACGTTAAGCAATAATACTATGACTCTTTACTTCACTATGGGTATTTTAAGAGTTTATTTTTACTTACTTTTTTCAACACATTTTGAAACCTGAAATTGTCTATCCAAACACAATGTCAGCAAACAGCACTCAACACCTCTGTGGTTACATAATACCAGGGCTGCAGAGGACAGTAAAGCCACCCAGCAGAGTTTATCCACCCTCTTACAGTATGCTGACATTATTCTTTCTGCCACAAAATCATTTTCTACTTTCTAACTAATTTAAATAATTTAAGTTTTAAGAGGATTTTAAGGAAAAATATTAGTTTTCCTCTTAAAATATTGAGTTTTTTTGTTCCATGATGATCACTAACTTGAGGTCAGCTCAGTAACCTTTAATTAAACACTCTATCACTGCTTTATATCTAACGCTATGGGGGCTGACAAGATGTAATTGCATCTCAAGTATAAAAACAACCCAGCCAGAAAAACAAGCAATTCCACCGAGAATGCCTCTTCATCTAATTTTTCAATTAAAAATGCAGAGCCTTACTTGACACCTGCAGAGAAGCTGACAACAGGGAAGAAGAACCCGTCGGTGTTGAAGTCCTCGAACATGCCCTGGACAGGCTGGCCGTTGATCCTGAAGGACATACTAGGAGCGCCCAAATCCAGACAGCAGCTGACCACATCCTCTGAGTTCAGCAGGTGCTGGTTAATAGAGGCCACGGCCCTGGGGATTCGGCCTAGACAACATTGGGCAGAGACAGAGAGGGAGAATGGATGGATGTTACAGTTGCAAAGTCATTGCGAATATAGGGCACGATGATGGGTGAGGAGAAGAGAGGGGAGCAGAGAGGTGGAGAGATGGGTGATGAGTGCTTTAAAAGGGATGACATGGAATTGATGAAAGGAGGTGATGGGCCTTTTAGTAGATTTGGAAAGGAAGAGAGGTGAAACAGGTGCTATGCTTTTAGGGCGAGAGCAGACAACAGGGGGCATTTGAAGGACTTAAAGGCCCAACACACAAAGCCAACTTTTTGCTACATGAATACAAAACTACTGACTAGGTATTTCTTGTTATGCAGGCGTAGAGCATACCTTGCATATCAAAACAATCAGTTGGCCATCAGCTACAGGTTTTACTATGTGCTGCTAAGTTGTGAGACAACATGCCTCAAGTGGTGCATCAAAGCCCATAAAGGAGGTGAGAAGCTTTCCATAGTGGAATTAACAGAGGGGAGGGTGGAAAAAACTTGAGAGGTGTATCAAGTGGAAGTTGGAGGGTGAATTTTGATATCACTGAGTTCTGTGACCTTGCCCTTCACTACTTGGAAAAGCAGCAGGTTCTTTCCTCATTTACACTTACTTCTATCAGTGCAAAGTCTTTCCAAGTCAATAAATAGTGTACGTAAGAACTGACTTCACTGCAATGATCCTTATTTTGCACCTACTTATTAGTATTCTAAGATTTTTTCCAATAGATCTGACTCAAAGGAACGGAACATACTTTTACTTAATATTTACTTTACTGTTTAGTTGTTAATTTGACACACAGGAAACTTCAAAAAAGTTACAAAGTTGAGTATTTTACAAATAGCTGCTTTACTAGCTCATGGTTTTAAATGATTAATGCCGTAATGATAAAGATTCACTCATTCCTTGCATACCTTGCTCAAGTACAAAACAAACAGAGGGACCCCTCTGTATTTTCTTACCTCTGTACTATAAGTGCACAGTCATGGTAAGCCCAATATTTGAGCAGCCAGTAGTGAAAACTTTAGCTAGGTTGCCTACCTGACCAGAGGTGAAGTCCATCAAAGCTGTAGGAGTACAAGTCATCCCCGACACCGTTGCCTCCCCATCCCTCTCCTCCACCGGGGTACGGAGCATAGCCTTTAGTGTTGGCCCAGCCTACCCTCAAGTGGGTCGGCTCCCCATTTACAAAGTGGTCCACTTGGTCTATCACCAGCTCAAAATACCACTTCTTGTACTGAGCTGATCCTTCAGCCACACCCAGGAAGATGTTCGGCCTCATGCTAAATGTGAAAACATAGGAAGAAGAAGCTTGTTTGGTCTGAGGTATATTATTATAGTTTACGGTAATTTATTCAAATACATTTGTATATTTACAAATAGTGACACCAAAGCCCAAAATGTACTCCTAACTCATTCTGAGCTCAGTGTTTCAAAACTTGACACAGGAAATGAAACAATAAATCAATTAGTCGATCAACAGAAAATTCACCTGCAAATAATTTGTTAGATTGATGGTTTTGGTCATTTCTGAAGTAAAAATGCTGAACATTCTCAAGTTCTAGCTTGTCAAATGTGACACAATTTGCTGCTTTTTTTGTTATATATATTAGCAAACTGAATGTCTTTGGTTTTGGTTTGATGGTTTGATAAAAATAAGTAATTTCAAGAGGCAACTTTGTGCTCTGGGAAATCATTATGGGTAATTATAATAACCCATCATTATCAATATTATTATTAATTATAATTTTTACAATTTCCTGACATATTATAGATAAGAAATATTAATTAATCAATAAAATAATCAGCAAATTAATCAACAACGAAAATAATTGTTAGTTGCAGAGCTACTTAGGACAGCTGCAAGCTTTGAGTCAAAACATCAACAAGGTGCTGTGGGAATATTTTGGGATCAGGAGGTGATGTTTGTACTAGTGCACATCTTGATATCTTGATCATGTTGTATAAAATACATCCAACATGATGGACTCAAATAAGTTTAAGTTTGAAGAAACAAATGTTTCAGAGTTGATGTGTAATGTGAATGCATTTTACTTCTTTACCTCTGAACATCATTGACCAGTCGAGTCTGAAGCAGCAGGTCCCTTCTGGGAAGCAGATTGTCACAGATCAGATTCTGATTGGCTCTCACTGCCACCCCATTACAAACACAGAGGGAACACAGGACATCCAGAATCTGATAGAGAAAAAAAAAGACTATGTTACACTTTTGTTTGATTAATGTGTTGCACAGATACAAGTGTATTCATACACATTAATGTGAAATTCCACACTGTATTTCTCAGTTAAATTAACCGCTGCTCAGTCGGGTTCTCTGCAAGTTACAACGCATGTACCATCCATAGATATAAAAGACCCCCCCCCCCCCCAAGTCAACAGGGCCACAGACTTCCACCTGTCACTCATGATCAACAGCTATTGTTTACAAGGATGCCCTTTCATGGTACAATTTACAGAGTGAATAATACTGTAACATTTTAACACTGCATGTAAAACACATAGCTGGGAAGAAAGTCATTTGATATGAGTCCTTGATTACAGCCATGACTAAATTTACATATATTGTTTCTTCAGTTCTGACTCGTTGGTTTGACTTTTGTTCGACATTGATTGAGGTTTCATGACCTGACAAATAAATCGTTTCTCAGGCCAAAAGTCCTTGTACTGGGTTTAGTTTGGTTGTTGTCACCCAGCAGAGCGGGAGGAGAAAGGATTTGGCAGCTCAGATAAAGGATAAAGCCTGCTACTGTGGGCTTTTCTGTTTTGTCCACTGAGAATGCACTTGAATTTATAATAAACTAAAAAGAGAATAAAAAAAAAAAAAAAACTCCACTCAAATTAGGTTAGAATTCAGCAGAAACCTGAAGTAATTGGCTGCATTTCTTGGAACATATTTGCATGTAAAGAGTATTGCTGAAATCACCATTGCCACAGGAAGCTTTGTACATGATATTTGTATTTTACAGCTTTGTGCTACTTCTCTTGATTTAAGGCAAAACTTGAAGTTCAACAAGTTAAAGTTGACCTCTTTCTTCGCCAAGTAATCAGTGTTGTCGCTAGCAGTGTGACTCTTCAGAGGAAACTTTGTTCCAGAGTGAAAATGGCACAAACATTACTCCTAATGACTTTGGTGTTTAACACCCTGAGGTTTCATCGAATGCTACCAACATGTACAAATTTAAACTTGTCCAACACTTCACTTCACTTTCTAACAGAAGAACTATTCCTGTCATTTTACATTGCACTACTCAGATTCATGCCAACACATCATGCTAACATATTAAATTTCAGCCTGCTATAACCTACTTGGCATGTTAGCATACTAAATGTAAACAATACATGGTTACAAGCAAACACATGTAAACATCCTACAGTTGTTAACATGCATGTTAAAATGGTAAAAAAAATAAAAATAAAAATGGAGTCAAAGTCACGACCATTCAGCCCAAAACACACTAACATTACGTCCTACTGTATTTCTGCACACACCTTGTGGTTGCGTCCATGCTTGTAGAGCAGAGAGATGATGGACTTAATGTGCCCTTTCTGGATGATGTTCAGAGCCTCTGGGCTTTCAACCAATATACAGTGGAGAACTTCCAGGATTCCTACAACAACATATTTGTCATTATCAGAACAAATGTATATCAAATAGACCACATTTTTGCACCACTGTAGCACTTCTTCTTTTTCCAAGTTTTCTATTATACCTGATGACGATTCCAGTCTTTCGAGTTTGCTGACCAACCAATCCAGGTTTCGAGAAAACTGGGTGCAGTTGTTCCTGTTCCCACGAATCAGTGAGGCTGAACAAAGGGCAAAAATATACACAGCGATTAGGAAGAACATGGATGATATGGTTGAGGATGTAAAATTTGATCCAAGCAGCTGACTGGTAGATACATGGATGTTTCAGACAGTTTGAGTTTCAACAAAAAAAAAAACAAACAAAAAAAAAACAACAACTTGTACACCATTTTAGAATGAACATTAAATCATTGTTTGACACCCTTGGTCCACAGGTAGTTATTTAAATGCATTAAATCTGTGGAACCACCTGTCACCTACTATCATTAAGCCTTTCTGATAGGGATAAGATTGCAAAGCCACTGTGAAGTCAGGAGCTCTGTGCTTTATAAAAAGTTCAGGTGCCTTCCCTTGTGCCCTTTCTCGGTCACAGTGGTGACATTACGAAGTCTCATTATTTTACTGTCTCATTTTTCACCATTAGGGTTCAGGGACATTAGATTGATAATGCCTGTGAAACTACTTAACAGCACTTTGTACTAAAGGAATACGGCTGGGTGTCTAATCTCCTTTAATTCTGACTTTCCAGGAAAGCTATCGTTCAATACAAACACATGGATAGAGCCACACCACGAGGCAAAGGCAGGGATGTTTACCAATAAATGAGGTGAATGTGAAATTCAAAGTCAGATAGAGAGAGGAGAATCTGAAGCTGCACAGACAGTCAATGATATCTGAATGATACTTGGTATACACTATAGAGGGTAACTACTATTATTTGTAGTAGGAAAGACTTTTTAGTTAGCTTTAGTTAGCTTTTAGTAATAATAATACTGGCAACATTTTCATGAGGTTTAGTGATGTCTGAAATGCATTACAGATACCTACACAATACATAAAAACATAATACACCATCAAGAGTTCCTATAAACCTTCACAATGCACTATGGCATCTCCCAAAAGGTAGGTATAGGTACCACAGTACTTTACAGGGTCAAATATTTGAATTGCTCAAAAACTTGATAAGACTTGACTTACTTGAAGCCTTTTGCGCAAAATGGATAAATCATTTTAATCAATTGCAAATTATATTATGTGTATTATTAAAGTATTATCTTCACAGTTGTAATGCCGTATGATTTTTGTTAAAAGGTATCCTGTGGAGTTTTTGACTGTATAGTAAAACTGTGGAGCAATGTTTTTACAAGTGGGTGCTTGTTTTCTTGCTATTCTCCTGATTGACAAATGTAGCAATTGAAACCTTGAACTTTAACTCTTGCTATGGATTATGCTTGTGTTCCAATGCATTATATGTATATCTACATAATAATATACTGTAGTTATAGGCTTGTGGAAAATGCTCCTAAATTATTTAATGGCATGCAAATTCAAAATTTAAAAGCACAACAAAATCCCAACATTTTAAATAGCTGAAGTAACCAGGTTTATTTTCTAACTAGTTCAATTGAACACTCATTTATTTATTTATTTACAGTGGTTTGGAAACGGGTACATTTGGCCCTGAAGAACCAAAATGAATGATTTATCACAAAGGATGAATTTGATGTCCATGTCCTCATAATTTATCAGGTAAGTTTGACCACCCGGACAATTAACTTACACCAATAACTATGTGTTTTTCTTTATAATAGACCAGCAGAGTTACAACAGAAAGGAGAGGAGAGAAGGTCAGGACTAACAAGACCGCTGCACAATGCATCAAACAAAATCCACTTCACCAGACCGCCTTTGCATCCTTGGGGGTGACCCCTTGCTGGGAAGACTGGAGTATACTCAGAGGAGTGTGTTTGTGGGTTTTAGGCGTGTGTGTGTGTGTGTGTGTGTAATGTGTGTGCATGTGCAAGTACATGCTGGGTAGCTGATGATGAATATAAGGGCAGTCAAGGTGAGACGAAGGGGAAGCTGTTGATGGGAAAGCTCCAATGACAGCAAAACAAACTACCCAAGAAAAAGCTGTCCAAAATAAAACTTTTCAGGGTTACAGCTTTAGAATTCATGATTCAATAAAGGCCCTGGGAGAACGCTATAATGGCAGCACCTGTGATGGCTGGCATTTAGTTAATGATGCTGTCATTTCTACAAATATGCAGCTGAATGCTTTGTAATGTGTCCACACTGCTCTCAGAGAAGAATGTGACCTAAATGGAAGGCAGAACAGATTGCGAAAGAAGCATACAAGAGGAATTTTGTCTTTGTTTCTCTCTCCTCTCTCTCGTTACAGATAATTACAAATGAATGTCATGTAAAGGCTGTTACCAGCTGTGATCTCCAGATGTGGCACAGAGGCAAGAAGAGTAGAGCGGAGGGAGGTTATGGAGGAGATAAGAAGGAAGGAGGAGAGGAAAACAAGCGAGATAAAAAGTGTGAAAAATAATGGGAGGGGAGGAGGATGAAGACACAAGGGGAAGATTAATATTGCATGTCTACCCAGGGTCAGCAGCTGACAGCGCTGACAGAAGATATGGATATTTCATGTGATCCATCGCTCAGGCCCACTTACCCAAGAGTTCATAGAGGAGGTTAAGAATGTCCTTCCACGCCGCGCCCGCCTCCTCTCCAGCCATCTCTGCAAAGTGGGCAGCGCTGTTGTACAGGTTCATCCGGTCAATGCATTTGGACAGAAGGGTAAGCATGCCCTGAGAAAAAGACAAAATTATTACCATGAATAATTTATGACTCATCTCATTAGAATAGAAGTTTCTTCCCTTTTGCAACAACATGTAAAAAATAGTTGGGTTTTTCAGTTGAGTCTGCTGAAAGTGGTAAAGTTTAAAAACTTTTTCTCCCCACATTGTTCTCAGTTTATTTTTGATGGAATTTACATTACTTACAGTATATTAACTTTGGACTGACCATGATCCTAAGACTGACAGATAAAGGGACAAATTCTTTTGCACATGCAGGGAGCCAAGACCTTTATCATGTGAATTATGTCAGTTCATTTATATAATTAAAGAAGCATAGTGACATATCAAAATAATTCCAAATAAAAGTTATAGAGGCTTCTGTTTACTATGAATCATCCTGACTGTTATCTTAAATTGTTATATAAATAAATAAAATACAGAGTTATATCCACACGTATCCCAACTTCAAAATCGACATCACTTTGTCCATTCTTACCTCATCTTTGAAGAGGTCCTGACGTTTGATGAGAGAGCGGAGGAGACACTGTTTCTCCTCATGCTCCAGCTCTGAGTCGGGCTGCTTGAAGTATTCAATCAGGTCGTTTAGCGTCTGCAGCACCTCTTCAACATACCCACCAACCGCCATGGAATCCCCCTCTGCTGTGCTGTCCAAAGCCCTGGAGGGAAAGAAAGGGGAGGCCAAGAAAGACAAGAGAAAGAAAAAAGAAGATAATCAAGCTATAAAACTTGAAATAGACCCAGTGAGAATTCCCCATTGTGCAGTTGTTTTGTCATGTTGTAGGAGTGTGACAGACAAGACACTTGTCCCTGTCATTACTTGATGAAGTTGGTGAACAGAAACGTGGTGTTGCGGATGATGCGGGCGGCCCGAGACTCCTCATGCTGACAGCGCTGGAGGATCAGCCCGTCATCCATGTGGCCCTCAGAATGCAGGCAAGCCTAGGGTAGGAAACAGAAACGCACATTTTACTATACAATCAAATGTATATAGCAACAATAGGCATCAATACACGCCCTTTGATCCAGTCTGACTCATGAAATTTGATCTATATAATATCTGAGATATTTATGTTACAAATAGGTGGATGATAAAGTGTGTTTTTATGTTGTTTCTATGTTACATTTAATAAAAAGATGCAGAAAAACATAGAAACAACAGCCTGGTTTCAACAATGCTCTCTGATTATAAAGTCTAATGTTTTAGCAGATATTATACAAGAAACAAGCTATAAGAAAAGCCATTTAAGTATGGAACTTCTGAGTGTGAGGAGTCTCCAGTTGCTAGTGGGTCTCCACCACCAAGGCTCAGTGAAACCTGATTCACTGTAATCAAACAGGATAATCAGGAAGAGGGGGGTGGGTTTAAGTGTAAACTGACCATCACCCCCTATATGTCATGTGCATTGGCAAGTTGACAAGGCTGCAGAGACTGCCTGGCGCCGGCATAAAATGAGGTTTGATGTCCCTGGAGGCATGCCCAGTGATGAGGAGCGCTCCTCATGTCACAATAATCCCACCTGTCTCACCCAAAACTAACTGTCACCTTCCACATGGCCCATTATCGCATTTAAATGAGTTGTTGCCTCATGGGTGCCTGTCAGGTGAGCATCTGAGAGGGGTGAATGGGGTTGTGTCAGTATCCAGAGTACATGAAGATTTAGAGTAGAGTGAAAATAAACATTTGCATGGGTGAGATAGGTTTTTAAATAGCCATATAACCCAGTTGTTTGACTGGGTGTGATTTGCTACTGTACACATGGGCTACAAGGTGTTAGAGACAAGCTATGGCAGGCATTCAGGATCTTACAGTAAGACAGTAGGATGCTGGATAGTATATAGTTACTGTATTTGTAACACTATGCAGCAGTGCAATGATTGAGTCATAATTATACAAAAGGCAGTTCCACCTATTATGTCTAATTAATCTATTTTTTCAATATCAATATATTTTATTACATGCAATAAAAAAAAAATCTTTTGTCAATTTTTAATTGCAATTTGCAGAATGAATCCATAGAATATGAATTCTGGAATTAAATAGTAATCGTAAGAAAGTATGTTGCGGAATGATAAACTAATCTTAAATTCCGCAATGTTAAAGTAATGGCAAGTTCCGGAATTATCCAGTAAAATGTATGCTCCAGAATGATTCCGTAACATGTAGGTTTCGGATTGATAATGTAAAATGTACGTTCCAAAATAAAGTAATCTTTAAATTCCGGAATGATAAAGTAAATGCAAATCCTGGAATGATTTCAGTAAAATGTAAGTTCTGGAATAACTCAGTAAAATTCTTGAAGAAAAGTTTTATTCCATTTACCCGTCTTTTCAGGGGTCCTAGGCGAGACGATTTGGCATCAGGTGCTTGGTAAGACAGCCACAGTCCTGTCGCCACATGCATGATGAAGCAGACAGAGTCTCCATACTTGATCTCTGGCGTCCCCATGCCTTCGATGTCCCTTTTTGGGCCCATGTCGCCCTTTTCCTGTTGTTTTCCCATTGAGAAGGACATACACACACACACACACACACACACACAGGCATGGAAATATGACAAATGAAGATGCATTGTGATTAGATGGTAATCAGAGAGGCAGGTTGAGGAGAGTACAGTCATTGGCCTGCTGGGAGGTTGCTGCTAGCCTCATTAGCTCTGCTACATTTCTGGCTCAGGAGAGATGGAGTGATGCAGCTTATTGCAGTTGACAGCAAGTAGCGGGGAACATATTAATGCCAATGTTCAAAATGGCAAGACATTGACCTTTCTAGAAACAGGAACCAACTGGTACTGGGTGGTGTGGACAAGTGGTGGAAGGGAGCGGTTAAGAAATACAGACAAAATGAAGAATATTTATTTTTCCAAAGAAGTGTGTGTCCTCAGTAATCCTATGCAGTCTGTGGATCCTGCAGGGTAGTGATTACTGGGAGGGCAATCACATTTGTCAGGAGTGGGATTGGATGTGAAAATAAACCCTCAGAAGTGAACAGGACTCAGGAGGATTTCTTACTGTACCTATTGTAGATAAAATAATATCTGCAGAGACACAATAGTACTCTGTGGAGGTGTCTCAAGGTATTGTGCTGTTTATGTGGCTGTAGCTGGTTCAGCACAGGATAATAATGTAGGATTACTTACTCAACAGACAGTGAATTCAGGAAATCTGCTATAAATATTGATGTCTGAAGAATCTCAGTCATACTATAAATACTTCCACAAAAAAAACTAGAGCCCTACAGATGAATAGTTATCACTATTATGCATAAAAGCTTTAGCTTAGTGGTTCCCAAAGTGGGGCCTGGGGACCCCCACCTTGAGGGGGTTCCAGGGGGTCCCCAGCATAAAGGGGAATTAATTTATTTCACTATAATTCCATCCATAAGTAACACAATGGCAGAATGTATGACTATTTTGGTCATGGGTTTCAAACGCAAAAATCTTATCAGATGGGGGTCCGTGATCTAATTTGTGACAGTTTAGGAGTCCTTGATGTGAAAAAGTTTTAGAGCCACTGCTTTAGCTTATTGTATTAGGACCTACCCTAGTCTAATTTTGATAGAAGATAGATTCAAGAAAACAGTAACTTTAACAGCTAAAATGGGAAATAACAGTAGTATTTTGCATTCAAACAGGGTTGGGAATCAAAAAGACATGAAACACGATCAAAAACAATCTGACCACCTTCTGTATCTAAACTGCACAAATTAAAAGTAACCACAACATATCTGAGCTTCATCAAAATACCTATTTTCAATTTGAATTTCAAGTACGCCATGTGGTCCTTTCTCAAGGTTATTTTTAGCAGCAAGACTTTATTTTTAGAATACATGCTATTAAAACAGAAGAGCTACACAGCCCTCAGAGAGTTCAAAACAGAGAGTGTGTGGGATAAAAAGGATGGGTAATTGAGGAAAGGTGAGTAAAAGAATATGAAGTAGATATCCTATAAATCTGATTAACTTACTTATACAGTATATCCACCAATGCATCATGAAGAATCCTAAAAAACTGTAGTGATGATAGTAAATCTCTCTTGACCTCCTAATTGTAAATGACTTCGATTAGGCCAGTGGACAACATGAATGTTTACTCCATCATTTACAGTGCTGTGCTGTCTACTCAGCAGCCATGAAAAGGTCAATTTATTGTGGCGAGGCATGAGCTCATTAAGAGCTTACAGATCCGTCTCAAGAGTCTCTGATGAAATCGTCAAGGGAAGATATTTTGACTCCTCTTTTCATGAGATAAGTTGACTTAGAACATTTATTTACATTGGCACCCAGGGCAGGTTTAAAATGGTCTAATTGCCTTGCTCAAAGGGTTTATCACACCTAGTTGTAAAAGTAGGGATTATAGGAGAACTAAGGAGCACTGACCTTGGAAGGCCTGAAGCAGAAGGAAGTGGCCGTGGTGTCGGACTTCTCCCTGTCCTGCAGGACCAGTCCACGGTCCTCAGTCAGGGCCAGGTAATGGCCAGTAGAGAGGTGTCGTAGTCGGAAGGCCTGGCCCCAACGAATGTGGCTACCGCTCCAGCTAAACACAGAGAACTGGTGTCACAAACTTTGCAACACTGATAATTCTTAAACACTTAAAACTTTACTTGGCTGCTTATATCCTTATTTTTATTAATTGACAGTAATATCAGAGTTTTCCAGACTTTTCTAATACAGCTGTCTGGAAATTTTTGACAATATACAGTTATTTTCTGGGAAACAGTCAGCAGTTTTAGTTCTAGGGGCATGGCTCCAGGGATGGCAATGTCGGTCTGTTGATCGGTCAGTCCAACTCAACAACTGCTGGATGAACTGGTGCCCAAAGCAAGAATCCTAATGACTTTGATGATTCTCTGATGTTTCCTTTACTGCCACCATGAGATTGACATTTGCAGCTTTGAGTGAAATGTCTCAACAACCATCCGATGGCTTGCCATGAAATTTGGTAAAGACATTTACGTCCCCCTCGGGATGAAATGTAGTTAACTTTGGTGACCCTTCTTCAGGTCAAAATTTCAATTTGTCCAGTTAATTACAATACCTGCAACATTGATGACATTCTCATCAGCCTCAGCTGCACTTTGTGATTAGTGCTAATTAGCAAATGTCAGCATGTTCAAACACTAAACTAAAACGGTGAACTTGGAGCACATTAGGCCTGCAAAACTTAACCATGTTAGCATTGTCATTGTAGGCAGGCAGCATGCTCATGTTAGCATTTAGCTCAAAGTAGTTCTGTACCCAAGTACAGCTCACAGAGCCATTAGTGTGGCTGTAGACTTGTGTTTGTTATTGACTGAGATGTGTTCATAGCACTGAGCATTAAAACTGTCAAAAATGAAAAGCTGGCATTGAATGGCTGGTTAGATTTTTAGCCTTGTTTACTTATTCTTTGCTCCAGTAGTTCCTGATTGAAATAAACACTTTGACAGTTTTAACTATTGTATTAAGGCAATGTTCTAATAAGTAAAATGAGTTTGGTTCCCCATAGTGAGGCACCTCACTCATATTCTCAGAGTACAGGGGTAACAGGGTAAGTTATCTCAAGTTTATAATTCTCAAAGTAATGTATCAAAACAGTATTGTTTCAGCAGTGGTATCAAAGCATAGCTATCATATTTATTGAGAAATTTGTTTGATATTACCCAGCCCTATTCTGGAGGCTATTCTGGATCCAAATAATCTAGGTATTTGTTTATTATTACATGTTAGCTAGTTCACCAAACTGCTCTCCATGCTATCTAGACTGTTGACCTTCCCCAATCATGATTGCTGAGTTCATGAATTAATGAAACAAGATGCAACTGATTTATATTTCTCTTTTTTACTTGAGGTTACATAGACCATACTCTATCACTCTGTACTGCAGGTTAATTCACCTAAAAAATATACCTATGGAGAATGTCAACTGAGAAATCAATGAAGTTTTAACTTTTTTAACTGTCGATGAAGCTTAACTTTTTCAGTATGGATGACGCAGTTCAACTCCTGTTCAAAATGCCTTCTAAGCCGAAAAGGATACCATGTGCCTTAATAGATGCACCTGCACCATTTCAAAGTGTACAGACTCTGACAGGCAGTCCCAGTGAGAGCTGCCAGACGACGTGACTGAGGGGAAATTGCGTGGGTAGCCAGTTAAAGAAAGAAAGGAGGAAGAAGAGGAAGCGTGATAGAGAAAGAGAAGTAGAGAAATTGAAAGGGATGGTAAACAGAACCTCACCTTCTGGAGGATTCTGCCTACTAATTAGTAGCGACAGCTCGGTGTAGAGAGAGGTGAAGTGTACAGTAACCTACAGTACAGTAGCTGTGATATAAAGCACCAATTCTTTTTATTCTTTATGAAGAAATCCCACTCAAATAAGACAACTCATCTGTGTATTTCTGAAAGACAACTAGGGTTTTTGATTATTTACTTTACAAAACTTATTTTTATCACTATGAATGTGTATGTATTCATGTCTGATCTCACCTGATCCTGAGAGGCTCCAGTCTCCACAGTGAGCGGGCCTTTGACGATCCCTTACACGCCTCATAGTTGACTATCCTGAGAGCACAAAGACAGAAGTGGGGGGCACCTTTAATTTCTGAGACTTTCAAGTCACAGTGTGAATAAAATAACTTGAAGAGTTTCTGCTGCAGTAGTGGCACAGGGAATACCAATGATCATGATAAAATCTCACTGCTCAAGTACCGTATTCGCTCAAATATAAGATTAGACTGATTATAAGACGATCTCCACTTTTTCAAATGTAATTTCCAGAATAAAATATCATCTTATATTCGGGCCAGTACTGTATTTTGATAACAAATTATTCCATGAGACGATGTTTCTTACAAAAGCACCTTTTTTGAATTCAAGAACAGTTATACTGAAGTTATTTACATGTATTGATCATGGAAAATTGACTAATGATTGAAAGGTCAGCTGTCTCATTACTACATGAAATTCTTGCCTAAAATTCACACAAAAAATGACACATATTTTTAAATGGATATTAAAGGATCTGAAATGAATTCGCCAATAACGCCAATACTTCACTTTACAGAGTTGTAGTGAACTTTACATATATAGGAGCTGCAAGTCCTGTTTGATAGGCCACAAAGCAGATTTACTTTTTATCCTCATCTTACACAAAACTACTTAAATATTTCAGCCATTTGAAGAAGTGACTCTTTGATCACAGGAAAACTTGGAACTGAACTAAAAATGAGCTGAAATTCCACAGTACTAACCTCTGCTCCTCCTCGCTCTTGTCTGCCCCAGGGATGGTCAAGTTCTCATCATGCCCATGACAAAGACGCATCACATGACCACCAGTCAAATACCCTAATAAGACAAAATCAAGAGTAAGACTGGAGTTTTCATCATTCAATATTCATCTTCAATCTTGAAGCTATGATTTAATATTTGTTTAAAAAAAAGCTAATATGAAACCATGAATTCAAAGATCACAACATCAAAAATGTTTGGCAGGAGCTGTTCTGTGGCTTCTATAAGAGTTTTTTGATCTTTAGTTTTTTTTTTTTTGCAAATGCCCCACTTTGAGTTATCAGCCTTAATTAAGGGAGGTAATTTGTTATTATGTACAGGTATAGCCATACATCCAGAAAACCATTAGATACAACTGTATTTAAAAAGTCATTGAAAAAAAGAGTATGGAGGAGAACTTGCCTACAGCCTTGTTGCCTGAAGAGCAGGTTGGCTGGACGTTCCACAGGGTCTGCATGAAGGACGCATCCACTTGGATGTTGCCATTGGAGATAGAGAGGTGCTGCAAGAGAGAGGCAGGTTACACAGGGCTTTAGACAGAGGGGTGGAGACTGCCAGTGAAGTAGTTGTGTTAGCAAGAGGGAAACGCATACAGACACCGAGATTCAACAATACTGCACAGATGAGGGAGATGTCCCAGAGTTGGGATTTGAAAAAAAGATTAAAACAACTTTGTGTCTCTCCTCTGGAGCTGCCAAACAGTGTTATAATGCTGTGGGCTAAAAAACACTGCTGCATCAGTGTTTCTCTGTGCGGCAAAATCCAGATAATACTCTACAATAATTCCTTCCAGCAGAAACACTTGGAGCGGCTCCCATTTCCCTACAGGCAGGATTCAGAAATTATCCCAGCCCTCAGCAACATCCTCGCAAGAGCTGATGTGTTGATTGGCGAAGGCATGCAAATGTGGAACATCTTGTACTATCTAACTGAATTCCCCTGAAAACAATGTACTTTTACATGATTGTTGAGCCAAATATAACCATCCATTTAGTATTTTTATTAGTCTGGCTTAGTGTTAGATTTATAGGATGTGTGACTTTTACTGTGACTTTAGATAATGTACAGTATACCATATATTTTACTGCAATCTTGCCTGTGTGTTGACATATAATATGAACTGATGGAGTGCTGAGCATGATATGTATTGCAAACTAGTTTGCAAATTGTATGAAACAAACTTCTTGCTCTCTAATATTCTGACATTCAGGCACTAGGCTGGACAACTAGATGCAGACCAAAAGGGAAACTGCTGACAAAGTTCTGTCTATCTGGACACAAAGCAACAAATGCCAACTTCCTGAAAAGAGTGCATCACGACCTCTGTGATTGTTCACAGTAATGGAGCACTGATTGCTTTTTCCTGAATTTCTGATACGTCCCATTCTTCAAAAGCTGAGCTTCCATCGGGCCGAATCAGGTGAAGATTTCCCATCGGAGGAGATGAAAGTCTGGCCATTTGACGGTTTTGCTTTAATTGCACAATTACTTCCCTGAAAGGCTATAGCAGCCACTAGAAGCATGCACTGCACACTGCTCACTATCCTATGCTTGGCACGTTGCCGTCCCTCCCTTTTGCCATTTCTGTCTCTACCTCTTCTTCTCCCTCTCACTCTCCCTCTTGAAATCCCCCTCTCCTCTCTCTTTACCAAGTAAGTTAATTGAGGTCGGGAGTACAGCGCTGCATAAGGGAGGCGGTGTAAGCTCATCAGTCAGATGGATGCCTTCCATAAAAAATATTTTTTAAAAAGAAGGCTGCACAGGAGGGATTTACAGGTAATCAGATTTCCATTACAGATAGCAGTGTTAAGTTTTAAAGATTTCCCCCTGAACTGCCTTGTCACTCTGAAGTTGGATAAGTGAGACGGGTATCCAAGCTATCCTACGGCTATAAAACTTTTCAAAGTGCCTTTTGAGACAGACAATGAACCAAAGCAGATAACTCTGGCTATGCGGGGTGCCGAACCTCCAAAAAACAACCATCCCTTTTTGCATCAGGCAGACTCTCTTGGATGTTTTGAGGCAGACACCTCTGTTCTGACACGAAAACATTTGGCAGAGCAAAAACAAAAGCCCCCCAAAAAAAGAAACAGCAGAGAAAATCTGAATTAAGGGAGATCTGACAGGAAAACCAGACAAAAGGAAAATGAGAGATGATACAATGTGCTTCAAAAACAAGAGACTGTGTCTGGAGCACCCAGAGTGTCTGAAAAACAGTAAATATTCATGAGAAGAGAGAAAATGAGCAGAGGCCTGCTGATTTAATGAGACTCGATTCAGCTGCAGTTAACCAGTCATCTACTTATAGTGAGTAATTTTGAGTTTAGGTCAGATGATTCTCTTTTGTATCACATGTTATCAGCCCAAGCTCAACTACCTTTAAAAAAATTAAACTTTAAAACTTTGACCTTCACATTTTCTTCACAGTTACATGTCAGTTTGATAGAAGCTAATTTATTGACGAGTTACTGGACATGACATACCAGGTATCTCTCCGTTGATACGCTGACAAGAATCAGGTCGTCTCCGATGCGGACTTTCTCTCCCTCTGATCTCTGCTTGGACGCAGGGTGGATGGTCCACCAACAGGCCTCGCCTATTGACACAAAAACATACACAAAACACACAAAAACATTATTCAGTAATTGGTGATAAAGTGTAATACAGCAATTGAGCAGGTCTCTTGTCAAAAACAGTCACTGACGTTGCCATTTAAAAAATAGTCCTGACTGCTATCTGCTGTTTAAGTGACTGTCTATTCCAAGAGGCAAAAAGCATAAAAATAGCAATCATCTGAGGAAGACTGAAGAAGCACTTGAAATATTGCTTTCACTTGATAAATGGCTTTGAGCATTGTTGTAGTTCAAATGTCAAGTGTAGCACTACTGTACACCCACATGCACACAGACAGTTATGTCTCCTATGGCTACTGATACAATCTCAAGGTTAGGCCGACCTGAAACAGCCATTCAAGAGGACTGGATTCAATTAAAAGCAGTAAAAAGCCATGTGAACTTTGAAAGGTACCCATTAGTCATACTGTACCTATTGAGTCTTCTTGTAGTCCAACATCAAATGACAGCTTGTCTGTCAGAGACCTTGATGTCTTCAAACAGGTCAAGTACTGAATGAAAAATTAATTAGTGTTAGGTCAGAGGGAACAGTTCAGCTGCTGTTCAAATATCTCTTATCTGACTAAAACAGTCAATTTCAAGGACAAAAAAAGTATAATATATATATATATTTAGTGACAAACAACAATATTTACAACACACAATAATTAGTTCCTGCTTCTCAAATGTGGAAGAATTGCAGCCTTTCCTGTTTTTGTATCACTGTAAATGAAATCATTTTGAATTTTGTAACTGTGTGTCAAAGTCAGACTCTTCAGACACAAAACTAACGTAGTCATTTGGCTCTGTGAACTTTAAAATGTCATTATTTTCTGACATTTTCATAAATTGATTGCACCCTTATATACAGTACATGTTTATGTTTTTATCACCTTATCAAATTGCATTCTTAACACTCACCATGCGACTGAAAGAGTGGCGTAGGAGGATGGCATGACCGTAGAGCAGGGTCCGGTGTCCGCCCCCCTGACCCGCCTGCCAGAAAATAAACAGGTGACAGATTATTATCATACCCTAACATCCTTCAACCTCTGGACCCTGTCAGGTTTGACACATCACATCTATACTGCTTTTGGCTATGTGTGTGAACTGCATGTGACCGAAGGGGTAACAAAGTGTCTTCCACCACGGACCTCCATTCCAAGTGCAAGCAGGCAGACAAAGAAAGAGGGAGGAAAACACACAAAAACTACAGTCTAAACAGTCAAAGAACCCAACAAACACAAACATGTATAGTACCACACTTATTAGACAGCTTGCCCATTCTTGCGACAAACAAGAATAATTGTGACATACAGTAATACAACGTCAGAGGAAATGTGAAAGAAATAGTTGAGCAAAAAAAGATTGAAGATGAGATTTGTTCTTCATTACTCAGGTGAACAAAGAAAATTCTACTTACCCTTTTAATCAACCTCTAGCGGCAGCAGGAAAAAAAGAGAAGATACCATAAGTAGAGACATCTAAACTATGATCAAGGTAATGGTGCAAAGTACTCTACAGTATGATCTATCTAAAGCTGGCATGCTGGAGCTGGTGCTGAAATGACACCTCCGAGCTCCTTCAGTCAGGGATAAAAAACAGCAAAAAATAGTTTTAGAGCTGGACACCAGGCCTACAGCATTAATGGACTGGACACTTGAGTGTCTGTCAAAACAGCAAATATACAAATACACAACATTTTACATTAAAAAAGGTCCTAATAATGTTTAATAATGTTTTGTTTTTATTCACTGGACACTTTGGCCATTGGGTTAAATTGTCTTTAATTTTTACCATTAATCCACACACCTGATACTGCTGTTCATACACGGTTAAATATTTCTCAGTGTCATAGCGGAAACTTATTTTTATTAAGGCTATAAACACACACTATTCTTAACTATAGTTGATTTACAGTGTCCAGTCTACATAATTTGAGTGTCATTTGATGTGGCAAACAACATTTAAACTCCTCACACAAACTGTTGAGGACGATCGAGCCCAGGACTGGGGCAGTGCTAACCACTACACCGCTCCCTGCAGTGTTTACCTAATAGGCAATACCATGGAGGCTATCCTGTTTCTTGTCCAGTTGTCACGGTTAATTTGTGTGTTTGCTCGCAGGGTCACATTTAAACTGACCTAAAGGGAACTCCCAACTGGCCCCAGAATATGACCTCAAGCTAATTCTTTCTTGGCTACCAAGTCTCTCCCAAATGGCCTGTATAAGTCAGACAAATAAGGAAACGGAGGGTTTGATCAAAAGAAAAATGGGAAGAGTATCCAGCAACAGCTGGGAGTGAAGGAGGGGGTACGGAGAGAGAGCCAGCCTGTATTTCAGGCCTGCTGTTGTGCTGACACATCACTGCCAGGAATTGTGACCTTTGGTTTGCTGCCCCTCCCGCTGTATAACTGTATCCTAAACAGCTTGGTACTGGCCTGGGAGTGTAGTGTGTGTTAGCTACTGTGACAGAGAAGTTTGTGTGCATATGTTGTCGGAAACGAGGTGTGGTGTAAGTTACGCCTTCGATGATACGAGCCAGAGTTTTTGGAAATTTAATTGTCTTGCTAGTCAGTGTTTCCTGCCAAGTCCCGAGGACATAGCTACTAGGAACCAAAATCATCCTGTGTCATGGTAGACTGCCGGCTTTAATATTGCACATCGTGCTGACTAATATTAAAAGACAATGCAAGAAAATGTACCGTTTAGTTTTAGAATAGCCCCTATGCAGGACAGTCATTGTCCTTGATGGATTTGCCATCCGAGTAAAGCACCAATGACATGTATTTGTTGCCAATAAGTTGCTTTTAGGAAATATATTTAACACTCAAAACTACCAGGGAGCAGGTGAACTTAACAATTCAACAATTTTCAATAGTGGCCGGCTGCCACTCCATTGTCCACCTGTTTATATCAGTAAGGGTAGAGCATATATTAGAAACACCTCTCAGTATAGCACTCACATTTCTTCACTTATTTTTCTGACATTATATTTACAGTTTCAAAAGTAAACATTATGCAGAATGGCTAATGTCAATATTATATTATTAGATCACTATTATTGCTGCAACATGTAAGCAGTATTTTCATAGTGTAGTTGTTCAAGGTGGTGTGTGGTATGTATACTGTGGGGTAGTTTCATTTCATTTATTTTTATGTGTAGCAGAAAAAAAAAAACAGGGGAGCAAAACTGTTGAAAGCTGTGGATCTGACTCATTTTAGAAACGGTTTTCTATCAGGTTTCCTGCAGTTTAACATATAACTATGCATTGCATTTTTATAAACGAATATGTTTTGTTTGTAAAACTTGATTCTGAAATGTACAGTAACTTCAGCTGTCAAATAAATGTAGTGGAGTAGGAAGTACAATAATTCCCTCTGAAATGTGGTCATATAAGTATAAAGCAGCATAAAATGTGAATATTCAAGTACAAATACCTCAAAATGATAGAAGAAATTTAGTAAATGTACTTTGTTTCATATCATGGTGGAATGTAACTGAGGAGCCAGTGATTGGCAGTTTTACATGAGAAATTACTTATATGTACAGATCAAATATAACAAATGTCATTCATTTATTTTCTCTAAATTGTTTTGGCAGCAGTGGTAGAATGGTCTAATGGAAAATACAAACTACTTGAAACACATGGATGACTTGGTGTCAATGTTTTAATCACTTACAAGAACCAATCTCCTAAACACTCATTGCTCTTTAATTTTCCTGCCTGCTGGCCTTTACATGAATGAAACAATGTCTGCTTTCTCTTTGCCAGAGCCTGACAGAGCTATTATGCCAAACTATGACTAAGTAATTTACCTAAATGTTGACTTCATATCAATAGCTTATTCTTATGTGGAACAGCCTGAGCGTGGGAAATAGCATACTATTTTTCAAGGCCACAGAGAAGAGATTCATGCTAGACTCATTTACTAAGTACCATCTGATGTATTGATTGATCCTTGTCTCTAGATAATGAGACAGGGATTATGCTCTATTTGCTTTGCATTTACTTCATAACAGTCTATCAAAATACAGTATGATCTGCACTGTGATGAGTAAATAAGTGCCAGTTCGGAGAAAGGAAAAAGCTTAAGCACCACCAATCCAGTCATGACACTAAAAAAGGAAACTCGCAGATTGGGGATATAAAAAAAAAATACAAACAAGTGTAGTTTGTTGGCAGTATAGTGTGTTGCATGAATACTTACATACTGCATGAATTGCAGAGAGGCAATCCTATAGTATCAAATACAACAGCTTTGCTCAACAACAGTGCGTGTGCACATTCTGAAATCAAAAGGATTTCAGGACATTTCCTCATGTAAATACCCTTGAAATTAATTGATGTTAGAGACCAAACCCAAAGAAAACAGAGCAACACACCCAAACCACAAAGTGAGTTTTCTGCCAATGTGTGGGTTTTCAGATCCTTTTGTTTAGATTAAATAAATGTGAAGAATTATGTGAGCTCATTACTACCTTTGGTAAGCAAAATTTAATGACTATATATGCATTTATTTATTTTTTAACAGCACAGACATATTTTAAAGCTATATACTAAGACTTGAATCTTAATTCATAAAAATCAAAGAAAAATGGGATAATGAATGCTTTAAGCAAATGAGAAGCAGACACTATCACTTGAAAGTGTTTGCACACTTGCACACAAAGTAGTCTTCAAAGAGGCCAGGCAAAACATTTGACTCATGTGCACAAGAGGACAGTCCCAGTGAATGTCTATTTCAAGATTGCCGTAAGTTAAAGTTCGGAAAAATTTGTGACAAGCTAATTGCTTGTCCACAGACTGGCTGAGGGAAAGAGAATATTCAAAGCTATAGTGAGGGGAAAGCTTAATTTATTACCCATGGGGAGTCTACACATAAATAAATGTCTTTTAATATCCTTTTGCACATGTGGTGAAGTGGAGAAATTGAAATGTATTACCATTAACTTAATATCTCCCTATAATGCAGTACCTGTCATACACTAAGTGCTTTACATGCTATAAATGCAACTTTTATGACAATCAAGAAATAGGCATCCCTTCAAGTGAAAGTGCTGAAAGTTCAACCCTTTCATTTGGCAGTCAGTACGTCATGCACACTGATAACATGATGGATGAACGAACTGATGGACCTACCCATTTTTCATGGTCAGCACTCTAGTAACACACAAATACAAATGGAAAGAATGTGTTATTTGGATGTATAGCGGTCAATTCCACAACCTGAGAGCAACAATAGAGAGAAATGGGCCCTTACTATGGAAAGGAAGAGGAGGGAAATTTATTAGCCTTGCTACCAGAGAGTTTGTATTCTAGCCAACATTATGTTGTCTTGCCAAACAAGGCCAGCCAACAATGTTGCACTGTTGAGCACAAAACAAATCTGCTATCCAGGCTAATAACAATGCAGGCCTGATCCTCCAGTGGAGAGGACCCAAGCGGTATACAAAATTGGACACTTAAAGACCCATCTATGCCAGAAGGCTATGTTGTGCATGAAAATGCAGTGGTAGCCAGAGTCATCCAGTACAGCACACATCTAGGTCTATCTTGCTTTAGTATTGTGGGATTTTGTACTTGGTTCATCTTGCAAATAGTACTGTAATGCTCTGTAGTGCTACAACTGTGCTGCACAATGATTCGTGCTACCATAGCCTTCTCATCTCTGTTCCTACAATAGCTAATGATCAATTGAGGACTGTTATTAAAATCAACACAGACCAGGTTTATTCATTAGGAACAGTGCTTTAAAAAAAAGAAGAAAAAAATAACACCACTACAAACAAGCAACGTCTTGTATGCAGTGGTTGATTATGTATTTGACAACTAAACAGTGTTTTCTCTTTGTTTTCCCCAAAAATATATTCAGGGGAATGGGTTTAGCAATTCTTATAAACAAGGGTGATGTCATCCCTTAAAATCTGTTGACCTCCTCCTCTGGGTCTGTAGCTAGAAGTGCTGGGTGATGGGATTAAATGACACATGAAATGACTCTGTTAGAGCATAGCAGCATGAGCGGATATGAGCATCTGACAGGGGTTTACAGACCATACGTAGCCCACCGGAATGCTTCACTGCAGTAGATGAGAACCCCGTGGCAATACAGTGTATCTGACCAATCAAAGATTACTTACCTGCTCTAACAAACATGCCAAACGAGCTGGAGCAGAGCCGTGAGAAAAGGGCTCGCACTGTTTAGTATAAATCAAGAGAGTGGAGGGCGAGGAAAGAGGAGGCTATGGATGCAGCAGAGCACTCACAGATAATTTCCCTTCTTTCTTTGACCCTTGACGGTATTTCATTATCAGAGCCTTCTGATCTCTTTTTGCAAAACATGGAACGTGTTACAGAGAATGAAAAGAGACAGCTTCTATTTAGAATTCAATTACAGTTCTTGGTGTTAAAGCAGCTCCGAGTATTGCTAGGTGTGGTCTCTCTACTTGCTCTGAATGCCTTTGGGGATTTGATCCATCCCACTTAATGATTTTCAACATATTAACTTATCCAAGTCAAAACTTTGTCTAGAAATAGTTTGAAGCATGTGCTAAAATTATTAATTCAGCATTTGTCAGTTTAGACTGACATCTTAAACCTGGCAACCTTACTCAGTGCAATGCTTAAAGAGAGCCTGGTTTCAGAGGTTTAAGTCTTCCATTTATACACAATTTTATGGTTAATTCAGTAGAGTCCTCAGCCATGACAGTTATTATAGTAATACAATGCAGTGCAGTTATTAGTTACTGCCTCAGACTTGCATTTTGTTCATTTTGTTGGACTTCCAAAAAACCTTTGACTCTTCATAATTTAATTTAAGATTACACTATTTAATACTAAAAAGCCCATTAACTGGAGGAAAACCTAAAATCTTGCATCCATCAGTCTGTCATCAGACACTGCAGAGGACTATGCCTCCAAAAGAAAAGCACCTTTATATTGTGGATTCAGCTAATACTTCCCCTCTGAACTGTAAAAAAGTCAAACTTTAGAATTTACCAGTATTTCTTTTTTGTATTGATATTTTAGACTCTGTTTCAGTAGTTTAGTTGATCTGGTTATAACTTGAAAGATCTCAACTGTTACTTTTAGTAGAGTGACTTTGTAACATGACTGATTGTTGTTTAAGTGACACAGTGAAGTTAAATAACTAATAAGATCCTTGTTTCTTGAAGACAATGCTAAAAGCAGACTTTTTGAGTGTTTTGAGTGAAGTGTGCATCCACATGGGCTAAGGCCACTCAAACAAAGTTGTGCTACATCAATATTTGACGTCCACATCTGACATAAAAGCAGTTTGAAACGCCATTTCCCTCTGAAAAGGTTGTAAACCTGACAGCATTTAAATGCATCATTCTCGCTGGACTTGGGCTTGATTGGTTGGCCTCAAAAAAAAAAAATCCCTGAAATATTTCCAAGCAGGACAGTTGAATTTGATTTAAGAAGCCTTCTCTAAGCAGATTTAGTGTGTTTGTATTTCCAGTACTGTGACTGCTGTGCCTGTGAGGGATTTATTTTAGAGTTCATTCAATAAATATCCCTTTAGATAATTTTAACAGGAAAATAGAAGAATATTATTCCATTATACTCATCCTCGGCCAAAGCACATTTCAAAATTTAAAAATATTCAAGGGCATTTTGTGTTACTGGTAGACTACAGATTGATTTGTGTATGTGTTTGTGTATGAAAGAGTTTTAGTGCGTTTGTGGTATGAGACAGAGAGGTAGGGCGGCTCAGTGGGGAGGAGGAAGTACTCACCCCTTCGCTGTTCTGCCCAGTGTTAGCCAACATCTCCTGCAGGGCCCGCACTGACAGGGACTGCTCCAACACAAACTTACAAACACATAGGTCTGGAGGAACAGACTGCAGGATGGAGGGGAAGAAAGACAAGGAGGGAGGGAGAGAGAGAGAGAGGGTCAGGAGGAGAGGACAACAAAAGGATGGTAGGAAAGAAACATTAGTTGAATGAAGAGGCAATGACAAGGTGGCATTGACATTGTAAAAGTTTATGAGATTAGTCGTATCCAAGCAATTTGATTGACATACGGGAAGTGGCCTGAATTCATATTGCAATGTCAATCTATAGTAGGTTCAAACTGATTATGGTACTTATAGGAAAAAAAAAATATTTTAACATATACATAAACAACTTAAACTGATATCATAATGGCTGACATCAGATATTTACATTCTGATTGCACAAATCTGTCAACATACCAGTTGGGAGTGTGAACAAGTAGACATCTAATTCATTATTTTCTATTTATCTTCATCAAGCTTTAAGAAATTAAACTGAATTGACTTAACACACACGCACACATATGTATATACGCATGTAACATTTTGTCTACATTCCCATATATATTCCCTTAACATTTCCACAGCAGTAATTGGTTACTAAATTAATTACAGGCCCTGCTCTGAGACAAGAGACCAACTGAAATGATTAAACTGCTCAGTGAGGAATGGCACCCATAAATAATTCTGATGACTTGCAACTTCTTTGCCAGACTGGTGTGTTGCTAACGAGTGGCTTGGGATTGGGGGGGGGTGGCTGTCAAAAGCTGTGCAGCCCGCAGCTGCGATGACCAATAACTGGTTTGGCTCGACCATATCCCTCAGCACTCTGTGCTGCTTGGTTCTCTACTATAATAAACTTCAGATTCTTCAAATTTCAGCAACTATTTATGTTTGTAAATCTTCATTGCATGGTTTTTATGTTTCAATAAATTCATTAATAATTGATGATCATAAATAATTCAAATATTAAATATATAAACAGACTTTCCACAACACTGAAGTGAAAGTTAGCGGGGATGATTAAAATAAGTAACAATAAAAACAGCTGATACTCACCCAAACAACAAAGAGATAATAAAGAAGGGAAGGTATATTGCTCATTTAAAATAACAATGTCTGTAAATTACTGGCTGCTTAATTGCCATTCAGAGGCAGACCTGTTTATTAATTACATCTGCTTGTCAAACTATGAAAAATTAATTTACTTTGTGATATGCTAGATGGCACTGTTGATTAACACCACACTGCTGATATAACTTGTAAAAAAAATGTAAACAAACAAATTAGCTGTAAGCCGCTGTAACGCCTACATTGTCAGTGTTCATATTCCTGGCTTAATATCTTTGGCTGATTCTAATATGATTTAGTACATATTTAACGCTGTTTATCTCCATTTCATAACAATACCGTCACATAATATTCACAGCTATCCATCACTACCAAACACAGAAGAGGATGAGGAATGATTTAAGGTGTTGGGTGCCTGCCCCAACTCAGTAACACGACCGGCTGACCCCTGACCTCTGCAGTAAGGTGAGAAATGTGAGCAGAAGGGAGGGCTGCTGGGTGATAATGAGGACGGTGCTGCCCTGTAACTCAACACAAACATGCATGGGAACCTCCGACACTGCTGTGTGTGTCTAGTTCTGTGTGCTGCAACCAATATTCTGCACACAAATGTTACACTCAGATATTCATCATTTAATTTCCTTTACACCCAGATAAGATTTTTGCCAGTGACACTAAATCCATTAAATGTCACGGACTAGTAACCTCCCAAATCTAGTTTTCTCACCACAAAACTTCAGCAGGGTCAGTTGAATATTTACTTTTGCCCTCAAGAGGACCATGACATGATGCAGCTCCACCTGTAATGTCATATGACCTTCTACAGAGATAATTCGCAACCTGCTGCAGACCTTACACCTCTTATGAATTATTCACAGACAATTTTCCAATTATCATACTTCTTCCAGGGTTGGGCAGACATACTGAACATTCTCCCTTGTCTGGGAATAGAAAAGACTGTCTCTGTGGTCACAGTGACCTTTTAGAGAGTCAAATTTTTTCATGCTCTGCAGGGAGCTTGATACAACACAATATTATGAGCTGTAGAAAGGAGTGAAATGATTAATCCAAAGATCAAAAAGTATTACTTGACAGTCTAGAGGCTTTCATCATATGCACTCTATTAAAAAGGGATCAAATAAAGTGAAATATAATGAATTCCTCCATCTTCTCAAGGTTAACCTTCTGTTGTAAATCCCAATAACTCCCTCTTATTCACTAACAAAAGGCATGTAAGCGGAAATGAATATTCTCTTATTGTCCACAAATCCCAGAAAAAGACTAAAAACAACAATGAACTGATCCGACTAGCAAGTATTGTCTGCGTAGCCAAAGCCTGATATAGCCTGATCATCTGTGCCATGGACTACCATTGTTGTCCAAAAACTATGAAAAACACATGATTGAGTCACACTGCTGTACTGGATGCCATGCTCCTTCGTTAGCATGAACATGGGTGCTGTTGTTTATTTTTAGCCAATCCTACTGTGACGGCCACAGCCACACATGGTAATATTCACCTGATTCACTCTCCCACCTCATTAGTTTGCTACCTACACAGGTTCATTTCGTCTGCAGTCAACCACACCCAAACCATTGACATCACAGTCTGATTTTAAATCAGTTTTTCTGCTTTTAACCTTATGTTATTTTATATGAAGTGCACACATTTGTTGTAAGTTGTAGCTGGTGTCCATCTTGTTTTCCCCTTGTGTTTTATTTGGTTTGGCCAAGCCACTAAATATGTTCCCTCATGTGTCATTGTGTTAGATCAACTTGTTCAATGTGTAGGATTTAGTGGCATCTAGTGGTGAGGTTGCAGATTGCACCCCTCTTCCAAGCGTATAGAAGAACCTACGAAACTCGCAAGAATCGCAAAAGGCCCTCTCTAGAGCCAGCATTGGGTTTGTCCGTTCTAGGCTACTGTTGAAACATGGTGGTGCAACATGGCAGGCTCCATGGAAGATGACCCGCTCCCTCTGAAGACATAAAGGGCTCATTCTAAGGTAACAAAAACACAATGATTCTTAGTTTCAGGTGATTATACACTAATTGAAATATTATGAATATTATATTCCATTTCTGCCAATCGATCCCTCTAAATCTTACACACTGGTCCTTTAACATCTTGTTAGTTGTTGTTATACTGAGCAAAGTACTATTTTGTTGACCTCTTTTATAGGCCTAGTTATTCAATTCTTAGTTTATAATGTTTTTTGCATTTTTGGGGTTAATAAAACCCCAGTTTTTCCATTTACAACCTGACACCATCCTGCTGCCATTGATTTTCACTACAACACCAAATCTGTGGCTGACAAAAAGTCCCCAACAAATGCACTCTAAATCTACTCCTGCTTGGATAGACTTTTTTCACAGCAGACATCTTATGCAAAAGGACAGTGGGAAAAGCATTGGTGCAGTTAATAAAATTAACAATGGCTGAATACCATTGAGTTTTTCCAAATTCATGACCCTGGCATAGTGCATGATGGTTCACCAGTATGGCTTCCTTCGACAATTTAATGGAACGAAGCCATTAGTTCCATCTGTGCTTTTTCTGCTGAGTCAAGTCAAAATGCCTGCTGTGAAAAAAATCTATTAAAGCTGAAAAGCACTACAGTAAAATGTCCAGCTGATTTAGGTAATTAAGCCTTTACACGAAATGAAAATATCTAATCATGACACATTTTTATATATTTATGTCTTCAGTAATAATGAATGGGCTTAGGGCCGAGAGCCATGGTAGTATCGAGAGGTGGACCAATACATTGTTTGGTTTTTTTAATTGTTTTTTTTTTTTAGGGCATTTCTTGTGCCTTTATTATAGTGATACTGGAGAAAGTTGACAAGAAACAAAGGAGAGAGAGAAAGATGGGGGTGACATGCAACTAATGTCCACTGCCAAAATCGAACCGCGGACGTTGTGGTTATGTGGCATACGTAACCAGTAGGCTACTGGGACGTGCTATACGTTGTTGATTTTGATGTTTTCATGGGATTTGTGAACAAATACAAAATATATATAGAATATTGCCACACTTATCTTTTGAGGAAAAGGAGTTAAAGCAGGTAACACAGTATTTTTTCTCTGTGGATATTCACATTTATGCAGAAAGTTGTTCCACAAGCTTATCTGATCCTCTACATCATCTTGTATGGAGTTACTGTGTTCACAAGAAAGAATGATAGAATAACAGTTTTGAAAGCTTATAATGTGCCATGAGAGTGCATTATGCTGAACAAAAAAAGTATCCAATTTAAAACACTTTTTTTAATCTGACCCAGTGACTCCCCGTTTCACCTGAGCCTTATTTCTCTCTACCAGCAGCGGCATACAGCTTGGCTTCGTTAGAGTCTAAGAAATGAGGTGTCAACACCTGAGATCAGCCAGCAGATGACAGCCCCTCGCTTTGTGCCAAACCACAGCCGTCACCCTCGACACTCAGCCACATGTCACACCCAAGGAGGCCTGAGGCATTGTCATCGGTACCAAGGTGAGGAGAGGAGAGAGGTGTTTGTGATGGTCCGCCTAGAGCTCTGCCAGCATTGCCCCTTCAACTCAACAACAGTTCCAGGTGGGTGAGTAGAAACATGCCCTCATGTCCTCAAACTTTATTTAAAGCCTTAATGTGAACGGTCTAATTCAATTAGGCTTTACTTGATATGCACAACTCGTGAAAGCATGCCATATGTAAAGTAAGTGTGAGGACAAAAATAAAACAGTATACAGATGCTGTATTGTGTAACCCAAGTACATCTGCATGTATGATTGACAGCAAACTTCCTCTCTCCACTTAAATGTCTCAGAAATATCACTGAAAGTGTTGTGACTAATGATGCGCATAATGACATACAACAATTATGTTGCTATTCAGAAGCATATTCTCCAGGGCCAAAATGATCTGCTTCATTTCATCGTCTTTTTTTGAGGACCATACAGTACGTCTTGTCAAAAAGAAGATTAATGAGACATATAACAGTAGTGACAGCTCTGTTGTGTTGCAACAACAGCACAGGCAGCAAGAAGCAAACTGACATAATTCAGTCACAATAAAAAAATGTCATCCCTTAATTTCAAGACATTAGTTGTTCAAGACAAAAGTTATTCTCTGCAAATCATATTTTTGTTTGTTGTTGGTTGGGCTGGCTCTGCCCAGGTACCTTAACCAACCAGTAAGAATCACCAGTGCGGCATGATCCCTGACTGACCCCATAAACACTGTCAGTTGTGTTGTTAAGAGTCCAAGCCAAGTTGGAAGCACCGCACCCAGAAACTGAACCTGAATCGCTGCAGTGGTGCGTGTTTGTTTTTCCTCTGCGCCAACCAGGCAACCATTTTGAGACCTATTTCATCTAATTAGCTGTAGTTTGCACTATAGGGGTCCATTGAGAATCTGCACTTTCTAAATCATGCCCATTATTTGACAGGAAAGCTCATCTCAATATGCTGGAAGGAAGGGAAACAGAGGACAAAAAGATGGGGTTCAGAGAAAGAATTCACAAGTGTCTGTATGATTTATACCGTTGTGAAGAGACATTTTTTCTTTTCTTTTTTGGATGTAACATTATTTGGTGTGTCTATTTAACTACACAGAAGAATTTCAAATGAGGATATCCTAATTTAATTGCTAAAGGATTCACTTCTTGGAAAATGTAATGAACTTTTGGAGAGGGGACACAAACATGACAGGAAAACAGATAGCAGATCAATCTTAGCTTGTAATACAGCTCCAATTTTTTGTGTTGTCACACTACATCAGAATAAGCATACTTTTTCAGATAACAAATGACAACTGTATTTACTATTCATTTGAATTGAACAATGAATGAGACAGCATGTCTAGTTTTCACAAAATTGTCTGAATATTCATATCTGGGCCGGTTTCATGACGCTGAGTAAGCTGCACTCAGTTAATTACATTTCAGGAATATGTCTGCTGGATATGATATCAGCTGTTGTGATTCCTCATGCTGTCATCTCATTAAGAAAGCAGTTCATACATCAACCTGGTGGGTTTTCATTAGCACAGTAACACCCATCCAGGGACCCCATAGTGTACTTGCCAGGGGGTACATGGAAAGATTGTGGAGTAGTTCAACTAATTTGAAAAATTAAACCCACATATTGAGTTAGCTGTAACACCTGAACACCATGTGTTATGACAGAGTGTGTGAAAACCACATATAAGCAGAAAAGTTAGTGAGTTAGCCAAAGGTAATGGATAGGCCTAAATGGTTGAAATAGATAACTGAAAGTAATGGATAATTGAAATGGTTTGCTAAGTGATGGATAAACAGTTCAAATACTTTGCTAAAATTTGGATAAGTAAATAGAAAGCTAAAAGGGATGGATAAAAAAGTCTGAATAGTTATCTAAAGTAATGGTAACAGTTGAAATAACTAAAAATAATGGATAAATGGTTCAAGTAGCCTAGTTAGCTAAAAGTAATGGGTAGCTTGAAATAGATAATTGTAGCTAATGTATAGGCTAGACAGTTCACATATTTAACATTAGCTAAAAATAAAGGGCAACTAAAAGAAAGGGATAAATAGCATCAGTTCAGATAAAAGTTAACAGTTAAACGGTTGAAACACAACTAAAAGTAATGGATAGACAGCTCAAATAATTAGCTAAAAGTAAATAAATGGATTAAACAGTTAACTAAAAGTAAACATTTCAGATGGTCAGCTAAAAGTAAAGTAGCAATCTTTACTCCATTGAAATGATAAATGTAATTCATGTATGGGCTAAACAGTTCACACATTTAGCTAAAAAATAATGGGTAACTAAAAGAAATGGATACATACCCTAGTTCAGATAGTTAGCCAAAAGTAACAGTTAAACGGTTGAAACACAACTAAAAGTAATGGATAGACAGCTCAAATAATTAGCTAAAAGTAAATAAATGGATTAAATAGTTAACTAAAAGTAAACATTTCAGATGGTCAGCTAAAAGTAAAGTAGCAATCTTTACTCCATTGAAATGATAAAAGTAATTCATGTATAGGCTAAACAGTTCACATATTAAGCTAAAAAATAATGGGCAACTAAAAGAAATGGATACATACCCTAGTTCAGATAGTTAGCCAAAAGTAATGGCTAATGGTTGGAATAGATATTATTAGCTAAAAGTAATGGTTAAATTGTTGAAATAGTTAACTAATAGTAAACATTTTAAATGGTAAGCTAAAATTAATGAATAAGCCATGCAAATAGTTAGCTACAAGTAATTTAACTATAGTGTTAAGTGGTTGAAATGTCCAGCTTCTGCCTCTCTAAGTTATATTAGTACAAATGATTAAACTGACATAAGTGGTGTTAAATAGCATCTAGTTTAAAACTGTACACTTTTGAACACTTTTGGGTGGTGTCCAGTAAGGGGTATCTCACCTGACAAGGCTGTGTGAGGGCACAACAGATAAAACAGGTTGGGAAACACTCCACTAACAAAAAAAATAATTTTCAGCTGAAGTATTTTGTTAAGTATTATTTAAATATTATATTAAGTATTATAGCAAACTTTCCAGTATACTGCTTCAGCTTAAAGGTCATTAGGGTGCTTTGTAGCTGCTTTGGATGCTTGTCTCTGCCACTGAATTGCAATTGCTCCATTATAATTTCAGGTTGCAGCCTTAAAAATATCAAACTCAAAAAAATCTGTGCCGTCCTCACCTTAGCTTCAGATGTGGGTTCCAGATAACACACACGGTTTCCAAGTCCCTCAGCACCTAGACAGAACTTGCGATGCTCCTTCTGGATGGTGGCCACACTCTGAAGCACCACTTGATCATCCTGCCAGGAGGAGAGAGGAGCATTAAAGCCAAAGATGTTCGACAGTGACCTATCCAAAATAAACGAGACCAGACAAGAAGAAAGTAACCTATGTTGGCTAAGAATTGTAGCCTCTTTTGCCCCCATCACTTGGAATCAAAATACTATGGTTCAGGTTTTTAAACTGACACCCAGTATACACCACAAGCTTTTGTATTATGGGGTTTGGCAGCCTGGGTTGTTTCAAAATCAATAATCACATTTTCCTGGATATGCAACCAGAGGAGAAAGATCAATCACAGGCATAAAATTGACAAGAATATGGGAAGCGAGATACTGTACACAAAAGGAAGTATTTTCCAAATATATTTGTCAGGTTTTGATAAAGTGGCACAAAACATTCAGAGTCGAAAGGTAACAACATGGAAACAGCTTTTATAATTTCTCGAGACTTGTGAAAATCAAATAAAAAGAATGCAGCCAAAAAGTGTTCTAGCAGTTAAACTAAAGATTAAAAAGGAAACACAAGAAAACATTTTGTAAAAAAAAAAAACAAAAAAAAAAAAACATAATTCCAGCGGCAGAAAAGAAAAGAAAAAAACTGTATTAATCAATAGCAGTAACAACAAACCAGCTTGAGTAATATCATTGCTAAACCCGTTACGCAGCCTCTGGTATCACTGCAGGAGAGAGGAAGACCTCGATTCAATCAGTTCAACCAACAAATGAACGTTTGTATCCATCAGGGGGGAGAGGGTAGGGCTCTATTTGGCAACACACACACACACACACACACACACACACACACACACACACACACACACACACACAAACACACAGATATTGATTTGTTTGTGTACTGCATGTGTATGTATGTATGTATGTGTGTGAGAATGTGTGCACGTCTCCTGCCAGCTCACGTCACGTCCCACACTAATCTGAGCTGATGGTTGCCATGGTTCTGGCTCCCACCTCCTTCACAGCAGTACTAATTCAATAGATTTAGACACAGGCTGCACAGCACCCACAGACTCAGGAGGCGAGATAACAGACCCTGACAATATTTCAAAACAATGGCACCCTGGACCCAAAACTAAATAATTTGGCGTGATCGTATAGCAGAAGTTTCTGCATGATTGTACTCTGTGTGAAGAAAATAACTTAAAAAGGGTTTTACGGTTTTCAAATCTGCCCCATTGTGCTGTCAGACAAAGAATTCACCACCACCTCCTGTATGCAACAGTCAAGTAGAAAATTGAGTGTCTAATTTGTAATTTCATACCGCTGTACAGTTTTAAATGAATTGGAAACAAGTGAAAGGGTCTTTTTAGTAGAATTCAGCATCGTTTTCTGGGAATTAGGACAGATTTTCTGTTCTTTCAGCAGATGTGAAAGTTCAAATAGATATAGGAGGACTAAAGTCAGTCTCTTCCATCATGTGTTGGCGTTGCACCACAAATTAGATCCTCAGTCTTTCTGGTTTCTACATGTGGGAGGTGCTCCGAATCAAAGGTACTGACTCCACTTTCTTCTCCCTCAACACTAACAGAATTCATTAGACATGTGAATTTGTTGCTTACACTAAAATTAGTTGAAGGCTAGAATTAATTGACACCTGTGGTGCTGCGCAAGTTATAAAGTTGACCCCTGCAAAACATGCAACAGCACTGAGCATTTTATCTCAGTAAAATAAAATTTAAAAAAAAAACAAAAAGTCAACCTGTAACAGATGAAGCAATCATCTAACTTCCAGCATCAACATATTTCTACTTCAAAGATATGATCAATATTATCCCACTGAAACACTGCCTAAAGAGAGAAATGTGACTGAAATTGATTAATAAATGAATTGTGGTTAAAGGGGCATTTACTACTTTATTTATATTGCAGCTAGATAATGCAGAAGCTAATTATCCAATAAAAATACAAAGTACTTTGGACCTCATCAAAGCTATATTTTGGTCAATCAATCTGTGTTGCACTGCAATAAAAATATATCTTGAAGCACTTTTAATGGGTAAAGTGAAGCACAGTAGAGTTAAATGTCACAGTGATTTAAAAGAGGGGCCAAGCTGGCACGACAGTCCATACCAGCAGCGTCTTAAGCACCCCACAACCCGACTTTAGGCTTCAGGGAGGTGGCTACTGATGGCAGAAATGATCACTGTTGGCTCTGAATAGCAGCTGCAGCTTTCCTGGTAGTTCTGTGATGGAGGAAACACTGTTTGTTGTTCCAGGCTACAGATAGGGTAACTCAATATGGCCACAGGAAGACCGAAGACTTGTCACCTCTTTAAAATTGAGTAAATACATCTGTTTCTTCTCAGCTGTTTGGAATACTGGTGGCCTTATGAAACCAGTAGGGTCTGGCACCATTACTGGCATACCAACATGTTTATACATGTGTATGTATGCATGCCTTTTTTAAGTTAATGAAATTGCTAAAAGTCAATAATTAGTGCTAAATTATTCTATAAATGGGACCACTTTCATGAAATGTTCCATTTGTCTGTGTATAAAATCCTGTAAAGCAATAATTAGAACAAAAAGAGATACTAAAAGTCTTCACTGAAAGCCAGGCAACAATAAATATTCATGCTGTCTTCAAAACCACTTGTGGTCACACTGAAAGGCTCAGAAAAAATTGATTTTTGCTCACATTGATACTGCAGCTTCAGAACCAGAAGTGGTCAGAGCTGCAGTGGGACAGAAAGCTACATACTCTACTGTAGACTGGATGACAGACGGATCCATTTTACAAAATGGATGATAATGCCAACATATTTCTAAATAAATACAGCCCGAGGAGATCCTGAGTTTCATATCGCGTGTGGATATATAGTGGTGTTACCCCATAAAAATCCAATTGCCACTATCAGATCTCAAAAACTAATAAAAAGACCATGTGTACCAACAGCCAAGATACTTTCTTAAGACACTTTATGTCTCTCTCTGCACCCCTGACTTGATCCCAAGCCAGAGAATCTGGTGAATCTGAGGCAAAGTGATCCTTGCAGCAGCAGTGTGACCATCTGCTAGACAGCTAAAGAGCAGCATCAGTACTATGTATAGGGCCCTGGCCTGCGGCAGGAGGAGGTAAGTAAGGGGTTCCAAGTGTAGAGCGGGAACTTGACCCTGCCCTCTCCCAACTCGACCCCACCCGTCCTTGATACCCCTCTATATCCCTCTGGAACCTGCACTTCTCCACTCTAGTAAACCAAACCAGAGTGTTTGTCACTCTGGTTAGGACTTTCCTTGAATGACATCTGGCACTGCTGGATGTGTGTCACTGCTCTTCAACAGACCCTCAACATTTCCCACCTCCTGCTTTCTTCTTTCTCCTTCTATTTTCTTCACTGAGCAGCCAGCCTCTGTGCGCCTTAACAGACAGCAACAGGTGTGTGTGTGTGGCCCGATGCATCCACCAGTGGAAACCCGAGAACTCCCGATGCTCCGGCGTGCCAAATAAACGCTGCCACCAATGTGAACTTGAGAAAAGGTGAATCTGTTCAATCCCTCAGCACTGCTATTTTGACCCGCATGCTTTGCACATGCTCAGTGGAGATCAACAGGCAGACTTTAGGAAGGGAAAAAAAGCATAGACAAGTTAAAAAACCTAAGGGAATCAAGCAAATTCCAGCATGTTTGTTTCCTTGTTCACACTGTCACGGTGTGTAGTCTGCGTAAATTGCTCTGATTGCTCAGGAGTCATGTTTCTCATAAATGTCATGCTGGGTGCTAAGTACAGGTTGAGCTACGTGTTTTTAGTGAAGCTTAGCTAACAACATGGAGAGCAAAGGAGATACAGTGTAGATGTGTGAGAACTACAACCTGATAAACCTGATAAGGGCTGATGTTGGTGCCTATCAGAGCACTTTTTGCGATCCCACGTCACAAAACCATCACAGCTAACACAGATCTAAAGAATCTCCGCACTCATGAGTGATCTGTCAACCATGAGCACCTGACTATAAATAATGAGGTTATTATTCACAGTGTTCCAACCTTATGTTAAATTTTTAAAACCTTATAGCCTTAGGAAATGGAAGAAAGGGAGTGTGGAGAAAAAAATGATAAAGGAGAACCTGACAAAGTGCGGTGACAGTGAAAAATAGAACTTGAAGTCCCAACAGAAACAAATGAGGATGTAAACAAGTAACAGAGAGTGAGACAAAGAGGAAGACTGAGAAATGTACTTTTTTTTTTAAAGCAATTTGACATTTTAGTTTTACAAAAGATATTTCAGAGGTTTCAGAGGAAAATATAATCTCAATGGCTGAATAAGAGCTGATGAGCAGACTTTCTGGTTAATGGCCAGGCTATATGAGGTCTGGCCCCAGTCTGTCGCTGCTCTGTCTATTAATCAGATCTAATACATACTAAACTAATCAATACAGTCAGCTCATTGGCGGCTCTTAAATAAGCTGTGCTTCTTTGGGGGAATGAGATAGAGAGGGAAAGAAAGAGCCAGAGTAAGAAATAAAGCAGCTTCAAATCCAACAGAAGCTCGCACAATAACAATTCATCATAGAGTCATTTCCTACAAAAGCCAGACTTCCATCATAACTGATTAAGGAGATGTTTAAATGAATGAGATTTAGATCCATGTCTCACCAACAAGCAGCCATTCAGCTTCAGAGAACAAAACCAAAATTAAGTCAATATGGAGTTATGTGCTGCTTTAGCAGGAAATGTCATACCATTCTTTGTAAATTATTCATTTGGTAATATTTTATATTAACAAACAGCTTTTTAGAGCACTCATGCATCCTATTGCAGCCAATGACAATGTGTTTTTCAAGTATACCTAGGACAGAAGCAGCCTTTTTTTTGTTCATCCTTAAGTTTCACAGGTGCAGTATAGTTCCTCTAGTTTGACTTCCTGCAGCAAGGTGTTTCAATTCCTGACCTTCACCTAGTGGGATTTAGGTCTATCGTTTTGTTTTGTGACAGTACTTAGTATTTACTTTAGATTTAGTAGAAGTTGGCAGGTAACATTTAACTAGAAAATATTTTATTCAATGGCTATCCTAGGAGGTGGTCTGGGATGGTCAAGGCCACGTCTGAAATCTCATTAGCCACCCCAGATCTGATAGGTTGTTGGTCAAGTTCATTAACACAATAAGGCGGGACAAATGCTGGTCAATCAATGAAGACAGCAGCCAGCTGATATAGGGCCAGTTTGCCATTTCCAACTACTATAGTGATGGTAGGACTGAGGCCATGAGAGCTGATCTCTAGTCAGCAGGTCTTGAAATCAAAAGTACGTGCTGGCCATCAGTACTCCCACAGTAGTTTGTTGTCAGTTTTGTTTAATAGCATTTTACTGTGTCATGTAGGTAATTATTTGTATTTAGTGTGTATAAGAGTGAGATTGTTGCTAGAATACAGGCAGTTAACCAGCCAAGTTAAACCTGTGAGCCAGGCTGGAAAGTGAGGTTTATTGTATTTCCCAGCCATTGTTAGACTGTCTAGGTCATTCAATAGACACAGTTAAAGGTGTCATGTGATGTTTTCCATTAGTTAAACTGAGTAAGAGACATCTATGGAACATAAGAGAGTTTTACTCATGCAGATGAGAAAATATGTTTATATGATTATGTATACACCATATTGTTTCTGTATTGTGTGGAAAATGTTCAGGTGCATCTTATACATGTAGATGTTTGTAGCATTGTGTACGGGATATTTAAAGTAAGTGAGGTCCATTGAGAAGTTTAAAGCAAGGCTGTAAGCTGAAGCTATTAAAGTGAAGTTCACAGTTCAGAGATAGTAGAGCTGATGCAAGCTGAGTTAATGCCACCATGATATGAATAACATTGCTGGCAACTGTTTTAAATATGTGAATAAATGTGTTGCACCAGTTTGGACCAAGAGCTTCATTCTGAACCTGTAACAGATAACAATTCACTCCACTGCAGGGAAAACAGCTCTTAGAAAATGTGTAGCCTATCCTGACCAACTCAACTCAAGTTTTATTGAACACATACACATTATCAGGACAATGGCAGTGAAATGTTTTCCCACTGTGCCCTCACCTCATCCCACCCCCCCACCCCCCAAAATTAGTGATTGAAAATAGACATATTTAAATAACCACTGCTTCCAAAAGACTGTGAAAGGTAGAACAGAAAATGTAACGTACACAAAATAGAAAACAATAGAATAGTAGCTGCATGTTAGTGCTGTCCTAGGTTGTAATATTAATTTTAATTGTTGTTGTTAGTTTAATGCTGTATTATAAAATGTTAAAACAACAACCTGGCCTTGAGTACCAACATTACAATGGATGCTAACATGAGTTTTGGAATTCAATTGATTTACCTGTGCATATGTTGAAACAATGCGATGCATTGAACATCTGTATTTACACATTTTGTTTGTCTGCCATTCATTAAAGTTTGCTATGTCATGGCCACCCCACACTAGCTCTGTGTCCCATCTTGGCCACCCCAGTCCTAGATATGCCACTGTTGGGGATACACTCCGGACATGTTGTCTTGCACTGTTTTGATGGCATGTTTGAGGACAGAATTTCCAATTATAACACTTGATGGTGAGACATCAGTAAACTGGAAGAAAACTGGAGCAAAAATATTAGAATATTTACTATTAAAACATGGTTAATCTGTTGGCTTTTGTAGAAAACAAATATGGACATCCCATTTAATCCCAATATGTTCTCTGATATATTTAAATCCATGAATATTTCATTAGAAATATTTCAGAGTAGGGATTTCTGGCACAACTGCACCTACTTCCTAGGTGCATGGAGAACAGAGGTCAAAACACCTGCAACATTTAGCAGTATAAAGAACAGATTTATAACAATTTATAAAGTTGTTATGCAATTTTCAAGTGTTGCTGGAGTTTTGAACTCTCCATAGAAGTATTTCAAACATACAGACAGGTGACAATTAAAGAAAACCAACATAAAGTGTCTTAATAAGGTGTTGGGCCACCAAGTGCCACCAGAACAGCTTCAATGTGCCTTGGCATTGATTCGACAAGTCTCTGAACTCTACTGGAGGGATGAACACCATTCTTCCAAAAGATATTCCCTCATTTGCTGTTTTGATGATGGTGGTGGAGAGCGCTGTCTCACACGTCGGTCCACAATTTTTCCTTAGATGTTCCACTGGGTTGAGATCTGGTGACTGCGAATGCCGTAGCATATGATTCACATCATTTTCATACTCATCAAACCATTCAGTGACCCCTCGTTCCCTATGGTTAAGGACATTGTCATTCTGGAAGAGACCACTCCCATCAGGATAGAAATATATCATGATAGGATAAAAGTGATCACTCAGAACAACTTGATTTGCAGTGACCCTTCCCTCTAAGGGGACAAGTGGAACCAAACCATGCCAGCAAAATGCCATTACCGAGCCACCAGATCCCCTCACTGCAGGGGTCAAGCATTCAGACCTGTACCGTTCTCTTGGTGTACGCCACACTTGCACTCACCCACTTGTCGACAATATGGTGAAGGATGACTCATCTGACCATATCACTTTTTTCCACATCTCTGTAGACCAGTGCCTATGGTTTTTGCACCACTTGACTCTCTCATGTCCTCTTCTGCTTTTCCTTTCATATCGCACTAATGCATGAGCATCACAGTCATCAAATGTGTGCTGTCAAACACAACTTCCGACCCTATGTTCTGATGTCTTTCCCATAGATCTAAATGCAGATGTCACTTTAGTCACTGTTCCTATTGAAACACCAGCCAGTTGAGTAGTCTTCGTGACTGAAGCTCCTGCCATCCGTGCCCCAACAATGAACCCTCTTTCAAAGTCACTTAGATCATTTCCTCTTGCCACCTTGAATCAAAATCAGAATCAACTGGGCCTGCTCAGCATTCTTATCCCTGCCACAGAGTATAATTGGATGTGAATTGCTTAATTGTACCATGCAGTGCACCTGTGTGGAAAGATCTGCATTCACTGTTTCTCCACTCATTTATTCAGGTTTTTCCTTTAATTTGTCACCCGTCCATAGCTTGAATCTTGACTGTTGCATCACAAAAGTAGTTGAGAACTTTCTGTAGGTGGTCATAACTGTCACACAGCTTCAAAGACAATATGCTTGATCATATTTGAGGATATTTTCACTTAGATCATTATATTAAAAGAAAACATCTTCAATATAAAAAGACAAGAAAAGATGCATTTACCATTATACTATCCCAGTTACACACACATCATGTGCCTACATATGAGCGTCCATTATGTGTGTAGGTGTGCGTATGAAAGTGTGTGTGGGTATGCATATCGGAGATGCTGACATCATGGGTCAAAATGAATAATGCACCGCACATCTGAGCTCTATACTAAAAAAAAAAAAAAAAAAGAAATAATATTCCACAGTCAAGCAAGTTTTGCCCTGCAGTACACTGCCATGGATCACAGACTCCCAAGATTTATACGGTGTTCCTATAACAAATTGGATTTTCTTGGCTTGGTTTGTATGCATATTGTTTTAGAGCGGCTTCAAATAATAGAGGCACCCATGCGTGCAAGGCCGAGACGTCCACCTCAGCAGAAGCGCTGAGAAATGGGGGACTTTTGGTCAGGGACAGAAGTAGAGCCTCTCTGATGTCCATTATCCTGTCTGATGAGACAGAGCGTACACAGGCAAGATGTAGTAGGGTGTGAAGAGGTAGAGAGGATTGTGTATGTGTGTGTTTGTGGCTGTGAGGTGAAAAATAGACAGACAGACAGACTGACAAGTGCAGATTAGGTGAAGTGAAGACATTCACCTGAAGCTAACTTAAGCCTTCTTTGTATTCCTCTAAGCTTTTAGCTCCTGACCCAGACAAACTGTTGTTTTAACCTCTGTGCTATCAATGCTGTGTCTTGTCTGATTAGATGCAAACTTATGATTTTAACTCTCATGCTACAGAAGCCCCTGAAGACAGCTACGTGATAAGGCAAGCATTTTTCTTCTGAATAGATTTCTCAGAGGTCATATTTTCATTTTTCAGATAGACTGATTTAGCCACGGGTCAATAGAGGACATGCCACAAGATAAATTCAATGAGCATTTAAGTGTTTCACAATACATCAGTAGCAGTCTGTGACAAGGTAAACCTCCCTCCCTACAACGGCTGGGAATGCCTTCCAGATCCATCAAGCTACAAGATGTCATCTCTAGACTGCAGCTGCCATGGCTGGCTGCACACAGCAAATAGAAAATCTTGTCTCTAGGACGTCTGTGGGCTCACTGAAAAACTAAAGTTCATTGAATTATTAGCAAAATGACAAATAGAATCATGTTTTTCCTAAAGTGAAAAATAGTTAAATCCTATCTTGTCAGAAAATAAGTTAGATGGGATCATTATTGAAACAATGGAGCGGTAATCATTAAAGAATTGGCGTAAAAGTGATTGATAGCATGAGCTTCACTCATATCAATATAAAATGCCCTTGATCAAGAAATTTAGCATCCAACTTCAGTGGCCTTCATGTGGGCAGCTTGCTGGTGTGACTGCATGTAACTTTGTCACTTCCTGCAAAATAGCATTCATGCTCAGCTAACTTCAACCTACATTAACTGATTTTTTTTTACCCACTTGGGGCAAACACTGATGTATTATCACCTTTTAAGCTAATATGGCATAAATAGTTTAGCAAACAGTTGCTTATGTACACATCCAACAGATATGGGGCAGCATTAGCATTTGTTTTGGGTTTGTGTCCACCTGATGAAAGAAAGTCCAATAATCTCTCTCCTTTCAGCTCTCTTTTGCTCTGCATCGACTTTCTGAGAAAAATATCTGGCTTTAGCTGCTAAATGCTCCTTCACCTGCTAGTAGTGGCCAACTTTGTCTGTCTGCTGTTTGGTATCGGGCAGGTAGTGCAGAGTGGGTTTATCAGAACTTTTTATGGTTAAAATGGCTGCTTGCTGGAAATGACACTGATGAGAGCGGTGAGAGTGAACCAAAATATGTGGACTGTATAAATAAAACAATGAGCTGAAAGACACCAAAGCTACACAGAGCTGAGAGGAACTGCAGAGTCAGGTGATAACTCTCTGTGGTTTGTAACTGCACCTGACACTGTTGTTAACATAAAAAATATTGATTATAGCTGCTTGATTAATAAATAAGACAGGATTAATCATGTTTGCAAACAATGCTAACTGGTTTCAAGAAGAAAACCATTATGGCCACAGAGCTGACAACAAAGAGAACCATTTTGCCATTAAATGAAAATGAACTCACTGACCAGAGGGACACTCAAAATGCTAAGAGTCTCACAGTCTGCACCTTTTTCAGTCCTCAGTTGATTAATGAAGGTAATTATTTGGGTTGAGAGTCCACTCACGCCGACACTGCTGCTCCTTCTGGGATTCTACTGCTAAGTCTGTCTGGACCTTCACAGCAACACACTGCACAATACAATTCTGAAAGTGAAATCAATTCATTTACAACACAAGTTAGACATCTTTATATTATTGTTTGTGACAAGAAACTTGATGCATACAGTATGAAACGATGTTGAGCAAGTGCATTTAGAGGCAATAATTCAAACGAGGCATTGATTTTGATTGTATAATGCTTGCATAATTGAAACAGTATACAGTATATCATTTTGATTTGTACTGTAAGACACAGAAAGCCACTGCCTAACTCACAGCAAAATAATTCATAGTCCGAGTGGAAAAAAATACAATACCAGGTAACTTATAGCTTTTACATAGGCGGGGTAACTGGGTAGTTTTTCCACAGTGATATGGAGTATTTTAGGAATGAACAGGTTAAATATAAAAGACAATCCTATGGCCACAAACTAGCTGCAATGGCAAAAAGCCTTTTCCCATCACTTTCATAATTTATGGGTATTTCAAAACCTTTTCAACACCAGTTCAAGGCAGAAGACACAGAATAATGCAAAGATACTGTAAGACAACCCTCTTTCTAGGAAATAAAGGAGCTCTGAATGCCAAAGACCTTTTCTCCAGGCAGGAGTCACTTCACTGATTGCCTTAATAAAATACTTATCACTATTTTTTTATTATAATGTAATCCATTTCAATCATTTTTCTGCTATATATTATCACAAATTTAGTATTTACTAACGAGTTCTTTTTTTCTTCAAAACCAACATCATAAAATTTTGTTTATTTCTAAATCTTCATACATTTGAATTGAACTCCAGCAAGAGCTCATCCTGCATTAAATATTTAAACAAAATGTCAAAAACGTCAACTGTGATTATCAGTTAGTGTACTGCTTAACAGGGCCAACTTCAGTCAAAACTCTCACGTCATCTACAAATGAAAAGCATTGAAGCACAGTTAATGACCTGGGGTCCTGCCACCGTTACGTCAAGGTTGTGTAAATGACGGGGATGGCAGCCGGCTCACTGTCCTTCAGTAGTGATGACTGGAGAGAGCTGGATCTGCCAGAGAACACACTGTTGCTTTACTATCACAGTCTGCTCAATCAATGCAGAGGAAATCCTTCCCATTAAATTTAGCTCAAGCTGAGGGAGGTTCACCTGAGGCCGCAGGACAACGCTGCCTTTCTCTTTCCAACTCTCACTGAAGAGGCGAACTTTGCAAGGGCATCAACTACTGCAATATCGTAAATGCAGCATACCGGAATAATGTCTCGGTGACTCAGAGATGATATAGATTTCCTTTTCACGAAGAAAGAATCCACAGCACTTCTCACTTTCTATTATTACAGGTTGGGTCTTGCTCTGAGTGAGCATAGTTGAGATATCTGGGCTCATTTTCCAACAATCATGAGAAGCAATTTGCTTATATTCAAGTATAACTTCTCAGCATAATCTACCCAGCAACTTCTCCACCTGAGACTTGTATGCAACTATTTTTAGTAGATTATGGGCATGCAGCACCACTAGGATGATGGTTTTTATGTCAAGATATCAGACAAAACTGAACATTATCACCAAAATGTTTACTTTTTTCCCTACAGTACAGAACTGTTGCGGCTAACATTAAGTTTGGGCAACTAAAAACACATGTATGGTGAAGAAAATATCTTAAAAATGTTTGGTACCTTTGATATGAGGGGGAACATCCACCACCTACCCAATCTTGGCATCCTTACTTGTTCCTGCACTATATAAAGTCACACTCCTTTCTGCATTGACACTAAATTGGCAGTAAATGCTAATGCAGCTTTGTTGCATGCAGAATGAACATCATTTATAGGAGACAAATGAAGCCCTTGTGGTTTTGTTTCCTCATCATTTCAGTGTATCTGAATTGAGCATTTTCCAATTAATGTCACATTTCAAAACAGTCTGCTAACTGCCAATTACCTGACACCTGCAGAAAGAAATAATCTCCCAAAAACATGCCATAGAAACTATATTGAATTTGCTTTGTTAGTATCAAGTTAGATCAGACACTGTCAAGTTTTTATTTAACCCCTCTTCATCTACACTGACATTTGACTCCACTCGTCACACCTTCAACCAACTACATCCCAGAAGTTCAAGCAATCCTACCATCATCACAACAATCATCAAACCATAAGTTTTATAAGCATATACTCTTCATCCCTTTACACTGGTAAACTATTTGAATAACCATTGAACTTCAGATAACCACTGTTCACTACCTCAAAAATATCTAACTACAGTAGCATTGAATGTGATCTTCTCTGGCTGCACCACATTTATTTGTTTAGTATTTTTGTCCATTTAGTGTAACACTTCCTGTCTTCCACTTTAAAGCTTTATGACACTGTCCATTACTTTGACATATTAAGCTTTAGAAAATGCTGTATATTGCAATGCGGTCTCTAGTTTATCCCTATAAAAATGGTGTTAAAGTGTCACAGGTCTTATGCGGCCCCAGCTGAAGCACTGCCTTTGGTGTGGTTTAGTGCCAGGGGAGCAGAGCTGTATGTGCTGTGGAAGCATCATCTTTAAAAAGGCTAAATTTATACCCCCAGAGTCCTCGCCTTGGTATGCAGAAGGCTTCCAGAACAACATAAGACTCCAAATAAGCCCAGAGGAGCCACTGGTTGACTGCGAGCCCTGATCACCAGGTTTTAAAAAGGTGAAACAGTAGCTTACCTGGACAAACAACCCGGTTTAAAATAATCCTCTGCTCTTGTCAAGTATAGACTTAGTATCTCCAAAATGTTCAGAAACTTGGAGAATGTGACTCAATTATTATTTTCTTGCCTCAAGAACCTACTGTTAATGTTAAAACATTACAGTCACCTGAAGTTAGTTGCACCAACTGTTTTAAGTTCAAATGTTACCAAGTTATAACTTCAGTGCTTACTAAAAAGAGATTTACTATGACTAAATTAAAACAGGTTGCACTGTACAACAAGTTCTTATGTAGAATTGAGTTATTACTAAAATATTCACACCAAGTAACTGCCATGTGTAACTGTTGCATTGCTGACCGATCCAACTGACAAAACTATCGTTATCTTGCTAACGATAACAATATGCTAACAATATGACCCATTTAGATTAAAGAGCATCACAAGCAATGTGGAATATGGTCGACATATCTTACACTGTTTAATAATGATGTGAACAGTAAAGATTTAATTTTTTTATTTAACAAAAATAACAATATACCTCAAATTACAAAATGTCAATGTTAAACTTAGCATAAAAATATATTTCAGACTCATTCTAGCTTAACTGTACTAACTCTGACACACATATTTCTCCATGTATGCATGCTGTATACAAAAAAGCATTGCCAGTTCAGTTTAATACATTGTTTAGCCCCCTAAAACCGTTACTTTTGGAAGTTGTGTTACAGCTTGTGATGCTAGGGTGACTTCATGTTTACATAGCTGATTAGCTTTTGATTGTACAGTGCTACCAGTGTTTTTTTAAGAAACCAATTCACTCATTACCTAAGTCTTTACTAGCTAAGACATGGTTACAAGGTGTTCACCTGACAATGACAATGCACTCCTGTGTCATAAAGCTACAATATTTCTTCATTGTTTTAGTTATAAGATTCAACAAATAAGTGACTGCACATCATTATTGGATCCCACAGCAATTACCGCTAAGTGTTCTTATAGTTAGCACACTGAGCTTGTGCAGATTTTATGATTCCTGCATATATTAAAGCCAAAACAATGTTGCTTGAATCTCCAGCGTCCTGTGCAGTACAGGCCAAAGCTGTACACTGATTCTTTTTGAAGGTAAGCCCAGCAGCATTTGTTTGGAAACTAAATACTACCAAAAAAAACAAGCCTAATCTGAGCTTAATCTTGAGCTGACAAAGCCACAACATTCCTGTCAGGTTTAATCAAAATCTAAGGAGAGTTAGAGAGCTGACCAAGAAAAGTCATTTCTCAGTGATCACAATTTTTTTGCCATTTGCCACGTGTTAAGTATTAAATGTAAACATCTACACCTACAAACAGAAAGGTAGCCGACACTATAAAGTTATGGGAGGGGACACCGTCTCCACCTTGCAGCAGAGGTGTAACATTTTCCTCCTCTCACTTGCTTTTCATTGCCGTTTCCTTTGACAGAGAAGCTCTCATCGCTGCCAGCTTTCCCAACGTTACACATCAACAGCAAGGAGAAACCGTGTCCGTGCTGAAATTGAATCACAATGCCAGGACCTCTGTCACCACCTGACAGTAGTATCATGTACAAGCATGGTTTGGGTTACAGATACAATATTAACCATTTGAAATCCATTTTCACTGAATATTTCTTATGAATATAAAGTTATTAAGGTCTTAACAGCTGGAAAATACCACCACAAGTTATCCAGTAACTAATTTCCTTTAAAACTGAAGCTAAAAGTCCAAAAACAAGGTTATAAATGTAGCTGGTAGCTACTGTTGTACTCAGGCTTATTCCATAATGTTCAACAGATTCTAATGTAATGAATTTCAATTAGCACTCTTATTTTAGGGCTTCCTGTGAGGGCACGTTTCTCTCACCACTGAAGACTGATAACAAGGCTCTGTGGCCCTCAGGGGAAGACCCCCTTCTCAAATCGCTGTTGTCATCAGATAACCAGGATGCCATTTTGACAGTTGAATCTCAGATGGGTGGCATGGGTCAGCATATCACTAGCATCACAAATAGTAAGAGCTGTTAAGTGCAGAGTCCCCGCCTGCCACTAACAACCAGCCAAGCCTTCAGGGGCTCATGTATAGATTAACAATACTGTATATATATCAACATCTCAAAGCCATGAGAGAGTAATACACTGATGTAAGAGTTCAGCTGAGACACTTGAGATGTGAAAATGGATGTCAGAAAAGGTGATACTGTAGCAGCAGGAAAACATTTTTACCTTCCCTGATACAAAATGATAATTAGTCAAGAATGTATCAGTATGTTTTTGTCTTCGAATCATGTGCACAGCTAGTTTTTCTAACAAATTTTGAATGCAGGCTTTTCCAACAGTCACAAGCTACCATTGCTTTCCATTAATTTCTCTACTGTAAGAAAACCTGTGAGCACACATTGGCAGCACAGTAGCTCAGTGGTCAGCACTGTTGCCTCACAGTAAGAAGGTCTTAGGCCATCTGAACCCTGGTCCTCCCCATGTTTTCATGGGTTTCCACCGGGTGATCCAGTTTCCTTCCACCATCAAAAGATATGTAATTAATACTCCTCTAAGTGTCCCTGACCAAGACACTGTCAAAAAGAGCTGGAGTTGGTCCCTGGGCGCTGCACTGCGGCTGCCCACTGGAGTGTGTAGGATGGGTCAAATGCAGAGGACAAAATTTTGTTTCAATGTATGCGAGCGCTGAGAAATGACAATTAAAAAAAATGGTAAAGTTAATATTCTGTGATGGAATGTACTGGTAGATTTTCAACTTGTATGGAAAGGAATGGACATCAGTGCTTGCCTAAGCAAAATATAGCAAATTTTCTAAAACAAAGCATGTTTTGCAAAATAGTTGGATATTTTAAATGGGGCTGCAACTATGACTATTTTCTCGATTAATCGATTAGTTGTTGGGTCTGTAAAATGTCAGAAAATTATGAAAAATGTCAATCACAGTTTCCCAAAATGATATCCCCAAAATGTATTGCTTTGTCCAGTCCAGCAGTCCACAACTCAAAAGGTGTTCAGTTTACTGTCATAGAAGACTAAAGAAACCAGAAAATATTCATATTTAAGAAGCTGGAATTGGAGAATTTTTACCTTTTTTCTTAAAAAAATGACTCAAAACATTAATCAATTATCAAAATAGTTGGCGGTTAATTTAATAGTTGGCAACCAATCGATTAACCGACTAATGAGGGATTTGTAGTGAAAAGGCTAAAACCACTGGCATTGTTGCACATCAACACATTTAAACCAACAGAAGAAAGTCAAAAACAAACTGCTATGACATGATTAAACTTCTTTTTTATAAATCCATGCTGAATGAGACCCATTGGGGTCCTAGAGAGAGTTTCATATTTTAAATAGGACTAGAAATAAAAATCATTTGACAATTCAAACCAAAATGCACCCACAACCTTTGAGTTATTTGCAGTTAAAATCAACAAAAAAAATCTTCTCAAATGTGTCTCGGGGAAAAAATGAAGGTCTTATTCTTAACTATGTGTCATTTTACCAGGTTATCACCCCTGCTGTGCACGTTCCCTGAGTCATAACTGAGTCTTATTGCTCTCCATGCAACACCTGGGTCACAAAGCTTCACGAGGCAAGAGAGAAGAATACGTGCGCGGTCAAACCACCGCGATAGTTATTCCCACCACACCAACATACAAGCTGTCATATCATTTACAGGAGAGCTGCTGTGCATATCCACAGAGCAGGGACACCGTAAGCAATCTGCGTCAAACAACTAAAATAGTAACCGCAGAGGCTGGCTTGCGTGTGAACACAACTTACTGAAACTCTTCTCCTCAAGCAGGAGAGAATATATCCATAAAAGTAAAAAAAAAAAAGAAAATAGTAGAGGTTAATTATGTAAAAGAGGCGAGAAAATATATGCTTTTGCACAAACTGTTCCCGAGGCAAAACTGATCGATGAAGGGTAGAAATGTGTTATGAAATAGCAACAGAGTGTTTAGTCATTTTTGTCCTTGCACCTGCAGATGAGTCTCATTGAGATTCTCCACATCAAGAGTCCTGTCGACAGGTGCGCCGTGGCCGCGGGGTGCAGCATGCAACCTGCGGCAACTTCCAAAAAAATCATAATTCATGCAGGAGAGAAACCAACATTAACGCCAGAAAATGCCATTTTGAAAGAAAAACTTCCAGCATATTCTCATTCGGATCGGTGATTTGCTTAATTGACGTGCTGTCTGCCGCCTGTGAAAGCGTTAATTGGCGATTGGAAACTGAAGTGCACGGTAAGAAAACAGCTCAGCCCGCACCCGACGAATTTATCTTTACTTACAGTTCTCAAGAACTGGATCTCATCTTCCCCTTCTCCGCCCTCAGCCATGGCTGTGAAGGAGCCTGCTCAGACTCTGGAAGCCACCACTGACTGCCGGCAGAAACGCGATGCTGTGCCTCAAGCCGATATTAGCATAGAGCTCATCCACAGCCATATAGGGCAGCCCGGCCGAGCCCCCCTCCTCCTCCTCCTCCTCCTCCCTCCTCCTCCCCTGTCCTCTCCTCTCCCACCTACCTACCCCCACATCCACCCTTCCTCCTCCCTCCTCCTCATCTTCCTCCCCCTCCTCCCTGTGCCCAGACGCCAGCAGCAGCAGCAGCAGCAGCAGTGCGGACCAGCGGACGGACAGAGACGGGGCATCAGAGGACGTGCTCCCGGTATTGGTGGTGGTGGAGGTGGTGGTGATGCTGTTGGCAGCTGCTGCTCCTGCTGATCATGGAAATGATGCTCCACGGCTTAAATACTTCTACTTTTAAAATGTTTGCTCTGAAACCTTCTTTGCCAATTGAGTCAGCAGTTTTAACGACTCTCTGTCTGGCAGTGACGCATGGGTAGACTTGAATGGCAGCAATGGAGCTGAATGTTAAGTTATGAATGGCTCTATCAGTCTGTTTGCATCCACAGCACACCGTACACACCTCCCCTTCCTTCCATTCACACACACACACACACCTGACACTACACATTACTGCAAACTCTATGGACAGATAAACTTTACAGATATGTATTTCCATCTGGTTTGGGAGGGAAAACCACTTTCACTTTTATCAAATCAGGACTTGCAAGAAATAGGCTTTTTTTTGGCTTTGTATTGCTTATAAAGCATATTTAATGGCTTGCTTAATTGATTTTTTGCTTACATTAGGCTATATTTATACACGCTCTTATGTTATTTTGCCCACTTCCATATTTACTTACTTGAGTGTGTACTTGCTTGCTTTTTCCCTGACTTGCTAATTTAATAGAAATGTGATCAAACAGACCTTGAAACTTGCAAGCTCAGGTTGTTTTTAGAAAATCTTCAAGTAAAGTTTGTTGTTGATCCACAATCAAGCCATGAATGTATTTTTCTCATTGCAATAATAGAAAGTCTAATTTGGCCATCAATTAGGCTGGAGCCCTAATTGACTCCAGCCTAAGATGTGAGTGTAAGTGTCAGCTGCAATGAATAATAAAAGGAACTGTGTTTTTATTATTCTATTCTATTATTAGTCTATAAAGCAGCATGTTGCTGTTCATGTATTCACCTGTTACTAGCCATAAATGACTTCAGGCAGGGTGCTGATTTAATTTGAGGAATGTTAAACTATAAAATATACTTTTTCTCAATTACAAAGAATTAAGAAAGATGCTGCAGGTCATTTATATAAATAGGCTTCAATGTAGAATTTTCATGCAAAACACCAATAAATACCGTTAGTCAGGTGTCAATACTACATTTTTCCTTATCCACTCATCTGGAAATACAGGAGATAAGACATCTGCAAAATTATAATCAGGGTTACTGCCAAAGACCTTGCTGACATCTAGTGGTCATCTAGTAAAGTCCCATTGTAACTGAGTATACTGCAGAAATATTGTATGTACTGTAGACTAGGTATGTTTTGGTGTAGCTATATGTCTGTGCACTTGTGTTCATTGTGCCTTTTATTAAACTGAAACACCGTAATAACATAATGAGACATTATGTGCATCTCACTGATACATCAGATCTGTTGCTCAGTCAAAGTATCATTTTCATTGCCTTTGAACTAGAGCTGCAGTAATTAGTCCACTGATAGAAAATTAATCAGCAACTATTTTGATAAATAATAATTTTAGTAATTTTTCAAGCAAGAATGCCAAACAAAATGTGCTGGTTTCAACTTCTTTAATGTGATGATTTATTCCTTTTCTTTGTCATACATGATAGTAAACTGATTACATTTGTGTTTTGGACAGAAAAATCAAGAAATGTGAAGATGTAACCTTTGACTCTGGAAAAACGTTAGTGTTTGCTATCATTTTGTTCTGTCATTAATCGAAAGACTAATCCTCAGAGTGATCGATATATAATGAATGATAATAAAATTATAACAATGATACAAATAAATAATATAAACATTAATATAAAATCATTAGTTACAGCCCAACTTTGAACTCTGTGTATGAGAATCAAACTACACTTTTCTTTAAGCTTCAGATGTAAACATTTACTCTGTTACTGTCTCCATCTCTTGTCGAGTATTTAAGTGATAACCTGCGTTGTAATCTGTAACAGAATTAACATTACTGAGGGTTAACAGCAGTTAATCCCAAATATTCATTCCCAGTTGCTTTTGGATAACTTAACTTCCTGTATCAATAGAGTTAATAATGTTTATGAAATGATGGGAACATTAGATTTACATTTGTCTACATTGTAGTCTTTTGTGTATAACCTTAATGCATCTTTTAAATTAAAAAAAAAAACAAACAATATACTTATTGTTGTGGTTTCAATGACATTAACAGCTGTTTATTCTGTAATCCATCAGAGACAGCTGGGCAGTGGGTCAGATTAGCCTGCATGCACTGACCAGTGTGCAGCTCAGCGTGGTGCACAGCTGACCTACATAGAGTCCACAGTCAGTAGATTGCTGGAAGGTAGATTTGACTTACATATCTCATGATAGCCCTTCATGAAACCTAACAGGCTAACAGAAACTCCTGCAGAACTAAATTAATACTGCTTTGCCATGGTATTACACCTACAGTATGTGTAAGGAGGTAAGGAGGATTAGATTTATTAGTGCCAAATCCTCATTGAGCCTACCGTCTGTCTCTTTATTTGCTCCCCTTTCCGTACCTGTCAGTCCTCAGGGGGGGACTAGTGGTAGATATTTTTATCTGCTGAGCCAATGGGAGTCCTCCAAATCCCAGCTGACAGCACTGATTGGGTGAAGCTCCTGTCTGTCATTGCAGTGTGCAGGCGGTTGTCATCTGTCACCTGAGTGTCACTCCAAGTGCAACAGAGGAGAAACCTGCTGCTGCACGAAGTACAGTAAGTGAATGCTACTTTTGTTTTTCTTTTTTCACTATTATATGATGGAATTTCAAAAAACCAATGTGAACATTAGTTAAGTATTTGAAAAGCTATGTCGGTGAGAAATTTTCAACATGCTGTGATGACTTTTTCCACGTGTCTTTTTGAAGTTTAAATGTGTGGACAAATTGTATAGTTTATGATATCAGCGAAATGATAATTAAAGTTATAAACTGTATTAATACAAGTTGGTTTATTCTTTGATCCAGGAGTTGCAAAACAATGTTTCATGTTTTTCTCAGTTGATTATTCCTTGTCCTACATAATAGAAGAACATTGTGAAGAGGATCAAGACATCAAGACATTTGTTTCACATCATGCATTTTATCTTTGCACAATCTGTACTGTTTGTCTGTTAGTGATGCAATAGTGTTTGTGTGTTTCAGCTCCAGTCTTTTATTGCACTCAGCAGTAGTTTTCACTCTTATGCACACATACACTGTTTAAGATTTTTATGATTTTTATGTTTTGTCTAGTTATCTTAAACCCAGAGAGAAAAAAACATCTCATTCTGCTGTATATACTGTTTTGGTTTTTTTTTATTTATATGGATTTAGTTATTAAACGTGAAATTTCATTATCTGCAAGTTGCCACATGCATATACGCTTGTTTAAAACAAGTCTGAATTTTTTCCCTCTCTTTTTGTGTCAGGATTCACAAGCTGTACAGTGATGACTGAGATGTCAGTTATCTAAACTCAAAGAAGCAGCTGGTGTTGTGCAGTAAAGGAACCATCACCTGCTTTATCCGTTATAATCACATAACATCATGAAGGGCACTCACACCACCTTGCCCCTCTACATCCCCATCAGCGAGAGGACCTGTGTGAGTCCATCCCTCTCCCTCTGCAGGGGCCCAGCTTCCCCCTCTAATGCCCCTCTCAGCTACCACCCAGGACTAAGTGCAAAATGCAAGGAGGAGGGTCCAGCTGAGACAGTAAAGCTGGGTCAAGCAGACAAATACGGCCTTACAGACTTTAAAGAAACCCTTAAAGCATTGGATGACTCCTCCAAGATCCACTGGCTGACAGAGTTGTTACTGCTGTATTCAGAGTGCCAGGCTTTCATGAACATGGGCAACCAACAGGGAATGAGGATTAAACCGAACTTTCATAGACATGCAGAGAGCTGGAACACATTACCAAAATCTCCCAGATTCCAGATCCCTCGGAAGAGAAGGAGAAGAACGGAGGGGCTAGTTTATGCTGGAACCCTCCAGCATAACCTCAAGATGACACCCGGGACTCCACGGGTGCCTACAAAAGCTAGAAGGCTAACAAAGCTCCGGATAACGAGCTCTCCTATGTTTGGGGACTCAGAGGAAGAGAGGGCCTTCATTTGTACTCCTGCTGCAAGGAGAAAGAGAGTTTTGGGGAAAGAAAGAGAAGAGAGAAGTGCTTCAAAGTTTGAAGAGAGGAAGAGGAGTCCACAGGGCTCATGGAGAGGGAAGCTGTCTGTGCCCTCTTCTGCAGATTTTCCCAAATGTTTCAGCAAAAAAGGCCCTTTCTGTCACAGAGAGGATTTATCTGTAAAGGGAGAATGTGCTCCTGCTGACTCAGATACTGACCTTTCTGAATATGACAACGACGTGTACTCAATGTATATGTCCCCCACTAGTTTTGAGCCACAAAGGAGGACAGAGGACAGTGATGTGAAAACTCCAAAAGCCCAGATCACCCAGGCAGCAAGAGAAAAACATGAGGAAGAAAAAGCAGAAGGTATAGCGGAAACAGCCTCTCAGCAGAGTTTCGATGAGATGGGGAAGAGGGCTGCAGAACGACGAGTCATGGGCAAGATTGAGGAGGTGGAAGGGATCATACAACGGGTGAGTCTCTCCAGTTCTGACTGGATCAAAGGAGGCAGCAAAGGGGGAGATGAAACTCAGTCCATCTCAGATGGATGTCTGGGTGACGGGGTCACATTAGAAGGTTTGCAGCAGCTCCAAATCCTGCAGCAGAGATGCGAGGCTGAATTCAGTGCTGATCCCCAGTTGGAGACCCAGGACAAGGGGTGCAATGAAGACAAGCCTCCACTGGTCGAGGAGCTTCGTGCCCTGGGCGAAGCCCTGAGCCAGAGTCTACACCAGGCCCTGAGGATGGAGCGAGAGAGAAAAGACTGGAGGCCGGCAAAAGCACAGAGTGAACTTTTCACAGAAGCCAAGAAGAGCCTCTTGGGATCATCAAGAAGGCCTCTGAATCTACCACCATACCCTCACCGCTGTTCAACAGTGCCAAACAATTCCTCATCACCCTCTCTTTCAACTAGTGCTGCAATCACCCCTATGCCATCACCATCTCTGTCCGCAATCCTGGATGTTTCCTCGAAAAAATCTTACAGTTTTGAAGGCATATCCCCAAACCATTCACCTCTGTTTACGTCCAGGCTGAGTCTGACTGATCAGCAAGAAGAAGAAATCTCTGATCATCATATAGAGTGGACAAGATCAGTAGGAGACAGTTTGTTCCCTTGGGGGTCTGGAAGTGCCACCACATTCATGGGTGGGACAGAAAATGATCAGAGTAAGAGGGGGGAAAACTTGGCCCAGGAGAACCTGAATCAGATGCAGACAGACAGATGTATCCGTGAGACAGAGGCCAGTGAGGATTATCTGCTTTCTTCAGGTAAAAATGCTAACAATGCTAATTTGACAACAACAGACAACAACTTTCACTTCTATGTGTTGTTGTTTTACAAAACCCTGCAAATGAATTGAATCCAAGCTAAAACACAATGAGTTATTGAAGGTTTTGTTTCACACGTTGAAGAGTTGGCCAATGCACAATATTTTAAACCCTCATATGACCAACTCAGCTATCTTACAGCCTTCCTGAGTTGTCAGATCACGTGAACACTTGCAAGTCCTTAACATGGGAAACTTTCTGAATCTTCCCTTCCATCCAACATAGTGTGAATGCGACATAATCTCCTAGGTTGGTGCTAATTATAGGGAAATATTCCATGGCAGTTATTTGAATTAAGTTTTGTCTCACATTAATATTGTGATATTACTTTCAACCATATACCCCAGTCACTTGAAACCTGGTGTTTTCTAACACACGGTGTAGTCTATAAGTATATAGTCCATTTTTACTGTTACACTTTTCCCTGTAATTGATCAAGAAAAGCTACATTTGATCAAATTTTGTTACTCAATTTTGAGCCAACAGGTTGTTTAACAGCAGCCAGTTTTCTCCAGAAGTCACCGTATTGGTTAATTTCAAATTCAGTTCACTATTATGGAAGATTTTATGAAGTATTTTAAAGGATTTCATAGCATAGCTGTCACACTGGGTTCAGCCTCCACCATACGTGTTTCATTAAGTGCTCCATGGTCGTTCAGGGTATGGTGGATTAAGGAGGACAAAATATGTTTTCAGCGGTGTTACAGGGTGAAAAAGGATGTGTGTTTGCATAACAGCGGAACATCGACTTTCACTGGTTGGTTAGTGAAGTGAACAGAAGACGAAGAGCGGATGACTTTAAAGGTGGTGCATGCTGACTCCTGACTGTCAGATTTACACATTGATTTTAGCTGCTCTGATTTTAGTACCTTGACCTCAGCCTGGTGGTGTCTGGTCTCGTCCGCTCCTGTAGTCTCCTCTGGGGTCGATGAACACACACACACACACTTTTTCTTTTGCTTCCTGTCTCTCATCACAGCTGGTGAAGCAGGCCTGAAGGATGTGTGGTAGTCTGTAAATAATGACCCCTCGCTGGTTTGACATACCACTACATCTGTGTGTGTGTGTGTGTGTGTGTGTGTGGGATGCGTTTATGTGTGTGTATTCACTCAGGCATGAAGAACTAGGTGAGCACCTGACGTGGATAGTCCCGGTTGCACTGGTTTGGCACTGATCCGAGACAGCTAGAGTTTCATTTTAAAGAACAAAAAATGTATATGTATATGTGTGTGTGTGTGTGTGTGTGTGTGTGTGTGTGTGTGTGTGTGTGTGTGTGTGTGTGTGTGTGTGTGCTCACATGACTCAGAGGAGACTATGGGACACGTGCCTGTGATGAGAATTAAGCATGTTGGATTCCTTTGTGCATCGATGCAGCCTTTTACCGGAAACAATACATTCAGCTGTGTTTAAAATGAAAATGCAGTGTTGCAAGCAGCTCTCACCTCTTGCATGTTGGGGTATGTTGTTCCACTATGGTACATATGGCAGCACAACATACATGATGCAGCAATTGTGTTTTCATGTTGGCATCTGTGTCTCTATTTGTGTGTTAAAACATTATAAAAACGCAATAACTGAAGAGCAACACAGAAGAGAAACTGAATTAATAACACACACTGTAGGGCTGGGCAGTATCCCACAGATCAATACATATTTAGTGCTCTGTTGAGTATTTATGGCAGCAGGATGGTGTATGTGAGAATAATATAGAATATTGCCACCCTTATCCTTATCCTTTGACAATATATATATATTAAAATATGGTAAAGATTACATATAAAAATAATCAAGTCTTTACATGTGTAAAACTTAAACAACTCAGAACAATTTGCTCAGAATCATTTTAGACAACAGAATTTTGTGAAACGATGGCGCAATTTAGTCATTTTATCACAATACGAATCCAGTGAAAGTTAACATACTCACACTGCAGGTTTCCGTCACAAAGTGGATGATATTGTACAAATTGTGGAGCATTATGATATAGAAATATTTGCAAATGAATGCACTTGCAGTAAGCAGAATCTGGCATTCAGTGAGATCAGGAAAGTCTGATGGCCCTTCCTCACTTTCAAGAAATTAAAGCCGCCCCAGCCTGGGCAGCGGGACGCCGGTCTGTCCAAATAGGATTAATGCTCTGAGCCTTGAGAAATCTTTAGAGGATGGTGATTAGGGTGAGAAGAAGAAAGACATGCAGCGTCCTCTGAGGGCCGCTTTCAAACTACAGTGTTCTGTTCAGTTTGGTCAAATTGAGGACAGATAGCACATTTCCATGAACTGTTTAATCTGGCTTTGAGAATGGTTACGTGTCCACTGGAAGTTACACAACTGAAATCTCTGTTGGCGCTCTTATCTGAAATGATACTGACATACAGTATTTACTGTAGAATAGCATACACTCTGTATCCTGGAGGTGAAAGGAGACACACTTCTCTCCTCAAGGTTGGGCTGCCTTTGACTACATCTGGTAGTAGCTCTTTTTTTTTTTTTTAATCTAAAGTGCTCTACAGGAGCATTTGTGCATACAGTGCATTTTTAGCTTGACCACTGTGAGAATTGAGCTCCAGTAGTGTTAGAGCTACTCTTAAATGTCTCATCCCACTGTGGCAACTCAGGCCATTGCTTGATAAAAATGAACAAATGAATAGTTTACTTGCTTAAATAATGAATCCCAAATGAAATTTAAAACATGTTTTGTGTGATAATTGTAGTGATTATTGACATTAATGAACCCTCAACTTACCACACAACACATCATCTGTCATACTGTATAACCACATATGTGATCGATAGGCATTGTATCGCTTATCATTCATGAAAAAAAAATCTGTAGAAAGCTAAATCTGCACCCTGACATCTGCTCCCATGCATGTGTATGTTGCTGTATGTGCATGGTGTATATATTTATCAGTGGATAATCAGTGTCTTTTAGCTTTTAGTATTCAGATTCTGCTTTTGTGCCTGTTTTTTATTCTGCACTTTACAGGATTTGGATTTATGCGTTTTCACTCAAAAAAATGGAGGCATATATATTAAAAATATAATCAGATTACTGCAACAGCAAAGGCTACATCTTAATCTGGTGTATTTTCTTCAACATAATGGTTTCATAAATCAGAATCAGTTAGAAATTAATGAGAATTTTGGTGTGCATACCACATACATGTGACCACAACGTCTGTGCTTCACTTCTGGCTGTACACCTTTGTTGCATGTCATACCCCTCTCTCTACCCCTGTTTCCTGTCTATCAGCTGTCAAATGCAGGCAGAAATATTTTTTTTAAAGGAATGAATCCCCAGTATCACTGTATGTCAGGTTTAAACTAAACTTTGACAACCAGGATGCTAAAGTTGCTTTGTGTCTTGAAGTGGCAGGTTTTTCTATTTTCTATTCTTAGCTGAAGTTCCTTCTTATATCCTCATGGTGACACTATAGTTTAACACGCAAAATTTACACTACATGACTATAAGGATCAGTTTGTCTTTTAAAGGATTTCTGTGTTGTTTACTTTAGTGTTCAGTTTTATTTAAAGGCAGGTTTCCAGTCTTAACTGTGAACAATGATACTATATGTAGCAGATGTATGATTTAAAAGTTGCCCAAATCAGAACTAAAAATGTCATGTTCATGCTGTCATTAAAACACTGTGGCGCAATTGGGTCACTTTCATGTGCATGCTGAGATGTCCCAGTGATATTAATTCTGCTCTAATTGTTATTTGTCTCTCCAGATGAGGCTCTGCAGAGACAGGAGGAGATCTGGCAGCAGGAAGTGGAGGAGTCTCTCTCCTTCTGCAGGTCACTTTCTCATCCATCCAGACCGAAACACGTTGACTTCTTGCGCATCACTGCCCCCGAGGATGACATCACTGACACACCCACAACCACGCCCGTCCCCCCAGAGTTTAGGGTGAGTAGCATGAAAAATTTAGATAAGTGGTTTTAAAACGATATGAGCTAAATGAGCTGCTGTAGTGTTTGACTAAAATGACATTAGCTTATCTTTACCTGCTGGAATGACATACGCAAGCACTTTTTCCCCAAAGTGGCATGATGGTTAACAATGTCAACTCACAACAATAAGTTCCTGAGTTCAATAATCACTGTTTTGTTTTTATTTTGGGATGAGTCCAAAAACCTGAGGTCACATGACTTTAAGTGTAAATTTGAGGGCAGAGTATGTTGGATAAAGTGCAGTATATTGTATGTTTCTGATTCAGAGAATTCAGAGAATTTATCTGTGCTTGTTTTGAAATTAAATAGCAGATTATAGAAATAAGTAGCACAAAAATCTTTGTAGTTTAAAGATTTAAGGATTTCTAAAAAATTACTTTGCGATGATCAGCAACTTATTTGAATTTCCTGCACATTTTTCTGTCATCTTCCATTAATTTTCTGAGCTGTGTGCTCATCATAAGAGGACCTTGTTGGCTGTAAACTGCAGTGACCAGTGTTTTCTTGCAGCAGGAGACACAACATTCACTGAATCCGCTCTTTTTTTAAAAAGTGGGTCATTTATTTTTGTGAAACCAAGAGGAAATAAAAGACGTGTATCACCATTAAAAGTTTTAGAAAGTGTAATTTTCCCTTTTACTTGCAACGCTTCCTCAGCTGCACTTACTATACATTCTGCATGTGCTGTTATCGAAAAATTAGAAAGTGGGGATGTAAATATAAATATAAAATGTCAAATAAAAACTATAATAAGTTAAAAGACAAGATTCATACAATCACAAGAGAACTAGAAAGTCCTGTTCCAGTGTTTTGCAGTTTACAGTTGAGAGTTTGAACTTGATTCAGATGCACTTTTGTCAGGAGAGAAGCTGCTCTCTATATATTATTTTAACAAAAATATCCTCATAATATCTCTGTGTCTGCAGTCAATATCTGAACCTAGTCCTCATCTGAATGATACTGCAGCATCATGACACTGACTTACATTTTCACACTACAGTCAAGACCGCTCTCTTACTTCATGACTTCTGAGCTCTGTGCTGTAGGTCAAGGTTCAAGAAATGACCTCATGCACTGATACTGTACGACAAAGAGTGCCGTGTTCATTGTTCTTACATAACAGAAGGGATTTAATGCAGCTTTGTAGATGCATTGTATAATGTATCTGTATTAGTATGAAATGCTTTCCCTCTGTATGCACGCATGTGTGGAGCTGTTGTCCTGCGCTAAAACTTGAGACAAATGACAAGGAGACACATTATATGAGCAAAATATCTTGAGAGTATTAATGTAATTATTATAATAATATGATTTGTATATCACCTTTCATGCAGCCCAAAGTGCTTCATAAGACAGGACTAAAAAGGGGAAACTAAATTAAGCAGAAACAATGATCAAGAATAACAAATAAAATGTTTGAGAAGAGTTTAAAATAACTTTAGAGGGTAAAATATTTCTAAAGATTAACGAAATACCTCTCAACAACAGGACAATTCAAAGCGCTTTGCAAAAAACATAAAAGGCGTTAAGACGAAATGTAAAAGAAACACAAGATATTATAAAAAGACAAATTTAAATAGAGTTAAATATAAACTAAAAATAAGATAAAATAGAATAAGACAGATAACAGATAAAACAGGAGAATTTACACAGGTTTCTCTCTCTATAATCAGTCCTCCTGCTTATACTGGCCATTAGAAGATCTTCTTCAAATACCCTTACAATGTAAATGATGGGAGACAAAATCCACAGTCGTTGTTTTGAGCAAAAATGTAGTTAAAAGTTTATCTGAAAATAATATGAAGCTTCGTAACAAAAAGATCGACTTTGGCACTAAAAAGACTGTAACTTTGAAGGATGTTGACTTGATTCCATTAATCTGGATGACTGAAGCTTCATATTATCTATCAGATAAACTTTTAAATATATTCTTGCACAGAAGGAGGATTTTGTGGATTTTGGCAGGAGGAATGATTACAGCAAAAAAAAAAAAAAACATTTGTCAGTGTTCAATTGGGCACCTGCTTGTTGTTTTAGGACAAACGTGAAAAACTGTGAACCTGTCTTTTAAATATTGATTTAAAAGAGCTGAGAGTAGGAGCAGACCTCAAGTTTTCTGGGAGTTTGTTCCAGATCTTTGGTGCATAAAAGCTGAATGCTGTTTCTCTATGTTTAGTTTTGACTGGCAGATGAGAGGTCTGGACAGTTCACAAACCACAATGGCCCTAAACCATTCAGTGCTTCGTAAACCAACAGTAGTAACTTACTATTCAGCTTAAAAGAATTGAGAATCAGTTCCAAAACTGGAAAATATTTCCATCCTACACAGTTAATTTCTTACGTAGCTGTAGACACTTACCATGTCTGGTTTAGGAGACAGAGTTGAATGTTCTCTAATGTGGAACTAATTTTTTAGAAAATCAGAAGGATGGCAGTGTGTTCGATGGATTAGTTATTGTATGATTCTATGACTGATGGAGTCAGTCATGGCATGGTGTAGTTTAATGCTTGATACAGTCCAGCCTGTTTGTTCAGCAGTGCTGTGTGTGTTCTGATGCTAATGCTATTTCATAGGATTATCTGGATTCATTCCCATTACATAAACACAGCTTGCATAAAGGCCACAGTGTCCCACCTGCGGAATGCAAAAGCACTTTATTAGTATTCATAAGATTAAGTGTAGCCACAGGGTACAGCCAATATCTCCAGACACGGAGCGTACTATCACTCTCCCAGAGAAAGTTACACAGTGTAATGACAGGAGGTAAAAATGTTATCAGTAATGTGATCCGTCTCTCACCTGCTGGCTGTGATAATTAGCAAACAAGGGTGGAACTGAGCAGTGAGAATAACCCAAACATGAACCGGTGAAGTTGTTGGTTTAGAGTCTGAACAAATGTATCCGGTTAAGTCCCACCGACGTGACTGGCTGTGTGTTCTCACAAGCTACATTTTTAATCTCACGTTTGTTTTTAAAAATTATATTCAGTGTATGTTTTTGAATTTTTTCCACAACAATTTTTTATATATTAATTTATATTTTTCTCCCCTTTACCTAACTTTACCATCTTCTGTATTTGTTTACACTTGACTTTGTTTTTTACTTTTGAGATTTGTTTTATTATTATTTGTATAATTAATAAATATAGTATTATATATAATTTCTTATAAATTGTTCCTTTTTCATTGTTCTGTATCACCAGCTTGCTCTTGATTGTTGGCTGTTTTGAAAATTTACTATTTTTATATTTTTCTGGTTTTGTATTGATCTGTGGCACCATCTTATGTTTACTGATAAACAGTTTGTACCTTTGTTTTTTTTTATTTAAATATTTTTATTTAGATATTTATACATTTTTGTGTCATTTTATCAGTCAGTTTTCCTTTGTTGTGTCACTTGATAACTCTTGATTGGGACATTATTTCTCTGTTTGTTTTGAGAACCTATTTATTTATTTATTGATCAATCTCTTGTGGTTTAAATCACTTTTCAGTACCTAATTTATTTGTTTTGATTTGTGACATTATCTTACTTTTAGTTGGGAAACAATTTGTCTCTTTATTTCATTTATTTACTTATATATTTATTCATGCATCCATGCGCAAATCCAAAGGCTCATGACAGCACAACATAGTTACAAATTTGTGTTGACAAAACTTTTCTCTCTGTCAGGAGTGTATGTTAGATGTAATGTGAGCAGATTAACAGCACAGTGTAGGTGGGGTTAGACCACTAAGACGCCCAGATTAGCCACGTGTTGCTCAGAACCTGCAGCGGAGCTGAGAGACCTCCCTGTCACGATGGATTTACAGGCCAAATGTTTAGCAAGTGATCCCTTGCAGGCCTATTTACCCTCCTTCAGCTCTGGGTGTGGTGTCCCTCCATCTGTTCTGGGTGGCTTCCTTCTCCTTACAGCTCACGGATCTGTCAGGGTGTTGTCAGAAACAGTGGCAGCCACTGGAGAAATGGCTCAAGACACCATCTGCTTCCAATTATATTGTGACAACCTGTAGGATGACGTCCAAAAAGCTGCTGGAAGCTGTCGGTACAGCAGGTATAGAGGAAACTAGAGGGAACGTGAGACAGAACTTGGAAGCTAAAGCTGGGACTTGGATCTGACTGTATCTGTGGTTGAGCTCATGCTGAGTCACTTCAGCTAACAAGGCCATGGAGCCGCACTCAGAAACCTCCACTTTTCCATTACTCTGTGAATTTCTCTCCTGCCATTGGTTACTCTGAGAGACTAAATGCTGCTTCCACTTTTAGGTTTGGAAAATCAGCTCTCTGGTAAGACATGACGGAACTGGTGTAACAGAGAAAGGATAAATCTGTTTCTTTTCAACAAACTGGAGCGAAAAAAGGTTGGGTTTTCAGAAGTGATGATATGACTTTAATGAGTAAACCTTTTCTTGCATTCATTGACTGATAGTAAAAAGAAAGTTGCATGATCCTGGAACCAGTTAGACATATTAGTGCATGCCATACAGACGCCTAAGCTCTAGTTACACCATATTAGACTGCATTTTTTCTGATGTAAGATAACACAATGCTGCCTTCAAGCTTGACGTCTCAGATATGAGCAGTTTTATGGTAACCACAACGTTGACATTGTGGGAAAAGGTTTTCAAGAACTTCCTGCTCACTCCACTTTGGATAACTTCACCGCTTTCTTTATGAGTAACTCTGAGTCCCGGAAAATGGAGCCACAAACAGCTGTCCTAACATTTTTCAGGAGCTTACCAGAGGAACAAAATGTGGACATAATACTGGAAGATGCTGAGCTGAGTTTCAATCAAAAGAAAAACAGGGATATGACTTTTGAGGATACTCTGGAACAGAAAAGAGACTCCTTATCATATGTTATATTGCCTGTTAAAGGAAAGAAGACAACCTCTAACCAAGAGGGACATATAGTTATGACGGAAAAAGAAAATGACTCAGACACAACAGAGGAGGAGAGGAATCATTTTAACCTAACAGAGCAAGGTAGTGATAGAATAAATACTGGGCAAGGCAAGGCTGTAAACACTGAAAACGGCTCCTCAGAAGAACACAATGTTGGAAAACAGACTTTTGCACTGAATCAGCACAGCGAACATGGTAACAATGTTCACAGTTTCACCAAAGACTCACATGGAGGTTGCAACATGGCAGAGATGTCACCGGATGAATGTGTCTTGAATGAATCTCTGCAACCAAATTGTCAACACATTTCAACTGAGTGCACAAATACAGATTGTGATTGTGTTGCACAAATCGACCACAAGCAGGGTGACACTGAAGGACCCAATCAGGAGGTGACAAAAGATTATGAAAATGTTCAAACTGCAGATTTAATCAGAAGTACTGCAAATTTTGATGGTGTCGATTTCGACGCTGAGGAATCTGCAACTGAAACCGAACATGCAGCAATAACTGTGACTCGGACAGGACCTGCTGTTGAAGAAGAGGTTGAATCAACATCGGAGCAAGATGTGGAGCAAACAGATGAGCCTTCCTGCTTAAAAAAGGAGGATGAAGAGGAGCAGACAGGTGCAGAGGGCGACAGCAAAGAAGAAGAGAAAACAGATGTATTTCCAGACTCCTCCACCCAGCCCCACCATCCTCTAAACCCACAAGACAATTCACCAAATTTTGACAATGACCCTCCACCTGGATCCACCTACACCAGAGCCACCTTCTCCCCAGGCTCCCCCACGGACAAGCAGATCCAGCTCCCCGCCCTCTTCAGCGGCCTGAGGGTCCTGAGGAAGGGTGTGACCGGGCCTGAGCATGACACCGTGTCCCAGATCAAACCTTCATCTCAAGGAGCAAGGAGGGCCATTTTCCCAGAGAAACAGGGGGATACAAAGGTTCAGGGAGGATTCCTGGACCAAATCTCCCAGTTCCTGAACCGCGACAAGAGAGGGGAAGAGAAAGAGGAGAAGCTGGATGAGAGCTTAGAGGGAGTCAGCGGGGAGGCTGAGGAAGACCAGGATGACACCAGAGAGAATGAGAATGAGGAAAGTCAAGAGCAGGAGAAGGAAGAGGAAGACATTGAAACAGAATCATTTGAATCTACAAAACCTCCCGTGTCCAGTGCGGAGGCGGCCTTTGATGCCTTCAAGGCCTTCTTCACCCCAAAGCCTTTGAAGAAGGACCCAGCAGAGAAGGTGGACCTGGACGCAATGAGGAAGAAGATAAGAGGTGATAAAGATGTGCTGAAAGCTCTTTTTGAGAGAACGTCCAATAAGACGCCAGTGAAGAAAGACCCATCTGATGGCAAAGTATGAATCATGTTATCAAAAGAGAGCATAAACATATATTTCCTGTGTGATTAACTGAAATTTTTCAGTCATTAGTTCTTTTTATTGGCCGTGTGGAAAACAGACTTCTGCTGTTTTACTGCTTATTGTCATTTGTCAAGCCACTATAGAAGAATCATTATTGTAATACTGCAGGTATCAAGATATGTACAAGCTCTATTTTTGGAGTTAAAAATGTCTGCTATGAATCTGTTTTCCCTCCAGTCAGAAGCGTCCACCCCAGGAGAGGGAGAAGAACGAACTCCTGGTCGTCTGCAAGCCGTCTGGCCACCGCTCAAGGAGGAAAAAGTTGGGCTGAAGTATACAGAAGCAGGTAATGACAAATTAATAAAGATTAATATGTTATCATAAAAATATCCTCACCAAAACTGACCCCACTGCTTTGTGTGAAAAAATAATAACAATAATTTATGAATCAACAGTTTTCCATATGTCAAATATGTTTTCTCTCTTCTTTTGACCCAATTAAAATCCAACATTGTAGAAAAGTATTGAAATGGTGACCCTGTAATGAAGGTGACAAAATACAGAAATGAGCATAAAGCACTGTTGTTACACCAAATAGGAAGGCATTATTTAATGTTTTATATATGCTATGGGTTCTTCATGAACCAATATATACAGTAGTACTTTTGTTTGCAAAAATCATTCACAGATAAAGAAATGTACAGTATGTCATCCTAGATAGGGACATGTTTGCAGTCAATTAGACCCCAGAGAGGTCTAACTCTCAGTTAAACCTATTCTGAAAACTGTTACAAAACTCCAAGAACAGAAATAGAACTTAACTACTCACATTATTTGGGGTTTTGGAGAGCTGTTTGGCAGTGCTGTGTAAAAAAGCATAGTTAAAACCAATCGCAGATATAGAGCTTCTGACAGTTCACTGTATTTGACCATGTCAACAGCTGGAGTCTGTGAGAGCCCAAACAAAAGTAATATATAATTTTCTATAGCAGATTTCTGAAACCTATTATCACAATCTCAAAAATTAAGAAAAGTCATGACATATAAAGCTGGAGGAAATAAGTGGAAATTGTGCTAAAATTAATGCACTAAATGAATTAAAAGACAGACACAGAAATACTATTGTTATATTTAACACTGTCCTGTCAATGTCCTGATTGTTCATGACAAATGTTAATTTTAGACAAAGCAGTAAAGAGAATAGTAGTGTTTGCTCTGTGATATCATGTGACAGATATAATATTAAACTCTACTGCTAAAGTAAACACAACTCCACCCTCTGAGGACAGCAAACCAGTCTATAAGACTCCACCTGCCATATGTGGAGGGATTTAGATTGCAGACTGAAGTTACATAAAACACTGACAATTGTGCTTTTTAACAAATCATTTTATCTTGTTTTGGTGTATAATTTTCAATTTTTCAACACTGGTGCTCCCCAATGGTAGTATTGTGGCAGACAGCAATGCTTGCTGCTACAAAAACAAAAACTGAATAAGCTATTATCAATATTTTTGATATTATTATGACCCAACTCCGCAGTTCAGCTCTACAGAGCATTATTTTGGTTTTTACAGCCTACAACGTGTTGTTTTGATTCATTCTCACCATTCACATAATTGTTCTGATGAACACAGTGTTCACTACCTGCTCAGCACCAAACAGACAAACTTAGTGACTAGGCGATGACCATAGTGGAGCATTTAGCTGCTAAAGAGACAGATATTTCCCTCTGGAGGTGTTGAAGAGCAAACCAGAGGTAAAAGGAGAGAGTGAACATTAGACATCTATCAGGTGGCCTCTGAATCCATATGTACAGTATGTTGCTCTGTATCTGTCAGTATTATGTTTGTAGCTTGATTCTGCTGCCCCCAAGTGGCTGGAAAAGTTGCAGGTCTAAATAAAAACACTCATATCCTGTATTATCACCACTTATGCTTTTTATCTTGAACTAGGTGCATCTGGGAGTAGGCAAAAAGCTTTCAGGTCAGAGAGAGAAGATTCACATTTTGAATATCTGTAATAAGTACTAGATATCTCTAAACAGTTTGTTTTAACTTCCATGAAGACTACGCGGCAAGTTTAAAAGTTTAAAACATTTTTAAATGGCCATTTTTAAAAGAAAAATAAGGTCAAACACTATTTGACATCACACTTTGCTCACAACTTTTTAAAAGCATTGGGGCGGTCATGATTCCTAAGGCGTTTCAAGACATGAGTAATCTGTAGGATTATCAAATGTTTGGGCAGCAAGAAAAACCATGTGCTCTATGTGTACACACCCACTTTCCTAAAAATACTCTTACTGTAAATACTGTCAGGCAGGTGACAGTAAATATACTTTATAACCAACCATTCAACAGGTGTAGTCATCCATTAGCAGATAAGTGTTTGATTAAATAGTTTGCTCAAGATGCCAGTCAGCTGTGTGTTTTTGTGACCTTTTAGGCTCTGCTGTCATCATCTGGTACATTTTGGTATTGTTTTTGAGCAAGTTTGTCCTCAGTATATCCTCAAACACCCCTCAAACTCTTGCAGTGGTTAAAACATGAATTTGATTTGTTGTGCAAAATTAGCCACAGTTCTCTCGTGTCTCGCAGTTGTTGTAATTTGTTTGTCTGGGGTTTGTTAACCAGCCATACTAATAAAGTATCCATCATGGTAAAGAAAATGCCCTCGGGCACCTCTGCTGTAATAATAGACATCTGTTGTGGTTCAAGAAAGAACACAAAGCTTCTCCTCTGTTTCCTTTCAGAGCACCAGGCTGCTCTGCTGCAGCTGAAGAGAGAATGCAAAGAGGAGCTGGAGAAGTTACAGGTTAGTGTGAAGGATGTGTTCAACTGTGGTATGATGTTACATTACACATAACATGTTGTCTGTGTAATTTTGCACTATTTAGGAAAAATACAGACCGTGTTCAACTTGCACACTTTCAAATAATACATCCAAAATAATCTTCAGCAGACAGAATTGTTTTTTTTATCCTAATTCTGGAAATATCTTTAAAATGAATTATGATTGCCAGGGATCGACATTATATTCCAGATAAAATGATGCGTGGCTCTGTGTCTTTGAATGTCATGATAATACACACACAGCACAAAGTGTGGCTGAAGTCTGATGAACATTATTTCAGGAGGATTATGGCCAGGAACTCTCCAGACTAAGGGTGGAAAACGAGGACAATGTCGCCCGCCTGAACTTCACCCTGACAGAGTTGCAGGCCAAGCTCTCCCTGGTTGGGAGCCTTCATCGTGGAGAACCTAAAGACGTTGCTGTATCCACAGGAGACGACTTTTTACACAAATCATTCCGCACTGTCTGCATCCAGACGGACAGAGAGACCTTTGTCAAGACTCCTGAGGATGGAGAGGGGACGGGGAGAGTATGCATGAGCCCTCAGCAGCAGAAGGTGACCCCCAAAAAGCTAGACCTGGCTTCCATCAGCTTGAGTCTGGCCGGCCAGCGCGAGGACACAGTGTCCTCCTTTTCATCATCACACCCTCCTTCCCAAACTCCTGCTCCTCCTGGACTGCCGCTACCTCTGTCGGAACAACAACCAACACCAGCTGCCCCTCCTCAGACCACACTACCAACCAAAACAGACAATCTGCTCCCTCCTCCACCCCCTCTGCCATCATCAACCTTGAACCACATGCAGCCATCAAATAACCCTCCACCACCACCTCCACCACCACCACCTCCTCCACCACCTGTGCCATGTTTGTCATCAACCCTGAACCACATGCAGCCTTCAAGTAACCCTCCACCACCACCTCCACCACCACCTCCATCCATGCCAGGTTTAGCTCCCCCACCACCTCCACCACCACCACCATCCATGCCAGGTTTAGCTCCCCCACCCCCTCCTCTAGCTGGGGGTTTCTTCATGGATAAACCTCCCAGGAAACCTGCAGTGGAGCCTTCACGACCCATGAAGCCTCTATACTGGACCAGAATCCAGATCCAGGGCAACAAGTACGTTCACAGCCGCAACAATCACTTATTAAATAAAAACATACACAACCAGATATGTTGAACCCATGATCAAATGCTTTGATCTTATTTTCTCTTAAGTTTAATATATAAAAAAAATGTGTATGACAATTAAAAGAGCCTCTGGGAAGGATTAACTTAGAGCCAAAATGGCAAAAGAATTTGCAAAGGTCCAATCTCCAAATGGCCATTAAATAAATATATGAATAAGACTAAATGACACAAATGATCATATGAATAAAGACAGAAAAATACGTAGATGAACAGATAAATTGTGAAATAATTGAATAGTTTATTAAGACTCAACTTAGATAAAAAAACAAAACAAAACAAATCTCACTATAATCTGACAGACAGATAAAAAATTAAAATATGAGTTATGACATAACATTTGATGATAGGTGGAATTTTAACAATTTATTAAATCATTTTACAATTTATTGGTATAGTTTGTGTGGATTCATTCATTATTTATCTCATGATGACTTATTTATTTCTTTAATATCGGCCATTTTGGAGTTCTGTACAGATCAAACCCAGGTTTTATTGTGGTGATTATATTATATATTTAAGTAAAAGCCTCATTATTAACAATGATTTATTTTAGATGGTGGAGTTACAGTGGATCTCCCTCCAACTCAATCACTCAATCACAACACAGTTTAGACTAGAAACTGGGCTAACTGTCAGGAACAATAAATGTCTTGGTGAAGTTGGCGTAGAGCTGGCTGAAATTAGTTTTAATAATTTTATATACTGATACATGAGATAACACAAGTAAAGACTTACTGCTTTAGGAGACATTTGTTTGTTAGCTGTCTTCCATGGCTGTCCTGCTGAAAAACTGTCCTCTCCTTCAGAACACAAACTCAGACGTTCATTTCAGTTCAGTTGTAGCAGCCAAGCACGCACGCACGTTAACCACAGTCTCTGATAGTTGGTATGTGGCTCTGTCCGCTTCAAATATCATCCAAAAAGACTGTTTCTAATCCTTTCAGTTTTGGACAGAGAGATAAATGTTGGCAGAGATATGAGCGGTTTTCTGCCGGTGTTATCAGATATTCTCAAAATGGGCCCACACACATTTTACCGAGAAGTTCCCACAGCTGCAGAAATTCTGTTAGCTATCATCATTTTTAAGTTTTAACAGTGAAAAACTGCTTGTTTTCACCTTTATTCATGTATAATTATCTCTGAATGACAGTGATGTACATATATTATTTAATCATTACTCAGAATCATTCAGGGAGAACAAGTTTGACAGATTATACATTTACAGATTGCACCTACCACATGAACTTTATGGATTTAGGGTTTGATTAATTTGTGTTTATAAAGGTTGATACAACTATTTTTGAACAGTATGATGTATTTTTTGCTAATATTACATATGTTAAATGTATTCAGTGTTTAGATTACATGTATCTAATTCTAGCCAGGATAAAGAGGCCTCTGTGACACCATTAAAACACTAAAACTCTTTATTTAACTCCAAAATATGGTACAAAGTTTTGAATAATTGAGAATAATTCAATAAAAATTTCACATCACAATCAGTTCTAGTTGAGGCCATGCAATAGATGGTGTTGATCAGCAATAAATACAGAGTTAAACATAGAAATTATTCTGATTTGTCCAGTTTTTTTTGTTAAATTGCCATTGCTGATTTCAAGTATAAAAATAACCAATACTTTTGTGTTTCCATTCTTTCGAATCATATGCAGCACAGCTGCTACACAGCAATAGTATCATTTACTAATCAAAGGATAATTAAGAATTATGTGTCTCTCTCTCCCAGTAACAAGACACTGTGGAACATTCTGGAGGAACCGCATATAATTAATGCCGTTGAGTTTGAGGATCTCTTCGCCAAAACCACCACAAAGACTAAGAGGAAGCCGCTGTCAGAGGCGTATGAGAAGAAAGCCAAAGCCAAGAAGGTAACACACAAAGTACTGATAATATCATGCAAGACGCTATGCAGCTTTTGGGAATATTTTCTACTGCAGCTGAATATTATTAAATAAAACTACAGTACATATCAACAGTACAGTATGTAGTGCAGGGAATAGATTGCAATCTGTACCTTGATCAGCAGAGGGGGTTAAAGTCATTGAATTTACAGATGCAACATCATTATGAATGTGTCAAAAGAGCATTATAAATCCAGATTTACTCTCTCCACACTAGCAGGACATTTCCTCACAGTTCTGTTCATTTCCTCCAAAATCCTGAAACTCTGAAACACTTTAATTTTTCACCTGAGTTTAAATTTGGTTTGCTGTATTTGCATTCAGAGAGGATAAACTTAATGTATCACACCTTTCAAACACACATGCAGTTCAAAGAACATCTCGTAAGGCACATTATCACATTAAAACATTTAGAAGATTGATTAAAGATTTAAAATAAATAGAATACAATAAAATAGAGAATAAGAGCACATTTGTATGCGTGCAGATACTTAATTTATTTAACCAGAGTTGACTCTGAGCAGCTGTTCAGATAAATCAATCCTTCATTCCTGACAACTCTGGTTACAGAAGCCAAATGTGCTGATGCATTATGGTGAAGCAGACTGTGACCTGCGTTTGTTTTGCTCCATCTTTTCACAATAGACTGTCCATTAATGACTCACTAATGGTTTCAAGTTATAAGGTGGTCATGGTAACTGTGTGTGTGTGTGTGTGTGTGTGTGTGTGTGTGTGTGTGTGTGTGTGTGTGTGCGTGCATGTATATGTGTGTGTTAGCTCATTAAGCTGCTGGAGGGTAAGCGTTCTCAGGCTGTGGGAATCCTCATATCAAGCCTCCACCTGGAGATGAAAGATATACAGCAAGGTGAGTCATAGAGCATTTCACTCATTCACATGTGTTGCTAGGAAACCATCTCAGGTCACAGCTCATTTCCTGTTAGCTGCTGATATGGACAGGACATAAAGTTGCAGTCATTTAGAAAGTTTATGTCTGAAAATGATAAATGGACAGTATACAACATGCTAAGATAAGGTACCACATGTTGGTACAACATGGTAATATTGAATAAACATTCAAGTTTATTCAAGTTTAGGTTTATTTGTGTTTTAACCATGAAAAATACAGCTGAGTAAAATATATTAATTCAGGAGTACAAAACAAACACATATCATAACATCTAAAGCGTATGAGCGCATCAGAAATCTGAGTACAAGTTTGAATTTACACTTTAAATGTCAAACTTTTTGCTGTTTTTGCTGTTTCCTTCATCATAATTTGTAAAAACAAAAGCCTTTTGTAGTCCATTCTTTTAAAGCAGTTTAACCCACAAATATAAGTAACCCTGTTCCAGCCTAACAGCATGTAGAACAGGGCTGCAGCCATTAGTCGATTAATTGATTAGTAGATCAAAAGAAAAGGAATCTGTTCAGTCTTTTTTCCAGCAAAACTGCCACAAATTCTCTGATTCTAGTCTTTCAAATGTGGGGATTTGTTGGTTTTCTTTATCATATATGACACTAAATTTCATATCTATTTGTTTTGGACTATTAGTCAGAAAAAACAAGTAAATTGAAGACATCACCATGGCCTCTGAGAAATTTTGAATGCCATTGTTTCACTATTTTTTTAATATTTCACTGACTAAATGATTAAGTGACTCACAGGTCAGGTTTCTAAATGTCGATTTTTCTAGATTAAACATTCAAACCTACATATCTTATACTATTGACAAAGCAACTGGTATTTTAAAAATATAGATATCTTTAGATGTTTTCATTTTATGCGCTAGTGTTTTTCCAAATTTTGCATAAAGATGTATACTCTGATTATGATGGAAAAGCCTCTGTAATAACATTTAGACCATCATGAAAATCACTACTGCAACCTCAGAGAGTCTATGTAATCTAACACACATCATCTCATCTATCATATAAGAGCTGGATTACAGTATATATCTTTCATCTGTAAACATTCAGGTAACCACAGCTCCCTGAACATCACCTTGTTTAACTTGAACCCCGGCATCACACTGAATCTACTCTGTATTTCACTCTGAATATGAGCCGTCGATATATTTCGAGTGGGATTAAAGGCTAAAACACACACCACAATGTCAGCAAGATAGTGACAGAGAAGCAATCTGCAGTACTAATCCCTAACTCACAAACCTTTGTAGCAAATAGTACATTGTGTTTGCCAGTGAGAGGAATGTGTTTCTTCTGGGATCTGCAGTTCTCTGTTTGGCATCATCGCTTGACCTTATTTGTTCTTTCCAATAAATCAAACCCAACATCATCAGGGACCCTTTAAAGGACTTTATCTGACTTTATCTGAAGCTGATATGAGACTTCAGAAGTCCGAGTTAGTCAAATCATCTGGTAGACCAGCTATTTAATTGGAGATACTGTTCCTTAAATTACTGCATATCTGCATAACACATCTGTGACATTTCTGCACTGCAAACTCTTGTTAATTACCAGCTGATGTACAGTATGTGAAAAATGAACAGTTGCAGGTGGTACTTGTGGGTGGTCGTCTTTTTTTTGTTTTTTCGTCTGTTGATCTATGGCAGCTCTTTCTGCTCATGCTATTTACCCTGCTCTTTTATTCAAATTGATCATTGATCTTTGGAACCGATAGAAAAGTTCTGATGAACATACAGTACAGGCTAAATCACTTGTGTTTAGTTGTTTTTATATTATTATTTCATTTTTTTTTTATGTTTTTCTGAATCCACTTGTAGCTGTACTGACTGTGGATCACTCTGTGGTGGACCTGGAGACCATTGAAGCGTTATATGAAAATGTATGTATGATGGCACACGTTTGTTATATACTGTGAGTTTAATACATGTGTAGTTATACAATTATTAACCACTTATTATTGTCTTATTGTCAATGTGTCAGAGGGCTCAGCCAGACGAGCTGGAGAAGATCAAGAAACACTACGAGACCTCAGAGGAAGAGGAAGTTAAACTGCTGGACAAACCGGAACAGTCAGTATCTCACCTGCTAACGGAAATGTTTAGAGACTCTACCAGTCATTTATAGTGTTTGCACAGACTGGACAGACAACATCATGACATTTTACAGGTTAACTGTTTATGTGATTGCACTCCAGGTTCCTGTATGAGCTCTCTCAGATCCCAGACTTCGCAGGCAGAGCTCACTGCATCATCTTCCAGGCAACATTCATCGACGGGATCGCGTCCATCCAACGCAAGCTCAACACAGTCTCCTCTGTCTGTAAAGTAAGAGGCAACACCTGACGGCAAACACACTCACCTTGAGAATGTTCATCTTGTTCTTATTTAGCTAGATTTGATTTAATGTGTTTTTGCTCTGTGTGATTGCAATCAGATCATCTTCTGCATTTTAATTAAAAGGTTAAAATGAATAAAAAAAAAAAATAATAATAAAAAATATGTATCACAAGGTATATACAGTGATAATACTTAAACCTCTCATTTGATATTATCGTCACATCTGTTAGTGACCACCAGCTGTGCGTACACCCTGTTAAAAAAAACCTGTTAACCTTGTGTTTGTGTTCTGTCTTGAGGCTCTGCTGGAGCGCGACGATGTGAGGGAGGTAATGGGACTGGTGTTGGCTCTGGGGAATCACATGAACGGTGGCAGCAGGACCAGAGGGCAGGCTGATGGCTTTGGCCTGGACATCCTCCCGAAACTCAAGGATGTCAAGAGCAGGGTAAGACCTTGAACACTGTAGGATTCTTTTCCTTGTCTTTTATCATGCTTTAGTACTTTGGAATTTACTTTAAGGGGTCATAATGTGCTTTTTGTGATTTTCTGTTATTTTGGTACTGTTATAATGTTGGATATCTATATTAAACATGGTCAAAGTACCAAAAATTGAGGTGAATGTTTGTAAAAATGCCACCTTCAAGTCAACAGCCCAACCTGCTCTGAACTCTCTGTTTGTAAAGTTACCTCTACTTCCTCCTTGTGATGACATCAGATCTTTCGCATGCCCACAAATCATCATCTGTTCTGTAACCTTTGTTGCTATGGTTGTTGCTGGGGTTTTTTTTTCCGGGTTGTTCATGTTGTTCAGTCTCATATTTGGGATCAGATTCATGTACAGATGTGTTTTAGAACTTTCCATTTTGAGTAAAGAATGAGAAAAAGAAGTAAAATCCTACTACTATTGTTTGTTTATGAAGTCTGCCGAAAAGCAGCTTCCTGAAGTTAGCCAATGAGAACAGAGTAGGCTCATCAGGAGGGGGGCCTTAAAGAGACAGGAGCTAAAACGGCCTGTTTCATACAGAGGCTGAACTGAGGGACTGCATAAACTGCCAGTATAAGATAAATAAGGAGTTTTTTAAACTGTAAATCATGCAAAGATATTCCAGTAGAGCCCCATAATGTAAATATAGACTTGGAAATGAGCATAATATTTCCTCTTTAAGATAATTTCCTCTGGAACAGAGCAGAAGGGCAGCATACACGCTTACAGGAAAGGATACTTGTTGCTCATTGGACATTAGAATTGGCAATACAACCTTTGTTTTTCCACTTAATCACATGCTGAGTCAGCCTACTGGTTAAGACGCATGCCATATAACCGCAACATCCGGGGTTCAAATCCGGCTGTGGACCTTTATTGCATGTAACCCTCCCATCACTCTCTCCTTTCAATTGCCACCATCTCTCCACTCTCCCTATAATAAAGGTATAAAATGCCTACATGCCAAGTCATCTGTCTTATGGCTGATACCATTTTCTCTGTGCATGCAATCCTATAGTCATATCTATCTCATCTATCTGGAAAAGGGAAAATACATGTTAATGCATGGTTAGCAGAGGCAGTGAACTCTAATGTTTTACTTTAAACTGCCGCACTTTTGAACTGCTTACTGCATTTTTTCTTTAGGACAATCGCATCAGCCTGGTGGACTACGTGGTGTCGTACTACCTGCACAATGTGGACAAGGTATTGAAAAAGAAAAAAAAGCACAGTTATTGACATGTTGTTTTGTATAACTCTACATGAATTTGATGCATTTATATTGTTTTATTTGAATATTTGTTATTCATCAAATTCACAGAAGAACAATGGTTGGGTGTGCTTATAAAAACAAACTGTCACACAAAATGAATTTCAAGCCTATTATTGGTGTTCACCAACATGAAAGAAGTTCTAGCTTGTTTCCTGTGTCCTGAGATAACAATGAATTTTTTCGTCCCTGATTTAAGAGTGATGTTTTGTTGCTTTGTTATGATTGGATTCCACCAGAATGCCGGCACAGACAAGAGCATGTTCCCCCTTCCTGAACCTCAGGACGTCTTCCTGGCAGCGCAGGTCGAGTTTGATGACCTCAGCAGAGACCTGAGACTGCTTGGACGAGATCTGACAAGTATGTGATGTCACTACCGCAACATTTACAGCTCCTATCTACTCCAGCTCCTTTTTTTGTGAAGACTTGCAGAGTAATGAATACCTATACTTTTCTCCCCCTTTCGGTTTATTATATTAGTCGGTTACACACATTCCCCAAAACATGAAATCCACATTGTGCAGACAGACGGTGAGCTTCAGCATCCATGTGACTTTGTGACCTGTAATAGTCTCGCCTTGTGGTCATTTTGTTGTGTGTTTTTGTTTGAAAACCTCAGCCAGCCTGTGAAACTCTATCACTGTGATTTTTGTGTTGCTCTTGAGAGGTTCCCACAGACCAAACCTCGGCCTAGTCTGGCATCGTTTTTCCTCAGACAACCCCCCATCCCTCCCCACATCTCACCACCCTGGTTTCCCATCACGGGCCCCAGCCATTGAGTAACTGTTTATACTTTGTGCTAAAGGCCTGCTTCTTTGACCAAACTCGCGTTAGCTAAAGCCCCAGAACAAAAGATTTCCTCTCGTCTTTCTTATCCTTCTCGCCTGTTCTCTTCTCTTCCTTAAGTGTGCCCATATGACGCCATTCAGCATGCCAGCCAGTTAAACCAGACAAGTCATGCTGAGGACAATGCTTACATGTACAGTATACGATTGTGAGTGAGTGCATTGTTGTATCTTTATGTATACATGTGTTTTTGCATGCATTTCATTGCATGTGTGTTTATTTGTGCACTGCATGCGCGTGTATTCAGAGACTAGTAGGAGTCTTGCTGCTGATACTGGCCTGGCGCCTTTCAGATCCAGCTCCTAATCCTCCTGCCCATCAGATCTCCCATCGTTGTGCCTTTGTGCCCCTGTCGCCAGAGCAGGGAGACCATGGCTTCCCACTTATGTAATCTCCAGACCTCTCATATCTGTAGTATCTCTGCACGGGCCTCTGCAGAGATGCACGGATCCTTAACCTGCTCGGCTGTATCACCTGGGCTCCAGTGTGGCCCCCAGATGTGTGCCACAGATAGGATTCTTTACCTCTCAACACAGATTTGTCTTATCAGCCCGTCTACCCAAACCACCGTGTAATCTGGATCGCCCCATCGCAGGTTCCTTTTGTTCTGCCCGTTTGAACCGCCCTCATGCCTGCTTTTGTCGTTCTTCACTCTCCCTGTGTTCTCTCTTCGGTTGGTATGAAATGTTTCCCAACATTCATCTTGAATGAAGACTTTTAAGGAAATGAGACCTTAAGACTCCAAAATGTATGACTTTAAAAAGGTGTCAGAAGAAGAGAAAATATTTAAAGTTTAAAGGGTCAGTTCACCCAAATCACTACTAAAAAAAAGTGGTAAATTGAATTAGATTTGGTTTTATTTTATTTCTGCCTCCACCCTTAGACAACAGAAATGAATAGAATTTCACTCTTTTTATTGGAACTAGTTATAACTGAATA